>NC_092652.1:22659503-22989733 GCF_032118995.1 Asterias amurensis | reverse complement strand
TTGTAGCGAGTGAGCTCGTACCTAAATGAACTCGGCAGTGTTAACAATAAGTAAAAAATAGGGAAATTAGTTTTAATTATTTATGTGATGTAACTGAACACTGACAATTTGTAAATTCTTCAAAATAAGCAATCGAAATTTTACACTGACAATTTTTAGGGGATGTTTTCTGCAAAAAAATTCCAGAAAATTAATATGAATCTGCTCTTTTATTTTGTGTGAGACTGTGGGATTTTTTTTCTGGAGGCCTCAACCCCCTATTGAGTTGATTAACTTTTTTAAAGTTATTTTATTTATTAGATGTTATGAAATTCGAGGAAGTCCATTTACTGTTAGGACGAATAACCGAATCAGTTTTTTAAAACATGTGTTACTTAAACGTGGGTTTTGGGAGGCCGCCTTCCCAAAACGGGAAAAGACGTGCCACAAACATCTCCTCTACACTACAATGTACGTTTAGTTGCCGCTACGACATGACATGGGTACGAGTTGACATTGGCACGAGTTGACCTGTAGGAAGAATTCGGATCATATGGTACTCAAGTCAACTCGTACCCTATTCAACTTGTAACAAAACAAACTCGTCCCCTTGTCAACTCGTCCTCAATGGAACTCGTCCCCAAGTTTACTCGTACCCAGGTGAAATCTTATTCAAGAGAACTCGTACCCAAGTAAATTTGTACTCGAGTCAACTTGTAGCGAGTGAGCTCGTTCCGAGATGAACTCGGCAGTGTTAACAATAAGTGAAAATTAGGGAAATTAGTTTTGGGGTTTTTCTGTGATGTAACTGAACACTGACAATTTGTAAATTCTTCAAAATAAAGAATCGAAATTTTACACTGACAATTTTTAGGGGATGTTTTCTTCAAAAAAAAATCCAGAAAATTAATAAGAATCTGCTCTTTTATTTTATATGAGACTGTAGGATTTTTTTCTTGAGGCCTCAACCCCTTTTGATTTGATTAACTTTTTAAAGTTATTTTATTTAATAGTTGTTATGAAATTCGAGGAAGTCCATTTACGGTTAGGACGAATAACCGAATCAGTTTTTCACAACATGTGTTACTTAAACGTGGGTTTTGGGAGGCCGCCTTCCCAAAACGGGAAAAGACGTGCCACAAACATCTCCTCTGCACTACAATGTACGTTTAGTAGCCGCTACGCTATGACATGGGTACGAGTTGACATTGGCACGAGTTGACCTGCAGGAAGAATTCGGATCATATGGTACTCAAGTCAACTCGTACCCTATTCAACTTGTAATAAAATAAACTCGTCCCCTTGTCAACTCGTCCCCAATGGAACTCGTCCCCAAGTTTACTCGTACCCAGGTGAAAGTCTTATTCAAGTGAACTCGTACCCAAGTAAATTCGTACTCGAGTCAACTTGTAGCGAGTGAGCTCGTACCTAAATGAACTCGGCAGTGTTAACAATAAGTGAAAAATAGGGAAATTAGTTTTAATTATTTATGTGATGTAACTGAACACTGACAATTTGTAAATTTTTCAAAATAAGCAATCGCAATTTTACACTGACAATTTTTAGGGGATGTTTTCTTCAAAAAAATTCCAGAAAATTAGTATGAATCTGCTCTTTTATTTTGTGTGAGACTGTGGGATTTTTTTCTGGAGGCCTCAACCACTTTTGAGTTGATTAACTTTTTTTAAAGTTATTTTATTTATTAGATGTTATGAAATTCGAGGAAGTCCATTTACGGTTAGGACGAATAACCGAATCAGTTTTTCACAACATGTGTTATTTAAACGTGGGTTTTGGGAGGCCGCCTTCCCAAAACGGGAAAAGACGTGCCACAAACATCTCCTCTACACTACAATGTACGTTTAGTAGCCGCTACGACATGACGTGGGTACGAGTTGACTGTGGTACGAGTTCACCTGTAAGAAGAATTCGGATCATATGGTACTCAAGTCAACTCGTACCCTATTCAACTTGTAACAAAATAAACTCGTCCCCTTGTCAACTCGTCCTCAATGGAACTCGTCCCCAAGTTTACTCGTACCCAGGTGAAATCTTATTCAAGAGAACTCGTACCCAAGTAAATTCGTACTCGAGTCAACTTGTAGCGAGTGAGCTCGTACCGAGATGAACTCGGCAGTGTTAACAATTAGTGAAAAATAGGGAAATTAGTTTTGGGTTTTTTCTGTGATGTAACTGAACACTGACAATTTGAAAATTCTTCAAAATAAGCTGTCGAAATTTTACACTGACAATTTTTAGGGGATGTTTTCTTCAAAAAAAATCCAGAAAATTAATATGAATCTGCTCTTTTATTTTGTATGAGACTGTGGGATTTTTTTCTGGAGGCCTCAACCCCTTTTGATTTGATTAACTATTTAAAGTTATTTTATTTATTAGTTGTTATGAAATTCGAGGAAGTCCATTTACTGTTAGGACGAATAACCGAATCAGTTTTTCACAACATGTGTTATTTAAACGTGGGTTTTGGGAGGCCGCCTTCCCAAAACGGGAAAAGACGTGCCTCAAACATCTCCTCTACACTACAATGTACGTTTAGTAGCCGCTACGCTATGACATGGGTACGAGTTGACATTGGCACGAGTTGACCTGTAGGAAGAATTCGGATCATATGGTACTCAAGTCAACTCGTACCCTATTCAACTTGTAATAAAATAAACTCGTCCCCTTGTCAACTCGTCCTCAATGGAACTCGTCCCCAAGTTTACTCGTACCCAGGTGAAATCTTATTCAAGAGAACTCGTACCCAAGTAAATTCGTACTCGAGTCAACTTCTAGCGAGTGGGCTCGTACCGAGATGAACTCGGCAGTGTTAACAATAAGTGAAAATTAGGGAAATTAGTTTTGGGGTTTTTCTGTGATGTAACTGAACACTGACAATTTGTAAATTCTTCAAAATAAAGAATCGAAATTTTACACTGACAATTTTTAGGGGATGTTTTCTTCAAAGAAAATTCCAGAAAATTAGTATGAATCTGCTCTTTTATTTTATATGAGACTGTGGGATTTTTTTCTGGAGGCCTCAACCCCTTTTGATTTGATTAACTTTTTAAAGTTATTTTATTTAATAGTTGTTATGAAATTCGAGGAAGTCCATTTACTGTTAGGACGAATAACCGAATCAGTTTTTCACAACATGTGTTACTTAAACGTGGGTTTTGGGAGGCCGCCTTCCCAAAACGGGAAAAGACGTGCCACAAACATCTCCTCTGCACTACAATTCACGTTTAGTAGCCGCTACGCTATGAAATGGGTACGAGTTGACTGTGGTACGAGTTCACCTGTAAGAAGAATTCGGATCATATGGTACTCAAGTCAACTCGTACCCTATTCAACTTGTAACAATATAAACTCGTCCCCTTGTCAACTCGTCCCCAATGGAAATCGTCCCCAAGTTTACTCGTACCCAGGTGAAAGTCTTATTCAAGTGAACTCGTACCCAAGTAAATTCGTACTCGAGTCAACTTGTAGCGAGTGAGCTCGTACCTAAATGAACTCGGCAGTGTTAACAATAAGTAAAAAATAGGGAAATTAGTTTTAATTATTTATGTGATGTAACTGAACACTGACAATTTGTAAATTCTTCAAAATAAGCAATCGAAATTTTACACTGACAATTTTTAGGGGATGTTTTCTTCAAAAAAAATCCAGAAAATTAATATGAATCTGCTCTTTTATTTTGTATGAGACCGTGGGATTTTTTTTCTGGAGGCCTCAACCACTTTTGAGTTGATTAACTTTTTTAAACTTATTTTATTTATTAGATGTTATGAAATTCGAGGAGGTCCATTTACGGTTAGGACGAATAACCGAATCAGTTTTTCAAAACATGTGTTACTTAAACTTGGGTTTTGGGAGGCCGCCTTCCCAAAACGGGAAAAGACGTGCCACAAACATCTCCTCTACACTACAATGTACGTTTAGTTGCCGCTACGACATGACATGGGTACGAGTTGACATTGGCACGAGTTGACCTGTAGGAAGAATTCGGATCATATGGTACTCAAGTCAACTCGTACCCTATTCAACTTGTAACAAAATAAACTCGTCCCCTTGTCAACTCGTCCTCAATGGAACTCGTCCCCAAGTTTACTCGTACCCAGGTGAAATCTTATTCAAGAGAACTCGTACCCAAGTAAATTCGTACTCGAGTCAACTTGTAGCGAGTGAGCTCGTACCTAAATGAACTCGGCAGTGTTAACAATAAGTGAAAAATAGGGAAATTAGTTTTAATTATTTATGTGATGTAACTGAACACTGACAATTTGTAAAGTCTTCAAAATAAGCAATCGAAATTTTACACTGACAATTTTTAGGGGATGTTTTCTTCAAAGAAATTCCAGAAAATTAATATGAATCTGCTCTTTTATTTTGTATGAGACTGTGGGATTTTTTTTCTGGAGGCCTCAACCACTTTTGAGTTGATTAACTTTTTTAAAGTTATTTTATTTATTAGATGTTATGAAATTCGAGGAAATCCATTTACGGTTAGGACGAATAACCGAATCAGTTTTTCAAAACATGTGTTACTTAAACGTGGGTTTTGGGAGGCCGCCTTCCCAAAACGGGAAAAGACGTGCCACAAACATCTCCTCTACACTACAATGTACGTTTAGTAGCCGCTACGACATGACATGGGTACGAGTTGACATTGGCACGAGTTGACCTGTAGGAAGAATTCGGATCATATGGTACTCAAGTCAACTCGTACCCTATTCAACTTGTAACAAAATAAACTCGTCCCCTTGTCAACTCGTCCTCAATGGAACTCGTCCCCAAGTTTACTCGTACCCAGGTGAAATCTTATTCAAGAGAACTCGTACCCAAGTAAATTCGTACTCGAGTCAACTTGTAGCGAGTGAGCTCGTACCGAGATGAACTCGGCAGTGTTAACAATAAGTGAAAAATAGGGAAATTAGTTTTAATTATTTATGTGATGTAACTGAACACTGACAATTTGTAAATTCTTCAAAATAAGCAATCGAAATTTTACACTGACAATTTTTAGGAGATGTTTTCTTCAAAAAAATTCCAGAAAATTAATATGAATCTGCTCTTTTATTTTGTATGAGACTGTGGGATTTTTTTTCTGGAGGCCTCAACCCCCTTTTGAGTTGATTAACTTTTTTAAAGTTATTTTATTTATTAGATGATATGAAATTCGAGGAAGTCCATTTACGGTTAGGACGAATAACCGAATCAGTTTTTCACAACATGTGTTATTTAAACGTGGGTTTTGGAGGCCGCCTTCCGAAAACGGGAAAAGACGTGCCACAAACATCTCCTCTGCACTACAATTCACGTTTAGTAGCTGCTACGCTATGACATGGGTACGAGTTGACTGTGGTACGATTTCACCTGTAGGAAGAATTCGGATCATATGGTACTCAAGTCAACTCGTACCCTATTCAACTTGTAATAAAATAAACTCGTCCCCTTGTCAACTCGTCCTCAATGGAACTCGTCCCCAAGTTTACTCGTACCCAGGTGAAAGTCTTATTCAAGTGAACTCGTACCCAAGTAAATTCGTACTCGAGTCAACTTGAAGCGAGTGAGCTCGTACCGAGATGAACTCGGCAGTGTTAACAATTAGTGAAAAATAGGGAAATTAGTTTTGGGGTTTTTCTGTGATGTAACTGAACACTGACAATTTGTAAATTCTTCAAAATAAAGAATCGAAATTTTACACTGACAATTTTTAGGGGATGTTTTCTTCAAAAAAAAATCCAGAAAATTAATATGAATCTGCTCTTTTATTTTGTATGAGACTGTAGGATTTTTTTCTGGAGGCCTCAACCCCTTTTGATTTGATTAACTTTTTAAAGTTATTTTATTTAATAGTTGTTATGAAATTCGAGGAAGTCCATTTACGGTTAGGACGAATAACCGAATCAGTTTTTCACAACATGTGTTATTTAAACGTGGGTTTTGGGAGGCCGCCTTCCCAAAACGGGAAAAGACGTGCCACAAACATCTCCTCTGCACTACAATTCACGTTTAGTAGCCGCTACGCTATGAAATGGGTACGAGTTGACTGTGGTACGAGTTCACCTGTAAGAAGAATTCGGATCATATGGTACTCAAGTCAACTCGTACCCTATTCAACTTGTAACAATATAAACTCGTCCCCTTGTCAACTCGTCCCCAATGGAAATCGTCCCCAAGTTTACTCGTACCCAGGTGAAAGTCTTATTCAAGTGAACTCGTACCCAAGTAAATTCGTACTCGAGTCAACTTGTAGCGAGTGAGCTCGTACCTAAATGAACTCGGCAGTGTTAACAATAAGTAAAAAATAGGGAAATTAGTTTTAATTATTTATTTGATGTAACTGAACACTGACAATTTGTAAATTCTTCAAAATAAGCAATCGAAATTTTACACTGACAATTTTTAGGGGATGTTTTCTTCAAAAAAAATCCAGAAAATTAATATGAATCTGCTCTTTTATTTTGTATGAGACCGTGGGATTTTTTTTCTGGAGGCCTCAACCACTTTTGAGTTGATTAACTTTTTTAAACTTATTTTATTTATTAGATGTTATGAAATTCGAGGAGGTCCATTTACGGTTAGGACGAATAACCGAATCAGTTTTTCAAAACATGTGTTACTTAAACTTGGGTTTTGGGAGGCCGCCTTCCCAAAACGGGAAAAGACGTGCCACAAACATCTCCTCTACACTACAATGTACGTTTAGTTGCCGCTACGACATGACATGGGTACGAGTTGACATTGGCACGAGTTGACCTGTAGGAAGAATTCGGATCATATGGTACTCAAGTCAACTCGTACCCTATTCAACTTGTAACAAAATAAACTCGTCCCCTTGTCAACTCGTCCTCAATGGAACTCGTCCCCAAGTTTACTCGTACCCAGGTGAAATCTTATTCAAGAGAACTCGTACCCAAGTAAATTCGTACTCGAGTCAACTTGTAGCGAGTGAGCTCGTACCTAAATGAACTCGGCAGTGTTAACAATAAGTGAAAAATAGGGAAATTAGTTTTAATTATTTATGTGATGTAACTGAACACTGACAATTTGTAAAGTCTTCAAAATAAGCAATCGAAATTTTACACTGACAATTTTTAGGGGATGTTTTCTTCAAAGAAATTCCAGAAAATTAATATGAATCTGCTCTTTTATTTTGTATGAGACTGTGGGATTTTTTTTCTGGAGGCCTCAACCACTTTTGAGTTGATTAACTTTTTTAAAGTTATTTTATTTATTAGATGTTATGAAATTCGAGGAAATCCATTTACGGTTAGGACGAATAACCGAATCAGTTTTTCAAAACATGTGTTACTTAAACGTGGGTTTTGGGAGGCCGCCTTCCCAAAACGGGAAAAGACGTGCCACAAACATCTCCTCTACACTACAATGTACGTTTAGTAGCCGCTACGACATGACATGGGTACGAGTTGACTGTGGTACGATTTCACCTGTAGGAAGAATTCGGATCATATGGTACTCAAGTCAACTCGTACCCTATTCAACTTGTAATAAAATAAACTCGTCCCCTTGTCAACTCGTCCTCAATGGAACTCGTCCCCAAGTTTACTCGTACCCAGGTGAAAGTCTTATTCAAGTGAACTCGTACCCAAGTAAATTCGTACTCGAGTCAACTTGAAGCGAGTGAGCTCGTACCGAGATGAACTCGGCAGTGTTAACAATTAGTGAAAAATAGGGAAATTAGTTTTGGGTTTTTTCTGTGATGTAACTGAACACTGACAATTTGTAAATTCTTCAAAATAAAGAATCGAAATTTTACACTGACAATTTTTAGGGGATGTTTTCTTCAAAAAAAAATCCAGAAAATTAATATGAATCTGCTCTTTTATTTTGTATGAGACTGTAGGATTTTTTTCTGGAGGCCTCAACCCCTTTTGATTTGATTAACTTTTTAAAGTTATTTTATTTAATAGTTGTTATGAAATTCGAGGAAGTCCATTTACGGTTAGGACGAATAACCGAATCAGTTTTTCACAACATGTGTTATTTAAACGTGGGTTTTGGGAGGCCGCCTTCCCAAAACGGGAAAAGACGTGCCACAAACATCTCCTCTGCACTACAATTCACGTTTAGTAGCCGCTACGCTATGAAATGGGTACGAGTTGACTGTGGTACGAGTTCACCTGTAAGAAGAATTCGGATCATATGGTACTCAAGTCAACTCGTACCCTATTCAACTTGTAACAATATAAACTCGTCCCCTTGTCAACTCGTCCCCAATGGAAATCGTCCCCAAGTTTACTCGTACCCAGGTGAAAGTCTTATTCAAGTGAACTCGTACCCAAGTAAATTCGTACTCGAGTCAACTTGTAGCGAGTGAGCTCGTACCTAAATGAACTCGGCAGTGTTAACAATAAGTAAAAAATAGGGAAATTAGTTTTAATTATTTATTTGATGTAACTGAACACTGACAATTTGTAAATTCTTCAAAATAAGCAATCGAAATTTTACACTGACAATTTTTAGGGGATGTTTTCTTCAAAAAAAATCCAGAAAATTAATATGAATCTGCTCTTTTATTTTGTATGAGACCGTGGGATTTTTTTTCTGGAGGCCTCAACCACTTTTGAGTTGATTAACTTTTTTAAACTTATTTTATTTATTAGATGTTATGAAATTCGAGGAGGTCCATTTACGGTTAGGACGAATAACCGAATCAGTTTTTCAAAACATGTGTTACTTAAACTTGGGTTTTGGGAGGCCGCCTTCCCAAAACGGGAAAAGACGTGCCACAAACATCTCCTCTACACTACAATGTACGTTTAGTTGCCGCTACGACATGACATGGGTACGAGTTGACATTGGCACGAGTTGACCTGTAGGAAGAATTCGGATCATATGGTACTCAAGTCAACTCGTACCCTATTCAACTTGTAACAAAATAAACTCGTCCCCTTGTCAACTCGTCCTCAATGGAACTCGTCCCCAAGTTTACTCGTACCCAGGTGAAATCTTATTCAAGAGAACTCGTACCCAAGTAAATTCGTACTCGAGTCAACTTGTAGCGAGTGAGCTCGTACCTAAATGAACTCGGCAGTGTTAACAATAAGTGAAAAATAGGGAAATTAGTTTTAATTATTTATGTGATGTAACTGAACACTGACAATTTGTAAAGTCTTCAAAATAAGCAATCGAAATTTTACACTGACAATTTTTAGGGGATGTTTTCTTCAAAGAAATTCCAGAAAATTAATATGAATCTGCTCTTTTATTTTGTATGAGACTGTGGGATTTTTTTTCTGGAGGCCTCAACCACTTTTGAGTTGATTAACTTTTTTAAAGTTATTTTATTTATTAGATGTTATGAAATTCGAGGAAATCCATTTACGGTTAGGACGAATAACCGAATAAGTTTTTCAAAACATGTGTTACTTAAACGTGGGTTTTGGGAGGCCGCCTTCCCAAAACGGGAAAAGACGTGCCACAAACATCTCCTCTACACTACAATGTACGTTTAGTAGCCGCTACGACATGACATGGGTACGAGTTGACATTGGCACGAGTTGACCTGTAGGAAGAATTCGGATCATATGGTACTCAAGTCAACTCGTACCCTATTCAACTTGTAACAAAATAAACTCGTCCCCTTGTCAACTCGTCCTCAATGGAACTCGTCCCCAAGTTTACTCGTACCCAGGTGAAATCTTATTCAAGAGAACTCGTACCCAAGTAAATTCGTACTCGAGTCAACTTGTAGCGAGTGAGCTCGTACCGAGATGAACTCGGCAGTGTTAACAATAAGTGAAAAATAGGGAAATTAGTTTTAATTATTTATGTGATGTAACTGAACACTGACAATTTGTAAATTCTTCAAAATAAGCAATCGAAATTTTACACTGACAATTTTTAGGAGATGTTTTCTTCAAAAAAATTCCAGAAAATTAATATGAATCTGCTCTTTTATTTTGTATGAGACTGTGGGATTTTTTTTCTGGAGGCCTCAACCCCCTTTTGAGTTGATTAACTTTTTTAAAGTTATTTTATTTATTAGATGATATGAAATTCGAGGAAGTCCATTTACGGTTAGGACGAATAACCGAATCAGTTTTTCACAACATGTGTTATTTAAACGTGGGTTTTGGAGGCCGCCTTCCGAAAACGGGAAAAGACGTGCCACAAACATCTCCTCTGCACTACAATTCACGTTTAGTAGCTGCTACGCTATGACATGGGTACGAGTTGACTGTGGTACGATTTCACCTGTAGGAAGAATTCGGATCATATGGTACTCAAGTCAACTCGTACCCTATTCAACTTGTAATAAAATAAACTCGTCCCCTTGTCAACTCGTCCTCAATGGAACTCGTCCCCAAGTTTACTCGTACCCAGGTGAAAGTCTTATTCAAGTGAACTCGTACCCAAGTAAATTCGTACTCGAGTCAACTTGAAGCGAGTGAGCTCGTACCGAGATGAACTCGGCAGTGTTAACAATTAGTGAAAAATAGGGAAATTAGTTTTGGGTTTTTTCTGTGATGTAACTGAACACTGACAATTTGTAAATTCTTCAAAATAAAGAATCGAAATTTTACACTGACAATTTTTAGGGGATGTTTTCTTCAAAAAAAAATCCAGAAAATTAATATGAATCTGCTCTTTTATTTTATATGAGACTGTGGGATTTTTTTCTGGAGGCCTCAACCCCTTTTGATTTGATTAACTTTTTAAAGTTATTTTATTTAATAGTTGTTATGAAATTCGAGGAAGTCCATTTACGGTTAGGACGAATAACCGAATCAGTTTTTCACAACATGTGTTATTTAAACGTGGGTTTTGGGAGGCCGCCTTCCCAAAACGGGAAAAGACGTGCCACAAACATCTCCTCTGCACTACAATTCACGTTTAGTAGCCGCTACGCTATGACATGGGTACGAGTTGACTGTGGTACGAGTTCACCTGTAAGAAGAATTCGGATCATAAGGTACTCAAGTCAACTCGTACCCTATTCAACTTGTAATAAAATAAACTCGTCCCCTTGTCAACTCGTCCCCAAGTTTACTCGTACCCAGGTGAAAGTCTTATTCAAGTGAACTCGTACCCAAGTAAATTCGTACTCGAGTCAACTTGTAGCGAGTGAGCTCGTACCTAAATGAACTCGGCAGTGTTAACAATAAGTGAAAAATAGGGAAATTGGTTTTAATTATTTATGTGATGTAACTGAACACTGACAATTTGTAAATTCTTCAAAATAAGCAATCGAAATTTTACACTGACAAATTTTAGGGGATGTTTTCTTCAAAAAAATTTAAGAAAATTAATATGAATCTGCTCTTTTATTTTGTATGAGACTGTGGGATTTTTTTTCTGGAGGCCTCAACCACTTTTGAGTTGATTAACTTTTTTAAAGTTATTTTATTTATTAGATGTTATGAATTTCGAGGAAGTCCATTTACTGTTAGGACGAATAACCGAATCAGTTTTTC
This sequence comes from Asterias amurensis, assembly GCF_032118995.1. Lineage (NCBI taxonomy): Eukaryota > Metazoa > Echinodermata > Asteroidea > Forcipulatida > Asteriidae > Asterias > Asterias amurensis. The sequence continues at coordinate 22,978,310 of NC_092652.1, read as the reverse complement.
AAAACATGTGTTACTTAAACGTGGGTTTTGGGAGGCCGCCTTCCCAAAACGGGAAAAGACGTGCCACAAACATCTCCTCTGCACTACAATTCACGTTTAGTAGCCGCTACGACATGACATGGGTACGAGTTGACTGTGGTACGAGTTCACCTGTAAGAAGAATTCGGATCATATGGTACTCAAGTCAACTCGTACCCTATTCAACTTGTAATAAAATAAACTCGTCCCCTTGTCAACTCGTCCCCAATGGAACTCGTCCCCATGTTTACTCGTACCCAGGTGAAAGTCTTATTCAAGTGAACTCGTACCCAAGTAAATTCGTACTTGAGTCAACTTGTAGCGAGTGAGCTCGTACCTAAATGAACTCGGCAGTGTTAACAATAAGTGAAAAATAGGGAAATTAGTTTTAATTATTTATGTGATGTAACTGAACACTGACAATTTGTAAATTCTTCAAAATAAGCAATCGAAATTTTACACTGACAATTTTTAGGAGATGTTTTCTTCAAAAAAATTCCAGAAAATTAATATGAATCTGCTCTTTTATTTTGTATGAGACTGTGGGATTTTTTTTCTGGAGGCCTCAACCACTTTTGAGTTGATTAACTTTTTTAAAGTTATTTTATTTATTAGATGTTATGAAATTCGAGGAAGTCCATTTACGGTTAGGACGAATAACCGAATCAGTTTTTCACAACATGTGTTATTTAAACGTGGGTTTTGGAGGCCGCCTTCCCAAAACGGGAAAAGACGTGCCACAAACATCTCCTCTGCACTACAATTCACGTTTAGTAGCCGCTACGCTATGACATGGGTACGAGTTGACTGTGGTACGAGTTCACCTGTAAGAAGAATTCGGATCATATGGTACTCAAGTCAACTCGTACCCTATTCAACTTGTAACAATATAAACTCGTCCCCTTGTCAACTCGTCCCCAATGGAACTCGTCCCCAAGTTTACTCGTACCCAGGTGAAAGTCTTATTCAAGTGAACTCGTACCCAAGTAAATTCGTACTCGAGTCAACTTGTAGCGAGTGAGCTCGTACCTAAATGAACTCGGCAGTGTTAACAATAAGTAAAAAATAGGGAAATTAGTTTTAATTATTTATGTGATGTAACTGAACACTGACAATTTGTAAATTCTTCAAAATAAGCAATCGAAATTTTACACTGACAATTTTTAGGGGATGTTTTCTTCAAAAAAATTCCAGAAAATTAATATGAATCTGCTCTTTTATTTTGTATGAGACTGTGGGATTTTTTTTCTGGAGGCCTCAACCACTTTTGAGTTGATTAACTTTTTTAAACTTATTTTATTTATTAGATGTTATGAAATTCGAGGAAGTCCATTTACGGTTAGGACGAATAACCGAATCAGTTTTTCAAAACATGTGTTACTTAAACGTGGGTTTTGGGAGGCCGCCTTCCCAAAACGGGAAAAGACGTGCCACAAACATCTCCTCTACACTACAATGTACGTTTAGTTGCCGCTACGACATGACATGGGTACGAGTTGACATTGGCACGAGTTGACCTGTAGGAAGAATTCGGATCATATGGTACTCAAGTCAACTCGTACCCTATTCAACTTGTAACAAAACAAACTCGTCCCCTTGTCAACTCGTCCTCAATGGAACTCGTCCCCAAGTTTACTCGTACCCAGGTGAAATCTTATTCAAGAGAACTCGTACCCAAGTAAATTTGTACTCGAGTCAACTTGTAGCGAGTGAGCTCGTTCCGAGATGAACTCGGCAGTGTTAACAATAAGTGAAAATTAGGGAAATTAGTTTTGGGGTTTTTCTGTGATGTAACTGAACACTGACAATTTGTAAATTCTTCAAAATAAAGAATCGAAATTTTACACTGACAATTTTTAGGGGATGTTTTCTTCAAAAAAAAATCCAGAAAATTAATAAGAATCTGCTCTTTTATTTTATATGAGACTGTAGGATTTTTTTCTTGAGGCCTCAACCCCTTTTGATTTGATTAACTTTTTAAAGTTATTTTATTTAATAGTTGTTATGAAATTCGAGGAAGTCCATTTACGGTTAGGACGAATAACCGAATCAGTTTTTCACAACATGTGTTACTTAAACGTGGGTTTTGGGAGGCCGCCTTCCCAAAACGGGAAAAGACGTGCCACAAACATCTCCTCTGCACTACAATGTACGTTTAGTAGCCGCTACGCTATGACATGGGTACGAGTTGACATTGGCACGAGTTGACCTGCAGGAAGAATTCGGATCATATGGTACTCAAGTCAACTCGTACCCTATTCAACTTGTAATAAAATAAACTCGTCCCCTTGTCAACTCGTCCCCAATGGAACTCGTCCCCAAGTTTACTCGTACCCAGGTGAAAGTCTTATTCAAGTGAACTCGTACCCAAGTAAATTCGTACTCGAGTCAACTTGTAGCGAGTGAGCTCGTACCTAAATGAACTCGGCAGTGTTAACAATAAGTGAAAAATAGGGAAATTAGTTTTAATTATTTATGTGATGTAACTGAACACTGACAATTTGTAAATTTTTCAAAATAAGCAATCGAAATTTTACACTGACAATTTTTAGGGGATGTTTTCTTCAAAAAAATTCCAGAAAATTAGTATGAATCTGCTCTTTTATTTTGTGTGAGACTGTGGGATTTTTTTCTGGAGGCCTCAACCACTTTTGAGTTGATTAACTTTTTTTAAAGTTATTTTATTTATTAGATGTTATGAAATTCGAGGAAGTCCATTTACGGTTAGGACGAATAACCGAATCAGTTTTTCACAACATGTGTTATTTAAACGTGGGTTTTGGGAGGCCGCCTTCCCAAAACGGGAAAAGACGTGCCACAAACATCTCCTCTACACTACAATGTACGTTTAGTAGCCGCTACGACATGACATGGGTACGAGTTGACTGTGGTACGAGTTCACCTGTAAGAAGAATTCGGATCATATGGTACTCAAGTCAACTCGTACCCTATTCAACTTGTAACAAAATAAACTCGTCCCCTTGTCAACTCGTCCTCAATGGAACTCGTCCCCAAGTTTACTCGTACCCAGGTGAAATCTTATTCAAGAGAACTCGTACCCAAGTAAATTCGTACTCGAGTCAACTTGTAGCGAGTGAGCTCGTACCGAGATGAACTCGGCAGTGTTAACAATTAGTGAAAAATAGGGAAATTAGTTTTGGGTTTTTTCTGTGATGTAACTGAACACTGACAATTTGTAAATTCTTCAAAATAAGCTGTCGAAATTTTACACTGACAATTTTTAGGGGATGTTTTCTTCCAAAAAAATCCAGAAAATTAATATGAATCTGCTCTTTTATTTTGTATGAGACTGTGGGATTTTTTTCTGGAGGCCTCAACCCCTTTTGATTTGATTAACTATTTAAAGTTATTTTATTTATTAGTTGTTATGAAATTCGAGGAAGTCCATTTACTGTTAGGACGAATAACCGAATCAGTTTTTCACAACATGTGTTATTTAAACGTGGGTTTTGGGAGGCCGCCTTCCCAAAACGGGAAAAGACGTGCCTCAAACATCTCCTCTACACTACAATGTACGTTTAGTAGCCGCTACGCTATGACATGGGTACGAGTTGACATTGGCACGAGTTGACCTGTAGGAAGAATTCGGATCATATGGTACTCAAGTCAACTCGTACCCTATTCAACTTGTAATAAAATAAACTCGTCCCCTTGTCAACTCGTCCTCAATGGAACTCGTCCCCAAGTTTACTCGTACCCAGGTGAAATCTTATTCAAGAGAACTCGTACCCAAGTAAATTCGTACTCGAGTCAACTTCTAGCGAGTGGGCTCGTACCGAGATGAACTCGGCAGTGTTAACAATAAGTGAAAATTAGGGAAATTAGTTTTGGGGTTTTTCTGTGATGTAACTGAACACTGACAATTTGTAAATTCTTCAAAATAAAAAATCGAAATTTTACACTGACAATTTTTAGGGGATGTTTTCTTCAAAAAGAATTCCAGAAAATTAGTATGAATCTGCTCTTTTATTTTATATGAGACTGTGGGATTTTTTTCTGGAGGCCTCAACCCCTTTTGATTTGATTAACTTTTTAAAGTTATTTTATTTAATAGTTGTTATGAAATTCGAGGAAGTCCATTTACTGTTAGGACGAATAACCGAATCAGTTTTTCACAACATGTGTTACTTAAACGTGGGTTTTGGGAGGCCGCCTTCCCAAAACGGGAAAAGACGTGCCACAAACATCTCCTCTGCACTACAATTCACGTTTAGTAGCCGCTACGCTATGAAATGGGTACGAGTTGACTGTGGTACGAGTTCACCTGTAAGAAGAATTCGGATCATATGGTACTCAAGTCAACTCGTACCCTATTCAACTTGTAACAATATAAACTCGTCCCCTTGTCAACTCGTCCCCAATGGAAATCGTCCCCAAGTTTACTCGTACCCAGGTGAAAGTCTTATTCAAGTGAACTCGTACCCAAGTAAATTCGTACTCGAGTCAACTTGTAGCGAGTGAGCTCGTACCTAAATGAACTCGGCAGTGTTAACAATAAGTAAAAAATAGGGAAATTAGTTTTAATTATTTATGTGATGTAACTGAACACTGACAATTTGTAAATTCTTCAAAATAAGCAATCGAAATTTTACACTGACAATTTTTAGGGGATGTTTTCTTCAAAAAAAATCCAGAAAATTAATATGAATCTGCTCTTTTATTTTGTATGAGACCGTGGGATTTTTTTTCTGGAGGCCTCAACCACTTTTGAGTTGATTAACTTTTTTAAAGTTATTTTATTTATTAGATGTTATGAAATTCGAGGAGGTCCATTTACGGTTAGGACGAATAACCGAATCAGTTTTTCAAAACATGTGTTACTTAAACTTGGGTTTTGGGAGGCCGCCTTCCCAAAACGGGAAAAGACGTGCCACAAACATCTCCTCTACACTACAATGTACGTTTAGTTGCCGCTACGACATGACATGGGTACGAGTTGACATTGGCACGAGTTGACCTGTAGGAAGAATTCGGATCATATGGTACTCAAGTCAACTCGTACCCTATTCAACTTGTAACAAAATAAACTCGTCCCCTTGTCAACTCGTCCTCAATGGAACTCGTCCCCAAGTTTACTCGTACCCAGGTGAAATCTTATTCAAGAGAACTCGTACCCAAGTAAATTCGTACTCGAGTCAACTTGTAGCGAGTGAGCTCGTACCTAAATGAACTCGGCAGTGTTAACAATAAGTGAAAAATAGGGAAATTAGTTTTAATTATTTATGTGATGTAACTGAACACTGACAATTTGTAAAGTCTTCAAAATAAGCAATCGAAATTTTACACTGACAATTTTTAGGGGATGTTTTCTTCAAAAACAATCCAGAAAATTAATATGAATCTGCTCTTTTATTTTGTATGAGACTGTGGGATTTTTTTCTGGAGGCCTCAACCCCTTTTGATTTGATTAACTTTTTAAAGTTATTTTATTTATTAGTTGTTATGAAATTCGAGGAAGTCCATTTACGGTTAGGACGAATAACCGAATCAGTTTTTCACAACATGTGTTACTTAAACGTGGGTTTTGGGAGGCCGCCTTCCCAAAACGGGAAAAGACGTGCCACAAACATCTCCTCTGCACTACAATGTACGTTTAGTAGCCGCTACGACATGACATGGGTACGAGTTGACATTGGCACGAGTTGACCTGTAGGAAGAATTCGGATCATATTGTACTCAAGTCAACTCGTACCCTATTCAACTTGTAATAAAATAAACTCGTCCCCTTGTCAACTCGTCCTCAATGGAACTCGTCCCCAAGTTTACTCGTACCCAGGTGAAATCTTATTCAAGAGAACTCGTACCCAAGTAAATTCGTACTCGAGTCAACTTCTAGCGAGTGGGCTCGTACCGAGATGAACTCGGCAGTGTTAACAATAAGTGAAAATTAGGGAAATTAGTTTTGGGGTTTTTCTGTGATGTAACTGAACACTGACAATTTGTAAATTCTTCAAAATAAAGAATCGAAATTTTACACTGACAATTTTTAGGGGATGTTTTCTTCAAAAAAAAATCCAGAAAATTAATATGAATCTGCTCTTTTATTTTGTATGAGACTGTAGGATTTTTTTCTGGAGGCCTCAACCCCTTTTGATTTGATTAACTTTTTAAAGTTATTTTATTTAATAGTTGTTATGAAATTCGAGGAAGTCCATTTACGGTTAGGACGAATAACCGAATCAGTTTTTCACAACATGTGTTATTTAAACGTGGGTTTTGGGAGGCCGCCTTCCCAAAACGGGAAAAGACGTGCCTCAAACATCTCCTCTACACTACAATGTACGTTTAGTAGCCGCTACGCTATGACATGGGTACGAGTTGACTGTGGTACGAGTTCACCTGTAGGAAGAATTCGGATCATATGGTACTCAAGTCAACTCGTACCCTATTCAACTTGTAATAAAATAAACTCGTCCCCTTGTCAACTCGTCCTCAATGGAACTCGTCCCCAAGTTTACTCGTACCCAGGTGAAATCTTATTCAAGAGAACTCGTACCCAAGTAAATTCGTACTCGAGTCAACTTCTAGCGAGTGGGCTCGTACCGAGATGAACTCGGCAGTGTTAACAATAAGTGAAAATTAGGGAAATTAGTTTTGGGGTTTTTCTGTGATGTAACTGAACACTGACAATTTGTAAATACTTCAAAATAAAGAATCGAAATTTTACACTGACAATTTTTAGGGGAGGTTTTCTTCAAAAAAATTCCAGAAAATTAATATGAATCTGCTCTTTTATTTTGTATGAGACTGTGGGATTTTTTTTCTGGAGGCCTCAACCACTTTTGAGTTGATTAACTTTTTTAAACTTATTTTATTTATTAGATGTTATGAAATTCGAGGAAGTCCATTTACGGTTAGGACGAATAACCGAATCAGTTTTTCAAAACATGTGTTACTTAAACGTGGGTTTTGGGAGGCCGCCTTCCCAAAACGGGAAAAGACGTGCCACAAACATCTCCTCTACACTACAATGTACGTTTAGTTGCCGCTACGACATCTCATGGGTACGAGTTGACATTGGCACGAGTTGACCTGTAGGAAGAATTCGGATCATATGGTACTCAAGTCAACTCGTACCCTATTCAACTTGTAACAAAACAAACTCGTCCCCTTGTCAACTCGTCCTCAATGGAACTCGTCCCCAAGTTTACTCGTACCCAGGTGAAATCTTATTCAAGAGAACTCGTACCCAAGTAAATTCGTACTCGAGTCAACTTCTAGCGAGTGGGCTCGTACCGAGATGAACTCGGCAGTGTTAACAATAAGTGAAAATTAGGGAAATTAGTTTTGGGGTTTTTCTGTGATGTAACTGAACACTGACAATTTGTAAATACTTCAAAATAAAGAATCGAAATTTTACACTGACAATTTTTAGGGGATGTTTTCTTCAAAAAAAAATCCAGAAAATTAATATGAATCTGCTCTTTTATTTTATATGAGACTGTAGGATTTTTTTCTGGAGGCCTCAACCCCTTTTGATTTGATTAACTTTTTAAAGTTATTTTATTTAATAGTTGTTATGAAATTCGAGGAAGTCCATTTACGGTTAGGACGAATAACCGAATCAGTTTTTCACAACATGTGTTATTTAAACGTGGGTTTTGGGAGGCCGCCTGCCCAAAACGGGAAAAGACGTGCCTCAAACATCTCCTCTTTACTACAATGTACGTTTAGTAGCCGCTACGCTATGACATGGGTACGAGTTGACATTGGCACAAGTTGACCTGTAGGAAGAATTCGGATCATATGGTACTCAAGTCAACTCGTACCCTATTCAACTTGTAATAAAATAAACTCGTCCCCTTGTCAACTCGTCCCCAATGAAACTCGTCCCCAAGTTTACTCGTACCCAGGTGAAAGTCTTATTCAAGTGAACTCGTACCCAAGTAAATTCGTACTCGAGTCAACTTGTAGCGAGTGAGCTCGTACCTAAATGAACTCGGCAGTGTTAACAATAAGTGAAAAATAGGGAAATTAGTTTTAATTATTTATGTGATGTAACTGAACACTGACAATTTGTAAATTCTTCAAAATAAGCAATCGAAATTTTACACTGACAATTTTTAGGGGATGTTTTCTTCAAAAAATTTTAAGAAAATTAATATGAATCTGCTCTTTTATTTTGTATGAGACTGTGGGATTTTTTTTCTGGAGGCCTCAACCACTTTTGAGTTGATTAACTTTTTTAAAGTTATTTTATTTATTAGATGTTATGAAATTCGAGGAAGTCCATTTACTGTTAGGACGAATAACCGAATCAGTTTTTCAAAACATGTGTTACTTAAACGTGGGTTTTGGGAGGCCGCCTTCCCAAAACGGGAAAAGACGTGCCACAAACATCTCCTCTGCACTACAATTCACGTTTAGTAGCCGCTACGACATGACATGGGTACGAGTTGACTGTGGTACGAGTTCACCTGTAAGAAGAATTCGGATCATATGGTACTCAAGTCAACTCGTACCCTATTCAACTTGTAATAAAATAAACTCGTCCCCTTGTCAACTCGTCCCCAATGGAACTCGTCCCCAAGTTTACTCGTACCCAGGTGAAATCTTATTCAAGAGAACTCGTACCCAAGTAAATTCGTACTCGAGTCAACTTCTAGCGAGTGGGCTCGTACCGAGATGAACTCGGCAGTGTTAACAATAAGTGAAAATTAGGGAAATTAGTTTTGGGGTTTTTCTGTGATGTAACTGAACACTGACAATTTGTAAATTCTTCAAAATAAAGAATCGAAATTTTACACTGACAATTTTTAGGGGATGTTTTCTTCAAAAAATAATCCAGAAAATTAATATGAATCTGCTCTTTTATTTTATATGAGACTGTGGGATTTTTTTCTGGAGGCCTCAACCCCTTTTGATTTGATTAACTTTTTAAAGTTATTTTATTTAATAGTTGTTATGAAATTCGAGAAAGTCCATTTACGGTTAGGACGAATAACCGAATCAGTTTTTCACAACATGTGTTATTTAAACGTGGGTTTTGGGAGGCCGCCTGCCCAAAACGGGAAAAGACGTGCCTCAAACATCTCCTCTACACTACAATGTACGTTTAGTAGCCGCTACGCTATGACATGGGTACGAGTTGACTGTGGTACGAGTTCACCTGTAGGAAGAATTCGGATCATATGGTACTCAAGTCAACTCGTACCCTATTCAACTTGTAATAAAATAAACTCGTCCCCTTGTCAACTCGTCCTCAATGGAACTCGTCCCCAAGTTTACTCGTACCCAGGTGAAATCTTATTCAAGAGAACTCGTACCCAAGTAAATTCGTACTCGAGTCAACTTCTAGCGAGTGGGCTCGTACCGAGATGAACTCGGCAGTGTTAACAATAAGTGAAAATTAGGGAAATTAGTTTTGGGGGTTTTCTGTGATGTAACTGAACACTGACAATTTGTAAATACTTCAAAATAAAGAATCGAAATTTTACACTGACAATTTTTAGGGGAGGTTTTCTTCAAAAAAATTCCAGAAAATTAATATGAATCTGCTCTTTTATTTTGTATGAGACTGTGGGATTTTTTTTCTGGAGGCCTCAACCACTTTTGAGTTGATTAACTTTTTTAAACTTATTTTATTTATTAGATGTTATGAAATTCGAGGAAGTCCATTTACGGTTAGGACGAATAACCGAATCAGTTTTTCAAAACATGTGTTACTTAAACGTGGGTTTTGGGAGGCCGCCTTCCCAAAACGGGAAAAGACGTGCCACAAACATCTCCTCTACACTACAATGTACGTTTAGTTGCCGCTTAGACATGACATGGGTACGAGTTGACATTGGCACGAGTTGACCTGTAGGAAGAATTCGGATCATATGGTACTCAAGTCAACTCGTACCCTATTCAACTTGTAACAAAACAAACTCGTCCCCTTGTCAACTCGTCCTCAATGGAACTCGTCCCCAAGTTTACTCGTACCCAGGTGAAATCTTATTCAAGAGAACTCGTACCCAAGTAAATTCGTACTCGAGTCAACTTCTAGCGAGTGGGCTCGTACCGAGATGAACTCGGCAGTGTTAACAATAAGTGAAAATTAGGGAAATTAGTTTTGGGGTTTTTCTGTGATGTAACTGAACACTGACAATTTGTAAATACTTCAAAATAAAGAATCGAAATTTTACACTGACAATTTTTAGGGGATGTTTTCTTCAAAAAAAAATCCAGAAAATTAATATGAATCTGCTCTTTTATTTTATATGAGACTGTAGGATTTTTTTCTGGAGGCCTCAACCCCTTTTGATTTGATTAACTTTTTAAAGTTATTTTATTTAATAGTTGTTATGAAATTCGAGGAAGTCCATTTACGGTTAGGACGAATAACCGAATCAGTTTTTCACAACATGTGTTATTTAAACGTGGGTTTTGGGAGGCCGCCTGCCCAAAACGGGAAAAGACGTGCCTCAAACATCTCCTCTTTACTACAATGTACGTTTAGTAGCCGCTACGCTATGACATGGGTACGAGTTGACATTGGCACAAGTTGACCTGTAGGAAGAATTCGGATCATATGGTACTCAAGTCAACTCGTACCCTATTCAACTTGTACCAAAGTGAACTCGTCCCCTAGTCAATTTGTCTCCAAGTTAACTCGTCCCCAAGTCAACCCGTATACCAGGTGAAAATCGTATTCAAGTGAACTCGTACCCAAGCAAATTCTTTCTCGAGTCAATTTGTACCCAGTTTCAATTGACATGGATTTAGGAATTTGAAATCAGAACTTTGTTAGGCGTGAAGTTTTTGTTATTATCCGGTCTAGATCATTGTATTTAACCTCGCTCCGAGACCACTGATGGACTAATATTGGAATAATATGAAAACAAAGTTAGGCATTGTTACGCATGAAAAGCGTTTGTTACCGTTTGTTATAAAGTGCTTAAGATACTTTAGAAGTAGATTATAATAATTATCCACACAAGTATCACTCGAAATTGCGTGGTTTTCCTTTTACCTCGTCGAGTAACACGGTCGGCCATTAATGGCCGACCGTGTTAGTTCGCAAAGTAAAAGGAAAACCACGCAATTTCGAGGCAAATTTGTGTGGATCATTGTATTCTACTTTAAAACCATCTTTCTAACCATGCGTTTCATAACAAACGGTTACAAACTCTTTTCAAAGACCAACTCGACCGATCCAAGGCAACGTGTTTCTTTAAGAAGTGATTAGTTTCAACCTTTAAGTTTAAATTGAGATTCTTTCTCAGCATTATAACCTTATCAAAATCATATTAAGCAGAATCTCGAGATGGTGTAATATTCAGAAATAAAGCCAAATATCGTTGCACATAAAGGACTAGGTGAAGTTTAGCAATTATGCAGGACGCGTGCGATATTGCCATCGGATACTTATTGGTGTGTACATGCATTTAGCAATGAGATCCCAAAACGTTTGGGAACGAATTAACAAGGATCTGCCGCATCGGTACAATTCACATTTATATGATTAATCACGTTTTAAAAGATGATTATGTAAACTGTGATGTATTTTCTAGCAGTCTGAGGGATTAAACTACTCAAGAGTGTGTTACGTTGCTACAAATCATTAGAGTTCATGAGTAAGTTCGAGTTGACTCAGTTGTGAATGTGAAGAGTTAGAACGTCATTGTGTATCTCACTGCTGTGTGTGTATATTCGTGTACTGACTGTACAGAATCCAATTTTCAACATGGCGATGTCCCTGTCTAAGCGAGATTTGGACGATATGCGACCAATGGTGGATGACATCGTGAGAAAAGTGCTAGGATTTTCAGAGTCTAGTGTCACGATGGCTGCATTAAACTGTGTCAGTAAAGGAATGAGTAAGACGAAAACAATCGGTAAGTAAAGAAGTAAGCCAATAAATAAATAGTCTTCTTTTGATTTTGAATTTGATTGTTCGTAACTTCAACTTTTTCAAGTTCAATCACTTTTCGTAGCTTATAAAAGGTACTTTTCCCTATGCTAATTGCTATGGCCCACCATTTTTTCAGTAATTTTTACAAAGGGATATCTCATTGAGGTTAATTAGAATTTAGATACTGTTGTAATGTGCGATTGCGCATATTTCATATCAAATGAAAAAGTGGTGGCGCCATTGTAGAAAATGTTCCCTTCCTTAAAGAAAAAATCAATGAACGCACAATTGTTTAAAATGAGATTCAATCAAACCAACATAACGTTGTGATGACTGAGTTGAGTAAGTTACCAGGGCCAATGTTATGGCTCTGTTTAATGCGGAATTCTGCGCTTATGACTCGTAGAATTGTGTGCTTTGGTTTACAAAATTATAGGGCACCATGACCACAAAATTTCACGGTAAGAAGAGTCTTGAAATTGGGCCTAGAACACACATGTAGAACTTGGACTGGATGCTCTGACTGCTCAGATGCATGTAGCATTGTAGATAACGGCAAGTTTTGTATTACTAGTAACATCAGAGTTTCACACTTATCTTGTTTTGCTTTCTATAACTGTTAATAAGCTGTATGTATGCTGTATAATTAATTGGTTCATTAACTGTGTTTTGCAGACTTGTTAAAACCCCTGATCGACCAGTCAGCACCAAAGTTTGTGGAGAAGCTTTTTGAGGCCATCGAGCAAAGTCACATTAACAGAGACGACCACAAAGCAAAGAAAAGACCGATTAAGGTCAGTTGGTATTTGTAAGCCTTGATACAAGAGTTGCATTAAAATCGTATCGTTTTATACTTTAATTGAATTATGTTGATATTGTTCTTTGGTGAGAGTATAGGCATCAACTAGGAGAGTAAAATAGTCTGTAAAATATTAAAGGGTCTTTGGTTTTTTAACCATTGCTCCCTAAGTTCACTTGCCCAAAGACAACCTCCTGTGAACAACTCTATACCTAAAAATTCATCCTTCCTGACAGTGGTCTCCCTCAACAGTGGACCGCTAGCGAAATACGACTTAAGTCACCTGAGGATTAGTAAAATTTCACTCCAAGTGGTCCAGCTGGCTAGCTCAGTGTTGAAAAGCGACCAGTGAAATGACAACATAGGCCAGTCACTAAATAGGTAAAGGGCAAAACCTGCCATGTATCCTCTTCTACTATAAACTGCCGTAAAGCCAAAGCATATTAAAGGAACACGTTGCCTTGGATCGGACGAGTTTGTCTATTAAAAGCGTTTGAAACCGTTTGTTATGAAATGCATCGGGTTAGAAAGATGTTTTAAAAGTAGAATGTAATGATCCACACAAGTACATGTATCACTCAAAATTGCATGGTTTTCCTTTTACGTCGCGAACTATCCTGGTCGGCCATTTATGGGAGTCAACATTTTGACTCCCATAAATGGCCGACCGTGTTAGTCGACGAGGTTAAAAGTAAACCACGCAATTTCAAGACATTTGTGTAGATCAATATATTCTACTTTTACAATAACTTTCTAACCATATGCATTTCATAACAAACGGTTACAGAACGCTTTTCAAAGACCAACTCGACCGATCCAAGGCAACGTGTTCCTTTAATCGATAGTATCAAGATTAAATGTTTTTGTATTAATCAAACATCATTGACCTGATTCTCTATTTTTTTCAGGATGAGGAGATCATTGACATTAAAGCTAAGAAGCCCAAGACGAGGTTTGAGAGTAGCGAACAAGAGGAAGAGCCGACCGCGATGGAGCAGTGGACACCCCAGCAGATCAAAGACATGATGGCCTCAGCCAGGCTACAGATCATGGCCAAGCAAGACCAAAAGGTATTTGTAACCAGGATCAAATTTCATAAAGCTGTTCTGGATCTGGATAAATCTTATTAGAGCCAAAGGAGAAGAGAAAAGACAATGAAGAATTTTAGGTTTTTTAGATGTGGGAGGAAAACCCTGGAGAGAATTATTCCAGGGAAAACCCACGCAGTCACACAGGGACTGAAAACCCCATCAAACCAGGGTCCCAGAGGTATGGAAGGCGAGGCAAGACACTACTACACCAACCTGGCTGCTGATAGGAAGGAAAAACATACCATTGTGCTACAAGTGTGTCTAAGATGTCCTTTCTACTCTGAGCCGACAAACAATACAAAAAGTTGATGGCTAACAATACAGTTGGAAAAAAGACTGTTGTTACTCTTTTATATTTTTACTTACTGTTTATGATAAATATTTTTCAAAATTCTTTCCACCCAGCCAACAAGACCTCAACGTCAACCACTTCCTCCACCCTCTGTACCGGCCCCCAACGCCACCCCTCAAGTCCTGATGAACGACGCCATGGACAAGGCAAGAAGAGCAGCTGAGATCCAGAATCGCATTCAAGCCTCGATGGCGACGGCCGGCCTGGGCCAGCTGGTTCTTCAACAGGCCCTGGCCGGGGTCAGCATGAAACAGGCTGAGAGTGCTCTTGTAGGGGACAAGCAACCCGCTGGCCCGGTTTCAAAGTAAGTGCATGGTCTTGGCGGTGTTTTTCCAGTGAGTTGATTAACCATTTGAAACCATTCAACTGCATAGGGTGTGTAAGGTGGTGGCACAGCCGTGAATAGAACTAACTGTGTACTTGTGGGTGCTTTGTAGATGCATTCATCGCAGAATATCATAAATACATTGTTGCAGGCTGGCATAGTTTGTCTATCAATTAAAATGACAGTTGATGATATGGAATATTCAGACAGTAGTAGAGATGAGGATGTACGGTTGAGATGCATTCACCCTATGATATACATCAGCCTGCATACATGAAAACCACAATGGATGATATTAAATGGCCAGACAGTAGGAGGGTTCACTATGTACTGTCTAGATGCATTCATCATATTTAGACTGTTCGTCTACCATAAAAAACACCCACTGTGAATAGACAGTAGGCGGGTAAAGGCTTGTAGATGAGGGTTTATCGAACATGCCTGAAGAGTTACACTCTTCTTGTTTTTCCTTTTCCAGGCCAACTCCTTTGATTCTGGATGATCAGGGTAGAACAGTCGATGCTGCTGGAAAGGAAATTACATTAACTCATCGGGTACCAACATTGAAGGTGAGATTGGAAGAGTCACAAAGCTTTGTGTCAATGCTAAGATGGCTCTCAGAATTATGTGTGTTTAAAACTTGTCAAAAGTCAAGCCTCGCTAAAACTATTCTGAATGAACAAACCAACCCAATGGCTGTGGAATTCAATGATTTTGCACAGAGCATCTCTTGTGTGAGATTTTTTGTTATTGCACAGATGTGACGAACAGTGACGGGGCCCATTGTCAAAGGTTTAATATTGGTAAAAATTGGTTTTGTTTTGGTTGTTTGTTTGGTGTTTTTTTTTGTTTTTTTGGCGGGGCTATATTTTCAAAAAATGTAGAGCTCCGGCAGTCAAGAATGAAATTAAACAATCTGTACAGTTTTCCCATGGCAAGAATCTCAAAAGATCATAGCATGAATGTGTAGACCACACTCATTAGCAGGAAATTTTGAACAAGAACAAAATAGGGTTCTAAGCCATGGTTAATGTGTGAGGTTTAGATAAATATATATTTTCTTAGGCATTACTACCTGCAAGATTTGTATGACATAATAATGAAACAAAACAATGAAAAATAATTCTTTATGTTTCGTTCATTTTTTTTAAAGGCAAACATCCGAGCCAAGAGGAGGGAAGAATTCAAAATGAATCAATCGGAGAAGCCGCAGGATGCAGTCAACGAGGCCTCCAAGTTCTTTGACAACAGCCTTGCCCAGGCGCCGGTGCAGCGCAGCCGACGATTGTTCAAGTTCCACGAAGAGGGACGGTTTGAGCAGCTGGCTCAGAGAATCAGAGCTAAGGTAGCCTACCATGAAATGGGGTCAAGTCTTCTCACTTAGTTTATCTCAACATACGCATAAAATAACAAACCTGTGGAAATTTGAACTCAATCGGTCGTCGAAGTTGCGAGATAATAATGAAAGAAAAAACACCCTTGTCACATGAAGTTGTGTGCTTTCAGATGCTTGATTTCGAGACCTCAAATTCTAAATCTGAGGTCTTGAAATAAAATTCCTGGAAAATTACTTCTTTCTCAAAAACTATGTTACTTCACAGGGAGCCGTTTCTTGCAATGTTATATACTATCAACAGCTCGCCATTACTTGTTACAAAGTAAGGTTTTATGGTAATAATTATTTTTAGTAATTACCAGTAGTGTCCACTGCCTTTAAAGTTTGTGATTTCACATCATTGGTTTTGGAAGAGTAAATTATGTTTTGTGTGAACACAGAAAACGACCAATAATGTGAACATTTCATAAAAATTCATTTAGCCTTTGAGGAAAATGTTTGTGTTTTGTATGAACACAAAAAACGACCAATATTGTGAACATTTCATGAATTTCTTTAAGCCTTCAAGAAAGACTGTGCTAGGGCCGACATTTTTTGCATTTATTCCATAGGTCCATTTGGTTGGCAAGAAGTTCACAAAAGCTTATAAATTCTATGTTCTCAAAAATAAATAAAGGGTCTCTCATTATTTGTTGAGGTTTATGTGAAGTTTTAATGCATGCTGCAATAAAAGTGACCGATGTTTATCAAAAGAACTTAAAAGGTTGTTTACATGTTGTATTGAATCTGTCCTTTTTTTACAGTCGCAATTAGAAAAACTTCAGAATGAGATTGCACAGGCGGCAAAGAAAACCGGAATTTCGTCAGCGACAAAGCTTGCACTCATTGTTCCAAAGAAAGAATTGGTGAGTTAACACAAACATGAAGTATTTGACTGTCAATCACAATGTAGCTCTATTGTGTTAATCCACTGCAAATAATTATTGTCATTCTTTACGTCGAACTAAAAGTAGGGCTTGATCACAGCATTCATTGTACTTTGGTTAAAAACTTCATCTACATTATCCATGGAGCCTCATCGTGTGTGCACGTGACTGTTTGCATTGCAGACTGCAGTACAATCAATCTCATCATACATCCATCCTGAACAAGAATTGGTACAAGTTCATCGGCCCAACCTATTATTCTTGAATGAGACTGGTGGGGCCTAGTGAACTTGTTTGAGTAAACCCTTTACATAAAGCCCCACCTAGTGTGTCTCCCAAGTTCCTTTGATTGTTTTCCCCGAGTTCAATAATTACATCCAGGCATCCTTAAAGGGTCTATGTAACTTTTGTTGGACAAAAAACACAATGTCCACAGATTGACACTAAACTTACACAATTTGAAGATAATGATGGTAGAAAGCTTCCCTGAAAATACTATGTGCTGAAGTGCTGTAGTTTTGGGGAAATGAGTAAAACAATGTCATGAAAATAATTTTAATCATTTAGAAACGTATTTTCATGATATTGTTTCACTCATTTCTCAAAAACTACAGCACCTCAGTAAGTCAGATTTGAAGGGAAGCTTTCCACTATCATTATCTTCAAACCCTGTAAGTTTAATGTGAATCTGTGGACATTTTGAAAAAGTACCCATATCCTTAAATGCAAGTAGTAACCGACTTTTCATCTATGTGTGTAAATGCAGAAAGAAGGTGAGATACCAGACACAGAATGGTGGGACACCTTCATCCTACCCAGGGATTCGTACGTGGATTGCAGACGCCAGGAAGCCAGCAGTAGCAAGGGTACCCCAGAGAAGTACGTGGGTATCACCAAGCTGGTGGAGCACCCTATACAGATCAACCCACCTGGTAAGTTGGCAACATCTCAGGTTTATTCCAGTCTACCAAACTTTGTGCCCACTAAAGAAGGTTTCATTATCACCTGTGGTTTTCCTTTTAAAAATTGTCCTCAGAGTGTGGCTGTTTACTAAGGGCAAACCCTGATTATGGAGATAAGTAATAATGAGACAGTACTTTTAAGGATAATTTGTTGTAAACAATATCAAAGGCATCAGTCTGGAAAAATATGAAAAAATACCAGCAGCAATTTTCCTTTTTTTTTACCTTTTATTTTTCAACTTGACTGTAGTTGAGACGACACAGACTGTTACAATGCCCATCTATCTAACCAAGAAAGAACGGAAGAAACTGCGGAGGCAGACAAGACGAGAAATCCAGAAAGAGATCCAGGAGAAGGTGCGACTCGGACTGGAACCTCCGCCAGAACCAAAAGGTGAAGAATAGTACATCTTGTGGAGAGTTCCACTTCATAATAATAATAATTTTACAAAGGCATTTGAATATCACAAAGCAATTCGTTTACAGAATGTAATCTATACACACAAATACCTCCGTTTCACAAATTCCTCCGTGTGTGTGGTATATAATTCTTTGTAATTATTGTATCTTTTTGTGCAGTGAGGATGGCCAACCTGATGCGTGTATTGGGCAATGAAGCCGTCCAAGACCCTACGAAGGTAGAGGCTCATGTCAGGGCACAGATGGCAAAGAGACAGAGGTAGGGATCCGTTGTAGGAAATTATTGGATATCTTCCAGGAGAGTTTAATCAAACGAAATAATAATAATAATACTTTTATTTTTAGCACCCTAATCTTGCAGGCATGTTTTGGGGCATTGAACCTAGTTATAGGAAGAAAAGGGCAGTGGTTAAATGTATGGATAAATTGAAACAATTAAGAAACTGAATTATAACAAGTGAGAGGAACAAAATGTAGACTACATGGGTCAAATTTAATGTTGTCAGTCACTAGCTAGCTGACATAGGCCTAGTAAACTTAGCCATGCCACCATGCTTCAGTGCATTGAGGTTACATTACATGCCTCGATTGCATTGACGACGCTTTCATCAACTACTCATTTGTATTGACAAATCCACAGAACTCACGAGGAGGCCAACGCTGCGCGCAAACTGACCGCAGACCAACGCAAAGAGAAGAAGGTACGCAAGATAAAGGAGGACACGTCGGCGGGGATCAACGTGACCGTGTACTGCGTGAGGAATCTTAAGAACCCCGCCCATCGCTTCAAGGTAGAAGCCAATGCTAACCAGCTGCATATGACAGGCATGGCGATATCGCATAAGGACGTCAATGTAGTGGTCGTTGAAGGAGGTGAGAAACTTCACGTTGTTGATCTGTCCTTTTGATACAGAATGCATATTACGTGCAAATCCATTAAAGCCATTATACACTTTCGGAACAGAAAAAAAAATTAAAGTTCATAGGTTTACAAATAACTTACAGGGTTTACAGAAGGTAATGGTAAAAGACTTCTCCTAAATTTTCACAGGTTTGTTTTATATACAAGTTGTGATACACGAAGTGTGGGCCTTTGGACAAAACTGTTTACCGAAAGTGTCCAATGGCTTTAAAGACCGTCCATGTCTGTGCAATTATTATATGCCTAGGGGCCAAGATTGCACTGCAAATCAATCGTAGTTGCTTTTAAAAAAGTGTGATTTCACAACACAAATCCTTACGGTAATACAGACAACTGATCTTTAAGATAAATCTTAGTGCTTTGTTTCTTCTTTCATTATTTTCTTACAACATCGATGACCAATTGAGCCCAAATTTTCACAGATTTTGTTATTTTATGCCCAGTTGGGATGCACCAAGTGAGAATACTTGACTGACAATTACCTTTTGTGTCCGATGCCTTTAACCTGAGAGTTGATTGGATTGTTTCAGGGCCTAAGCAGCAGAAGAAGTTTCAGAGATTGATGATGCATCGGATCAAGTGGGGCAAGGATAAAAAGAGAGGAGACATTGGTAAGGAAATTGTTGGATATTGAAGCATGTGAACTAGACTAGTCCCCTGGACTGGTCTTACAGACCCAAATGATTTCATTGGATACAATGATTCTACTGGATAAACGTGCTGTATGTAACGCAACTGACTGAAGTTCTGCAGTGTGGCACGCCGAAGCGGTGATCGCTTTAGAGCTAGGTGCTGAAATATTTGTTCGACAAACAAGTATTTCAAGCAAAAGTGTTCTCTTTAGTGCAGAGTGCAAATGGACCCAACTTTCTCTTATTAAAATAATTTCTTGATTCGAAATATTGGCTAGAGTGGGATTTGATTCAACGACCTCTGGATTATCGTGCTGACGATCTACGAACTGAGCTATCAAGCCCTATGTTGGAGGTCTCCCTATTTTGCCAATATCTTTGTTCGGGGTGCAACTCGGAAGCAATACAACCGTTAACTGTCGTGTACAGGTATCACACTGAGTTAACCATACAACCTGGGAAGCAACAGCACGGGGTCAGGGGATCACCTTAAGGGGATGCAAAATTTTTGAAATAATTTCAGTAACCATTTTTCTTACACAGACTCTGACGACTCGGACAACGAGTCGGAGACCAAGGCCAACGAGTGCACCATCGTCTGGCAAGGACTGGTCAAGCAGCGCAACTTCAGCGAGCTGAAATTCAAGCAGTGCGTGACAGAGTCCATGGCAAGGGAGCAGTTCCGCAAGCACGGCGTGGAACACTACTGGGGCCTGGCCCACGGTCAACGCATCATGGAGGCCACAGAGGATGTGTAAATGCGGAGGGAGGAAGTCGTTGACTGTCTTCTCCTTCATTCCACTTTCTCTTGTCATGCTGAGACAAATGTGCGGTCAAGTTTGATTGTTTGTTGTTATGGACATTATTGTGTGTTCTATTTTACTGTTTACAATTATCTTGGGGGTTCGGGCTCAAAAAGGGGCACTTTCAAGTAATACTATTTTCAGTACATGGGAACTTGCTTTCCTAACCAAAGAACAAAGTATTACCTTAGTATATTTAAAAATAAAGTAAGAGTTCTGTTTATTCAGTCAACATTTAAAGAAAACATCACTGGCACTGCCGACTTTCCTGTATTATTAGAAAAGCTTCCCTTCAATTCCAGAGATAGAACCAGATAGAGATATTTAACAATGTTGCTTTGAAGGCTTACTTTTGACCAGATACTGGGCCATTTTCTTTTTGCCTAAATCTAGTTTTTGATGATCAATGAAAAGAGAAAGCGCAGAACTTATTTTTCTGGCTACGCTGGAGTGGTGACCATCTAAGCCAACAAACTTCTTTAGAATCCTACAATAGTTGTACAAATATTATTGAAAGTACCCCTTAAAATACTGGGTTGTATGTTGGTCTGGAAGAAATTTGCTAAGAGGTTTGTGAATTGAAAAAAAAGAAAAAAAGTTGTGAATTTTATCCCAAATGTCACTGCCCTTTAAATACATTTGAAAATAATGAAAAAATCATTCAAATCAAGTTGTCCTTGCTTTATGTTCGTTTAACCGAATCATTTCAATTAATTTATCAAAATCTGGGGCTTTATCGTTCTCAAGAAAGCATGGTGTGCTTTGAGCCGTCTTTTCCCCTTTGGCTTATTTCAGAGTGGTCCCGATTGCGACATTATTTCTGTGAGGGTGCAATATGACAGGCAACACCATCCGGAGATGAGTCATTTATTGTATACATGCATCATTGCTGGGTAAGCCAAGATCTTGTGACTCGATACTTAAAACAAGGTGAGATCAGCATGGTTATGGGTTAGGGACACAACAAAAACGGTAAAATTTTGTTTAAATATTTCCTTTAAAAAAAAAAATGGTCCAAGAAAAAGGTGGTTATATTTGTAAGCTCTTATAGAACACATTACTCCACAATGCCCCCTTTTTCTGTAAAATAGCACAACAAAATTGATGTAGAACACAATATTGTGGTACAAGAGGAATTAAATTTAGGGCCAAAACTTGTAAACATCAAGTACCTAACTATAGTACCTAATAATGAACATAAGGTGGGGAGCTTGCATAAGGTGGGGAGCTTGCATAAGGTTTATCGCAATTCAGAAACGCAATGCATTGTGGGAAGGAATATGGGGCGGTTTTTATGCAGTTTCTACGACTCGTGCACGCAACGCCTATACCTTAGTGTGGTTCAACAGCGCCCTCTCTTGATATTTTGCTATTCGCGATAAACCTTATTAGGGAGTCATGTTCTCTCTGAAAACCTGTCCAATTCAATTCAATTTGAACTTATTTGTGATCTGTAAGGTTCTGACTAATACATCGTCTCTAAATGTTCCGTGTATGTTCACTTTGTGCCACAAAATGAAAACAAGTAGTCGGAAGGTTCAGTAAAAGATTTTTGCTGATGCAGCTCAAGTTTTTGAAATGTTTGCCCAGGTGGGTTAAAATCTTAACCATTTTTAATATATAGGAAACAAATTGCAAAATAAGTTGGCAAAAGTCACAACTTAAATAAAATTCAGAACAACTTCCAGTGGAGTTTAAGAAAATGGTTTTAAGAAAAATTTCAAAAATATGTTGCACTTCACCAAGATGGTTGTTTTTTGTTTTGTTTCACTTTCAAATTTTTATATTCCAAAAAATATTTACTTCCAACATTGGCATTCTATTGCGGATATC
Source organism: Asterias amurensis (assembly GCF_032118995.1). Lineage (NCBI taxonomy): Eukaryota > Metazoa > Echinodermata > Asteroidea > Forcipulatida > Asteriidae > Asterias > Asterias amurensis. The sequence continues at coordinate 22,956,031 of NC_092652.1, read as the reverse complement.
TAACTACTCGTTCCTCATTTTGTGGCCCCCAACCAAGTCAGTTCCCACCAAAACTAGACACAGGTTTTCTGTTGTACTTTACTACCTATGTTTCTAGATTATACACGGTGGAGAGGGTATTGTAAAGAATAACGTGCGACTCAACTTCAACGTTTCATTTGATCAAGCACGGAAACAGGTATTTGTATAAAAAAACTCATAAATATGATGTATTTGTATGTAGTTGTTGTTTTTCCTATGCATATAAATCCTTGACTCTCCTGTTATTTACATGTATACTCCAAATTGTCCCTATCCAACAGCCCTTCCATATTACTTCTGAGATGATCAGAGTGCGCTGATCAAATGTCTTCTACTTAATTAAAAAATGTCAAAGCACCATCAGAATCAATTTCAGGCACGACATTCTTCTTACTTAAAGGGTGTTTGTACTTTTTGTAGGACAAGAAACACAATGTCAACAGATTTACACTAACCTTACACAGATTGAAGATAATAATAGTAGAAAGCTTCCCTGAAAATATTATGAGCTGAGGTACTGTAGTTTTTGGGAAATAAGTAAAACAATGTCATGAAAACAATTTTGGTGTCATGAGACAAAAATTATTTGAAGCATTTACAAACATATTTGCATGACATTGTTTAACTCATTTCTCAAAAACTACAGCACCTCAGTAAGTAATATTTGAAGGGAAGCTTTCCACTGTCATTATCTTCAAACCCTAATGTAAATCTATGGACATTTTGAAAAAGTACCTAAATCCTTTAAGTGTGATTTCTGTTTGTTTTGGGTTTTTTTTTTTCCCCCCTTTGGAAAAATCAGATAAACTGTGATTAAATAGCCTGAAAATTCCATCAAAGCATAGGTAATATTTGTCGGGATGAAAAATGTCCCTTTTCAAGTGATCTAAACCTTCAAATACAGACCCTTTAGACCAAACCAAAGAAATTCCATGCCACCTGGAAGACGTGATTTATTTCGTCCAGGAGTAGCTGTCTGTACAATGCCTATGGGAAGTCCGGAAGAATGGCAATTGTTTTAGTCAAATAATCAATCCAGGATAATTTGACATTGTCCATGCGATTTGGTAAGGTCTCAATATAAAACTTTACATTTTTGAGAATTTTTACCAAATTGTTTGTGGAGTACATAAGATTTGTTTACAGGCAGACTGTTCGAAATAATGTGATGACACTTAAAGATTTTAAAGAACGATTTTGACCATGTCCGCCACTTGTACATCAGGAAGTTTGATTTCTAATGTAAATATATCTGTGGATCTTTTTGATATTTTTTCTGTTGAATAGATATTTGGGGTCAAACTGGGCATTGAGATTAAACAACTCTGTTTTGTTTTCTTTGTTTAAAAAGTTTTTATGTTTTACCTTTTTTTTAATACATGTACTTTAACTTTTGATGAACCGCACATTGAATTCTAAAACTATATGTGAAACTTGATTAAAATTGTTTGGGTTTTTTTTTTTTCTTTTGTAAAATACAATTAAATGTAAATGAGCCACATGTGTATTAAAACATAAAAAGACACTTTTGAAACTAAAGCAATTAACTCTCTTGATTTATTTGAATCCATACCTTGTGTGCATAATATTGATAAGAGTAAAAATACAAATGTTTCCAGATTTGCACACAATGTACACGGCTTAAAGATGATTATGTTGGTTCACATTCAATGTGGATGCTGGTCTTTGACACTTACCGATAGACTCGCCTGCTTTACAAAGTAGTGTGGCCTGAATTTTGTTAGTGTAACCAAACTGAGGCTCGAAGAGCAATTAGTCTGGTACCTTTCTGGTATCAATTTTGAATCGGTGTGCATAATTAATATTGCACACCGGGGACTTGATGACCAAGATAGAGTCAGCATGATAGCCATCTTCCAATAAAAGTAATTGCAGCAGAAAAATGACATGTCCACACAAAGTTTTTACAAAATAGAAAATCTCATACTCTAATTTCATTCAAAACCACTTCAGCTGAAATGGCATTCTCCTGTACACTCTAATCTACAACCCTCACTCCCTTAACACCTCGGAAGAAGTTGATTGCCGAAAAATAAAATAGACTCAATTTGTGCATAAAATTCAAAGCCTAGAGTATTTCTTACTATCATCTAACACTATTGTTAAGATACTGTGCAAACATGCTTGGTAGTCTGGCTACATCCTCTATTGGATGCATCTTGGTGTATGTAATAAACTGACGTCTTATCCTTTGCAGTTCTGCAGCATTCACGCTCCTCGTTAAGTTGATGTAGGAGGAGACAAAAGTTAAGGAATATAGATGGTGGTTTTCCCCCTTCTACTTTTATATTTGAAAGATGAAAAACCATAAAAGACCATATCGAATATGAAGTTACCATTCAAATGTCTGTCCACAACAACTCAATTTAATTCACATTATTATTCCCGATGGGAAATTCATTTCGGCCTTTACATCAAATTTACAAAACATGGCGACGTTAGTGTGTGCATTTATAGGGGTGTACGTTTGCCATGGAAATCAAACCAGGAAGGCTGTGTGCTACCTGCTTCACTGATGTACGGTCTGCCTTACAATATGGCCACTTTCATAGCAGCAAAGGGGTTATTCGATACGGTTTATAGATGGAAACTTCTACATGAACCCTGATACTCGACGGAATAGATGGATTGCACTCTGCGTCATCGACTGCCATATTCGATGAAATGCGCACGCATGCAAGGCTATCATTTTTTATGTTGACATAGTATCTACATTAGTATAACACAACCAAATTTCTGTTTCATGTTATTTTTTCAGACACTTTTTCAAGAACTTTTTTTCTCCAAAACTTGACATTTATTGGCCAGATGGCGGGTGATTATACAGACATGATTTTTAAATGGTTAAGGAAAGCCCAAGAGAATCTACGAGAAATCAAAAGGATATTTTGTCATTCGTTCTCGGGATGCTTATTTGGTCACCAGGCAGACTCGTCTTCTGGGCAACAATCAATGCCTGTGTGAGAAGAAAAAAAGAATAATTCATTAATCAAATACTTCACCTTTTATCCCTCTATAGACTGTATCGAATAACCCCTTTGTTGCTATGAAACTCTCCATCTTGTAGGGCAGACGCATGCACATCTAAACGCGCACATCAATGAAGAACGCAGCGTTCTCAGCTTGATTTCTACGCCATGTAGTAAGGCAGATATTTGAATGACGTCATATTCAATACGGTCTATAGGACTGGCTGCATAAAATGAGCTCTCTAATTCATAACGGCCATGAAATCCTGTTTTAGTAAATCTGCCTTTGTTCAACCCAAAATTTAAATAGAACAACACTAAAAACTCTACAACTGCCCTTTGTAGTAATTTGACTTACCGTGACTATTTCCTGGGTTATCCTGTCCAGCTCATGCAAGAAATTGGTTGCTGACAAGGGTTGCTGAAGGAGAACAATAATACTTTACTCATGAAAAACACAATACATACTGTGAAATAAACAAATTTTAGATAATAGATAATGATATATAACAAAATAAATGCAAGAAATTCATTGCTAATAATGATATTAATAGTAATACTTTGTTTAGGCTAAACAAAAAAATATATTTAAATTTCAGCACACACAGAAAGAAATATATTTACAATAGGCCTATAATGCAAGTAATTGATTGCTGACAATGGTTGCTGTAAGAATAATATTAATACTCGATTTAAAAAATGTATCAATTTTAGTATAAAAGATAACAATATATAATAATAAAAATAAACAGCCTCCAATATACAGCATTGAATGAAAACAAATGATAAAACTTCTGATGAAATATTACCAAGTCAAAGAAAAAACTAGGCCACAAATAAAACAATGAAAAAACGCACAAGGAAATGGAAATTTGGCAATATGAAACCAGGGAGCAATAGACAAAACAAAAGATGGGCTTTTCCGCTGCCTATAGGAGAAAGACAATAGTGAAATAAAACATTATTGGGTTAATTCAACACAATAATCATTGTCTCAGGTTATGAGGTTCATACACCTGGGGTGGATTTTACAAAGAGTTACATGTAACACTAGTCTTATCTCTATGTCTTAAGACTAGCTATAGGTTTTATGTATCTCTTAGGACCTAACTCTTTGTGAAATCGACCCCAGGGTTAAGAGAAGCAATTACATGCATGTTTTCATGACCAGGAATCAAACCAACACTCCGATGATTTGGGCATTAGAGATTGAGCCGGAAATACCCGACTGCTTGGCCATGACGGTTGGTCCCTGTGCAACAGCTGGCATACATGTATAAAGCCAATACAAGCGAATTTAGAGCCAATACACAACAAATATATTTGATACAAATTTGAATAGGTTGTTCACAGCTTTAAAAACAAATTCACAAAAATCATTAAATGAAACGGATTAAAATGTTCAATGTTCAACTTTTTAAGCATGAAAACAAATGTCAACACCAAACATCCATCGGGTTAAAAAACTTTCAGAGGACCTCATTTCAATTCAATGTGCTTCACGCCAAACTTCAAAGAAACTTCAAAGGTTCATAGAAAGCCCCACAGTTTAGGAAAAAACCTTGTCAGGAACCAATCAAATTGTTTGGCCGTGTCTCCCTTTAAGGCTGGCTCTGGACAAGTTGGATAAATTAATACAGTATGCAGCCTGGAAAAAAGTTCAATTTCTCTGACTTTGTTCAACAACATCTTCTTCAACTAGTCAACCTAAGAAGCTGTGATCGCTTTCACAAAGGTTGTCCTAACTTGGGACTAGTCCTAGGACTGTTAAGAAGCTATTAAAAAACTTAAGGCCAGTTCAAGTTAGAACAAGTAGCTCGTCCTAACTCGTGATTTAGACTAGTCTTAACTCTTTGTGAAATCCATCCCTGTAGGACCCTGCCGTCGATTTCACAAAACGCTTCCTAACTTAAGATTAATCTTAGGACTTAGGACGAGTCCCAACCCTGCACTGTAGCATGCAGACCTTAAGATTAATCCTAAGTTAAGAAGAGTTACACGTCCTAACTCGAGATAAGACGAGTCCTAACTCTTTGTGAAATCCATCCCTGTAGGACCCTGGTTTGGTCCAGAAACTCACAGAGACTGTGGAGAGGTTTGGAGGGGGAGCTTTCCTGAAGAAGATGGCGTCACAAATCGCCTGGCAAGGTAGCTCATCCTCAGGTTGCACGGAGAACAGCGGTGAATCCCAGCGATGCCTGGACTCTGGCGGTTCAAACCTCATTATCAACGCATCAAAGCTGTGATTCAATATAAAGTTTGACAATATTTGTTTCTCATGGGAACAAGCTTCACTAAATCTTGCTAGATTTCTTTACTAAGTTTTAAAATCTAATTCACTTCATCCTTTAATCTCAGCTCGTGTCCTTCTAATTTTCTGGGAAAATGGACAGGTGCAGTGTATCCTTAAAACTTCAGCTCCGACTCAGTAAAAAAAAAGTGGGGTGAGTCAAAAAGAGGTTACGACATTGTTAAAAAACAAAACAATAATTATAAATTACTCCAAAAGAACACAAAAACGTGTTTAAAGACTTTCAAAATTGCTCATTACATGTATGTAAACATTGTCAAAATGTTTCCTTGTTTTAAAAGAAAACTTCATCACATCAACGATGATTAATTATGATGATTAAAACAAGTATTTTGTAAACCAGACGTGCTTTTTCATTAAATTATAAAAACAAATATGATCATCCGGTATTTTTTTTTTTTTTTTTTGTGCTAGATCCTGATGTGCTTTAGTCCAACTTGGCAAATAATCAAACAAGAAAAAGAGAAGTGTCTGGTACAACAGAATTGCAGATGTACTTCAGAAATATTGTTTTAAACATGACAACTGACTTTTTTTACACAGCTTTATGAAATTGGGTCTTAGGCCCAATTTCCTAAAGCCCATATATAAGCATAAAAACTCGCTAAACACAGACAAATCTTGCTTAAACAGAAACTAGTTACCAGTGCAAATTCCATAAAGTTAACACTGTTGCAACTGATGCCCACTCAGTTTTTGCTTAGCAAATAAATTTGCTAAGAAGTATTTTCTGCTAAATTTTATAAAATTAGGTCCTATCATTAGTCTTATAAAAAACAACTCACATTTCCTGAGAATATCTGTCCTGCTCTTGTCTTGCACCGTTCCATTTTGAGGCAACCCCTGCTTGGGTATCACAGAAAATCTACAGTGGAATAAAAAAACATGCAAGAAAATGTCTGAGAAAAATTAGGCACTGGATGTAGAAGCCTCCAGGTACATATTTTTTAAGAGGCCCTGACAAAGAACAATTCGAAATCCAAACTTACCACACAATGCGGTGTTTGTGACGATTTAACTGCACAGTACAGCTCATACCTGAAACCTGCAGTGGTAAAAAAACATCAAATGGAACATTATAAACCAACAGATTGTATTTGTTTTCAGTAATACGTAACAAGAAAGATGGCACAGCAGTGTGTGGAGTGACAAACTTTTGTCTTGCTGTGGATGTTTGAAAGAGGGTATAGATGCATACCGCTAGATAAGACATGGATAAGACATGATGTCAAAGTATTATATTTTTATTATTATTGTTTTATTATATTTCTGGTAGGCCTACTCAAACCAAGATGCCTCATAAGTAAACCTAATCACTGTAGCTCTTAAGCCTGAGAAAACTTGTAAACGAGGGTGCTTAGTATGTGAACCAATGTGTTTTAAGATAAGTGTTCTGGGTTCGGTGTCTGGGTTCCTTTATGTTTACTAGTACAGCTTAGTGTCCCATCTCCATACTGTAGGACATAGCAACTATGGTAAAGTATCTTGCTTAAAGGCAGTGGACACTCAAAATAGTTGTTAGCATAAAACCTTAAATGGTAATGAGTAATGGACAGTTGTTAATAGTATAAAACATTGTGAGAAACGGCTCCCTCTGAAGTAACGCATTTTTAAAGAAAGAAGTAATTTTCCACTTAAACATTGGAATTTGATTTTGAGACATCAGAATCAGATTTTGAGGTCCCGAAATCAAGCATCTGAAAGCACACAACTTCCTGTGACAAGGGTGTTTTTTCTTCCATTATTATCTCGCAATTACGACAACCAATTGAGTTCAATTGTTCACGAGGAAAAGTGAAATATAACTGAGATATGGCTTTATGGGTCTTACACCCCCCCCCCCCCCAGCTGTGTTATTATCACAAATCTGGCTCTAGTGCCAACAAGGAAATGAAAACAGTTTTTAAGATTTCAATAAGAAAGCAAAACAGGGAAACATGGTATTTCAATCAAGGACAAAAATAACTACCATATGGAAAAACTTCAGAAACTCCCACTGAAACCAAAACAAATCAATGTGGCTGTCATGTGTTGTGCGAAATGCACAGTATGCAATACCGTAAGTTGACACTGTCTTTTAAAAGCTAAAACTTTCAAACACAACCTTTATTGTTTCGTTTTTTCATAATTTCGTCTATAAATCATATTCTGTTGACAAAAGCTAATCTATATGACCCTACTGTTAACACAAATCCATGTCAGGGGGAAAAAAAATGGTTTTTTTTAGCAACTTGAATAATCGACTTTGTTTAACATTGATGACAATAAATGTTTGCTTTACAAGTTGGCAATTTGGTTTACAATACTGAACAACCCATTCAAAAAATTGAAACACTCCCTGGTTTAAAAACCTACAAACATTTAAAGATTTGTGCTGGGATTTGATGGAGATTTCTGCGATTGTTTACCTTTGATGTAATTTAATGAGTCAAGGATGAGAACACTTTCCTTGGAGAGTTTTCTGTTTAAAAAATTAATAATTGAAATATAATTAAAAAAGGAAATGACACAATGACACAAATGACATAAATGACGCAAAGCCCACAAAGGACACTAGACACAAATGAAAAAAAACAAACAGAAAAAGACACAAATTGACAACAACTACACAAATGACATCAAACTGTATTGAGATTTTGAGGAACACACTTACTTAATGGATGGAGCATCACAACTTGCAACCTACACCTATCTTCTTACCCCATCCCCCACACCACTAAAATTGAAACTAAAAAGTACACAAGTCCAGCACATTTTTGCTTTTTTTGAGAGGGGGATTTTTAAGTTGATGTGTGTGGGGGATTTGTCTGCTCTTCCTAATTCCTACAAGATCATTTAGTGCCACACAGAGTCATTGCCCCCTCCTCATCTTCACAAACCCGTCTTGGTCCAATACCATACAGTTACTTAAGCAGAAAATAAAGCCTAAACTTTTCTGCTTACCAAAAATAACCAGGATAAGTCACAAATAGTACATGATGATGTGGCATGTTATTTTGCCTGGTAGCCCTATTCTGATAAGCATCATTTTGTTGTGCTTAGCTATTTTTTGGCGCTTAAGCAGCTCCATCAAATTGGGCCCAGAAAAGTTAGAAAGATAATCCATACCGAATCACAGCCGACTTCAGTGTCCCCCGCAGTTCTTTTTCATTCTTAGAATCTGGATTAGAGAAAAATATGAAGAGAATAAAGACACTATGAAGCAAATTGTTCTTATAAATCAAAAAGACTTGGCAGGGATTTCTTGTTTAAATGCATTTTTTAACTATACATGTATATGGTAACACAAAGAGATGACCTCTTCAAAGTTGGGTGAAATTCACTAATTTGATATTGTATTCTACAAACACATGTATACTGTGCAAGTCTCGCCTGTTAGGCCCTGATAAAGTGTGCAATTCTTTTTCCCTTCACAACACACTTGGTTCCCCAAAATGTTTGAAGACCGCTACTTGCAGTGTATTTCTTCAATGATGGATTTTTGCATTTGAGGTTAATTGATTATTTGGCCTCATTAACGCTTATCATACACTGCACATGGTATATTTTGGACTGGTTGGGGGTTGGGGCAGGGAGTGGAGGACATGTGGGGTGGGGGACGGGATGTGAGGGACATGTGGGGTGGGGGACAGGGATGTGGGGAGTGGGGAACATGGGTGGGGTGGGGAGGGGGTGTGGGTGTGGGTTGTGGGAGCAACAGGGATGTGTGGGCGGGGGAGGGGTGGGTTGTTGGAGCAGGGGGATCAGAAGCTTTGAAATCCTGCTTTTGGCTCAAACGGAGGAGTATTTCCTGTTTCCAAAAAGAGCGATTTTAAGGGGACAGGGGGAAGCATGTGGTAGAGTATTAGGACAGCCAAACTGCTGATTTAGTTATTCCTGTAAGTTTTACAATAATACTCGCTCCATGAGTCAGTGTTCACTTCACAGCCCTGTATAAATATAACTCATGTGTGGGCAAAACTTTTCCTGGACAAGGGAACATTTCCTCTGAACAGTGTCATGCTCCAGGGAGATTGCCGCGCCCTCATTCCTGGCACTTCTTACTAAAAACTGTCCTTGACTAATGTATCATAAAACAAACAAGTTTCTAACTGACGTAGGCCTAAATTAAATGAGTTTCACTTTCCAATGTTTTTTATTTAGGCTTCAGTTATTATGATAAAGTTACTACCAGCACATTTGGTTTTGATGTTCAGAACAAAAGTGCAAACAAACTTCCTCCTCACAGCACTTGTACCGGTACTTTAAATGTAAATTTAACCAAAAGTGCGTGACTAGAATGTGAAGCTGAGTACATGTATGTGAAACTGCAATCGAAAACGAGAAACAAGTCAAACACTACTATGTTTTGTGCAATCAATCCTGGTTAATTTATTTAAAATTCTTTTAGACTAAAATACAAATATTTTTGTTTTAGTTAATACGTAACAGCTTAGATAGGGTACTGACAGGGCACTGACTTGTACCATCTTCATTTCAGCCCGTAAAGGCACTATACAGACACTATTGGTAATTACTCAAATGATTGTTCTATTAGCATAAAAAAACATACTTGTTAACAATCAATGGGGAGCTGTTGATAGTATAAAACATTGTGAGACAATCCCTCTGACTGCTCCCTCTGAAGTTTTCCAGAAAGAAGTAATTTTCCACTAAAATATTTGAATTTGATTTTGAGACCTCAGAATTATATTTTGAAGTCCCTAAATCAAGCATCTGAAATCACACAACTTCGTGTGACAAGGGTGTTTGTTCTTCCATTATTATCATGCAACTTCGTCGACCAATTGAGCTCAAATTTTCACAGGTTTGTTATTTTATGCATATGTTGAGATACACAAAGTGAGAAGACTGGTCTTTCACAATTACCAATAGTGTCCAGTGTCTTTAAGTATTGTATGAATGCACAACATTACATTTATCGGTGTTTTTAATAACTACATAAACATACATGTAACTACTGTGTAATGTGATGTATCTTTCTGAACAACAAATTTGGAGTAAATACGATTATCATTGTAACAATAAACTTTTAATAATTTAAAGTCACCTGGAAATAGAATTTCTTTTTCTTTCAAACATAAGAGTATATGCTTACGAACAATAAAACAATTTTTTTAGTATTTGTTTGTCACGATTTATATGTTTAAAAAATATATAAAGTTGTTTGGGGGCTGACTCCGCCTACCCCTTTTGTGACGTCAATCGAGGCAGACTTTGCCTGCAATGCGTATAGTAAACACACGTGCAAAGTACATGTACGTCCAAGTCGTGAGTTGGTACATTTCAAAAAGTGTTTTTCTGCATTCAGCAGCAATACACCTGGTCGGCATTGCCGGGAAAAAAAAAAAAAAAATTGAAACGTACAAACTCACGACTTGGTCCGTACATGTACTTTGCAATTGTGTTTACTCTACGCATTACAGGCAAAGTCTGCCTCGATTGACGTCACGAACAGCGGGGTCTACTCTTAAATTTGTAAATAACATAAGAACTGATTTTTTTAAACCTTAGTTAACTGTTTATTCACATTCCACTCATCAAAACACATATATTAGTGACAAAAGCTTTATTTTGAAAAAATACCACTTCCAGGTGACTTTAAGACAATTTTTGTCAATCCGACTATTAATCAATGCAACTTGCAGTCTCCCTTTTTACAACTAAGAGAAAGTTATAAAAAAAAGGTTTGCAGTTATACACCATGTAATGATAATCTCTAAATGAGTTGGCGTGGTTCTTTCTACATAATGGTGTTTAACCGTAAATATTTCTATATCGTATTTCCACCATGCCATATTTTCAAATCCTACTTAAGAGAAAGTTATTTCTGGCATAGAATTTAACCTCTGCTAGGGCAAGGTCAATTTTCAAGTCCAAAGGGGCACTTCCATTGAAATCTTAAGAGTCTATACAGGAAGCGTTTAAAGGGGCACCAAGGCCAAGCAAAACCAGGGGTCGATTTCACAAAGGTAGTCCTAACTTAGGACTGGTCCTAAGCAATGCTAAGAGATAGGACCAGTCCTAAGTTAGGACCAGTAACTCATCCTTACTTAGGACTGGTCCTATCTCTTAGCATTGCCTAGGACTAGTTCTAAGTTAGGACTACCTTTGTGAAATCCACCCCAGGGCCACAAAGGTTATAGCATCCAAGTGACTCCAGGGCTTGATTACACAAAGCATTAAGACTCATCTTAAAGACGATACACAACTAAAGATCAATCTAGGCCCTTTGTGAAATCGTTCCCAGGCCAGTTGTTTTTCAGAAGTGCTTAATTTATTATAACTCTTTTTCTTGAGAATTGTGTTAGCTGTTGCAAACTGCATACCCACGGAGAGGAAACATGGTATAAGTGCAAAAAATAATAATAAATGGTGGCCTGACGTTTCAACCCCAGCAGAGTCTGAAAAAGCCATTTCCTTACATTTATCCCCCTGTCCTTCATCATTTTTATCCCTTGCTTTTTCTGTCTGCTTTCTGTCTATATCTCTCTAGCCCTCTTCACACAACCTTAGAAAGCTCGACAACACAATGTTTTTTTCTTTATTTGCCATAAACACTTAGTTTATTGGGTGTAAGTTTGACCTTACAATAGTACACCTGGACCTACCCCCAGATTTTTAATTCAAATTCGATCATTCACACTGAACTCGGAAACCACATACTTTGAAGTAAAAATCAGAAAATCCGTAAGATTTTAAATGCACATTGGTGCGCCAAGAAAAAGATCGTTGTAACCTAACGCAAATACATGACACTAATCGGGCGCTGACAGAGCACCGGCAAACTAATAAATAACAAACAGTGCAATCTTGAATAAACACGGGACGTCGGGAACGCAATTTGTGTGATCGTGTGATTGTTGGTAACGAAATCGCCAACAACCCTTGGGACAGACAACTGGCGCCCACAACAATGGACTTCCCAGGTTGTATTGTAAACTTGGGTGTGTTCCTGGCTACAAATGACTTAAAGGAACACGTTGCCTTGGATCAGTCGAGTAGGTCTTTGAAAAGCGTTCTGTAGCCGTTTGTTATAAAATGCATATGGGTAGAAAGATGTTGTAAAAGTAGAATACAATGATCTACACAAATATGCCTCAAAATTGCGTGGTTTTTGTTTTACCTTTTCGACTACATGTAACACGGTCTGCCATTTATGGGAGTCAAAATTTTTACTCCCATAAATGGCCAACCGTGTTAGTCCGCGACGTAAAAGGAAAACCGTGCAACTTTGAGTGATTCTTGTGTGGATTATTATATTCTACTTTTAAAACATCTTTCTAACCATTATGCATTTCATAACAAACGGTTTCAAACGCTTTTTATAGACCAATTCGTCCGATCCAAGGCAACGTGTTCCTTTAACAATAATTGTATGGCTTTCAACTGGCACCCTGATTCAAAAGTTCTACGAAATTGGGAGACCACAAGCATAGGACTAGATACATGTACATGTAGCTCAGTTGGTAAAAGCGCCAGCACGTTAAGCCAAAGGTCTTTGGTTCAAATCCCCCTCTAGTCAATTTGTCTCTCTTCAAACAAAATATCAACTCCTTATCTTGTCACACTGACACATCCATTTACTTTGGTGTAGACACACCTAAACCCTCCCTCATTCCTTAATGTCGTTAAATCCTCATTGGTCTCTTGGTCAAAGTTGAGTTCAGCATAGGGCAACTCCTCGACCCCCCTCTGCTGTGGCGGCAAGTGCTTTGACCAATCACCACTCCCCCTGTCCCAAGTTACAAAATCTACTCTACTGTCCACATTTCTGAATCTGCCATTTTCTTGATTTGGTCGGCGTTGGCGCCTTTTTCTGAGTTTACATGTAACTCCTGTGACTAGAATAAAAATAAACACAACGATACAAGCACCGCCTAAAACTAGGTGCACAATGTTCAATTGAGATGCATCATCTATAGCAAAGGGTCTCTTTGTTGGAGTAAAATGAAAAACAGTTTGACTGACACTCGTGGCATGCGTTCCACTAAAAGTATCCAAGACTTCATCACCTGTGGCTGCTGCTGCATTAAGAACAGTTTGACTGACATTCGGAGCATGCGTTACACTCAAAGTATCCAAGACTGCATCACCTGTGGCTGCTGCTGCATTAAGGACAGTTAGAACAGCATCGTTTGTTACAGATTTGGATTTGTTTGCCTTAATGTATGCTACACAGAAAAACTCATTGGTGCTGTCCACCAGTCCCACATTCTTGATTTGTAAGGTAACAAAACGGTCGTTGACAAACGCCGAATATTTTTCAGAATCCAAGTTGTCATAGATTGTCTCACAATCGCTGACGTAATCTTCTGCTGTCCTATTCCCGTGCCATCGCACAATCCAATAAACGAATATCTCTTCCCTAATCAAGTACGTACAGTTAATTGGTTGAAGTGTCTCGCAAGTTAGAGTCACTTCATCCCCTTCAATGGCGGTCACATTGTGTGGATCACTAGTGAAAAATTCCCATCCATAGGACATTTTAAAGGACATGTAAAACAATGCATACAAAGGTAGTTCTCTTAAGGCATTAAATAGTAACATGACAGCATCCGTTAGCGACACAACTGACTGATGAAATATACTGACGGTTTCAGAAAGTTTCCTAGCATACTCCAAAAGCGTTAAGGGTTACATTACATTTTTTCTTTTTTATGCAAGTCGCCAGACACACAAGGTCTATAGGCCACTTCAAGGTGTGGGCTACAATCAACTGTTTTTCCAGGGGCCGTTGCCACCTACACCTAGGACTGAAACAGGGTTACCCCCTTTACAGTCCATACGGATGTAAGCTTGGATATCACCTGAATTCAATGAGTTTTACATCAGCACAACAGTATTCAAATCTGTCATACAGTAAGTTGTAAATGATTGCCACACATCACATGCAGGTACAATTGTGTGGAACTTTTGTACCCAGAGTAAGGTTTCCTTCCACCACCTTAAGTGTAAGTACACATGCAGACAAAGTCACAGTTCAATTAGTCGAACGCATTATCCGGGCTTTGCTGGGCTCTTCTGGCTGCTGGGTATAATCTTGAGCAGACCTTCCACTAACAGACAATAAGAAGTCAAGTTGTTAAATGTCAAACTCTACTTTCCCTTTACAACCTAAAGCTGATAGTTAGCAGTTCTCAGGGGTTGTGATCGCAGAAAGGGTGACGTCCTGAGAAATTGGAAAATAGTCTACAGAAGATTCCACTGAAGGACTTCCACCCCCTAAAAAAAACTAGAGGTCTGGAAACAATACAGCCGTCATCTTTCTTGATGGCAAGGAACAGATATCTGTAGAAGAAAGTCTCGACGAGTTACAATTCTGCCATTAACTAAAAGTCAACATGATCCTCATAAGAAAAGTCTCTCCGACAGCTCACATAAACGAGCAGTTACTCAAACTGCTTAAATGATGACCAATTGATTGCTCCATTCGTTAACATATTGTCAGTGCTTCTTCTGATGAGCAGTTACCAACCTCCATCAAACGTATTGACAGAGTATATATAAACCCTAAATAGATTTTCAAACCGGGTTATTTGCTAAGATGGTCAGCCGAACACTATGAACATCGACACCTAGGGAACAGTTCACTTCTACATGAATGTATCAATCCAAGAAAATTTCCTTTATAATATAGATAATTTTCTACATCAAAGATTACACGAAGGTGTGCGTCTTAACAACTGAAACTCTATTATTACTACAAAAAAACATCAATTTCACTTTCACAAATTGATGAAAGTAGCTAACAAAAACTTTAAAATAATGAAGGGATTTTTTCAAATTATCAAGAATTTTCTGTGTGATTGCGTACTCTAAGATGATCAGCATTCCTTCTTTTACAAAGCTACATTGTGTACTAAAATAACAAGGAACTACTACAAAAAAAAACATAAATTTCACTTTCACAAATTGATGAAAGTAGCTAACAAAAACTTTAAAATAATGAAGGGATTTTTTCAAATTATCAAGAATTTTCTGTGTGATTGCGTACTCTAAGATGATCAGCATTCCTTCTTTTACAAAGCTACATTGTGTACTAAAATAACAAGGAACTACTACAAAAAAAAACATAAATTTCACTTTCACAAATTGATGAAAGTAGCAAACAAAAACTTTAAAATAATGAAGGGATTTTTTCAAATTATCAAGAATTTTCTGTGTGATTGCGTACTCTAAGATGATCAGCATTCCTTCTTTTACAAAGGTACATTCAGGCATGACCTTTTTTTTTTTTTGAAAAAAAGGAACATTTCATTGAGTAGAAGGGCTGACCTAAATGTAGGTGTGGTGTAGGCATTATTCAAATTTTTCAAGCTCGTATGTGTTTAATCACAATTTTTCTGATTTTTCCAAGGGCAAACAAATCAGGGATTAGACTTAAAGACACTTGACACTGTTGGTAATTGTCAAAGCCTCACTTGGTGTATCTCAACATCTATGCATAAAATACCAAACCTGTGAAAGTTTTGGCTCAATTGGTTGTCAAAGTTGCAAGATAATAATGAAAGAAAAAACACCCTTGTCAGGCGAAGTTGTGTGCTTTCAGATGCTTGATGCTCTAATTCTGAGGTCTCGAAATCAAATTTGTGGAAAATTACCCCTTTCTTGAAAACTATGTTACTTCAGAGGGAGCCGTTTCTCACAATGTTTTATACCATCAACCTCTCCCCATTACTCGTTACCAAGTAAGGTTTTATGTGCATGAAGTTTAAGCTAATAATTATTTTGAGTAATTACCAATAGTGTCCACTGCCTTTAAGTAGGATGGATATCATACTCAGCTTGAACAGACAGAGCAAATAAAGACTGTAAAATTCAGAGTAAGGGGTCATTCAGAATAATCTGAGCTTAAAGAAAAAACTTTTGTTTTCCTCAACAGAAATTTTAAGCTGAAAATCGAAATTCATTTTTTATTTTAAAAAAATAAAATGACGGAAAAGGAGAGGACAAAATTCAAAGCTGGCCAAAAAAGAACCTGGTTCTATTGAGGCGCTACTAGGTGACTGGATTATATAATGAAGTCATTCAATATTAAAAAATCAAAATTTGGGGTGGGTGCTACTGGTTGAGTCAAACATATTTAACATTGAATTTTCTGATTGGCCCCTAACAACCATAAAATATAGCCCGTTAAATAAGATGTCTCAATCGGAATAGTTGCAGACTTTGCACAGGTAGTAACTTTACATTAAAATTATTACAACAGTAATAGTCCTTAATAATATTATAATATGCATTTCTCATACAGTATATAACCCTTTATAAATCGCAAGGTATCCAAAGCACTCATTATTTTTTCTACATGGTATCAGAGCTATGCTCAAAATATAAGACCTATGTATTTATATAGCACCATGTAACAAGGCTCTGTGGCACAACCTGTATACAACATAAAACACTGGGGCAAACCTCTTCTCTAATTGACAAGTATATTGTGTACACAACACATAGGGCCTACCGCTCTAAATCCTGTTCAGTGGTTTTTTTCACATTATTTTGTGAGTAATTAGTTTTGACGCAATCTTTGTTGCTGGCAAACTTATTATAAAAGTGTTTTAAGTGCTTTTGACAAAACTTAGTGACCACCCCGATTTTAAATTTTTTCAAGAATTTTTGTTTGTTTAGCAATCCACCTTGGGTCGCAATTACCTAGTTTGCAGACCATTGCCGTAGGCAAAATACAACTGATGAAACTAAAAATAAGGCCGTGTCCGAATTGGCGACTTCGGCTACAGCTACGGTTAGGGCGCGCGCGTCTGCTATTCTTCAACACAGACAGACGCGCTGATCTAGTCGTAGCTGTAGATAAAGTCGCCAATTTGGACACGACCTTAGGCTATAGATTGAAGTCAGTTTATCAAACAGATTATATTTAAAAAAACAATGGACCACTCTTGACCACATGAGAAAATTTTCAATTTTCAATGGAAAATTTACTTGCATCACAATGACAGCCTGCATGCTTGTATCAATGGCCAACTAAATTTTAAAAAACTATAATAACAACAACAAAGAAACCAGTTCGTTTTACTTGTTTTGCAATGGGTAAAATTGGTTGGTTACTATACGCATAATTTGCCCTAAAGCAGTCAAAAATACTGCAAATTCTAAAAGTCAAGTGTTTGTACTAAGGCCCATCTGTGGGCTATCAGTGGGAAGATTTTAGCTCTCTGGGAGTAGTACCCCTCTTCTACACTCAGAAGACATGCGGGATGGCAGTTAGGACAAGACCAACTCCCGCAATTACGAAACACCACACCATGAGTCCCATAGAAGAGTGTGCAGCAACTGCAATTGCTGATGAAGGAGCTCCGGAGCCCTGCGTAGAAATCAGCAGCACTGCCCAAGGGCTGCTCTGACTGCAGTTGGATTGGTACTCCACCTCACATTTCACTTCAGTTCCGTTGTCAGCGACAGACAGAGCATTCACTCTTAGGGACTTCCCAGCTTCAAGCAACTCAAACTGATCAGTCTCTTTATCATCAACAGCTTGTGGTGGTTGGTCCTTTGAGCGTACAAACCACTTGTAGGTACATGTAGAAGGCAAAGCATCAGTGTTACAGGTGAAAATATCCGGCCCACCACTTTCCACTACTTTCATTTCTTGAGGTGATACAAACACAGGAAACTTGAACGGACCTACTTCACACTGCAAAACACCACAGTTTCCCTCGGCACGGCATGTAAACCTCTCACAGTTGTCAGATTTTCTGAGGACATGCGTCACATTGTGAAAGTTGCCTTGAGTTGTAGTCTGCTCCTCCCTGCTGGACACCAAAGTTCCATTATTGGAGGAGGACCAGCTGAGTGTTGTCTGCCCACCCTCTGGTTGTCTACAGCTTAACAATATCTCCTGATCTTCTTTAGGATTGACGTGTCTGAAGCTACACTGTGGATTGATATCATTCTGTGGTTGACATGTGGGTGTAGGGGTTGTTGCAGGTTCTGATATGTTCACTGTTAACAGCGCCTCTTCAGAAACTTCATGTTGACCACCACCACCAAGTGATTTGCAAAAATACCTCCCTTCATCTGAGGAGGTTACGTTTGAGATATACAACCGAGACACATGTGAGTTGCTTTCCAAACTTACACTTACACGTGCAGGAACGCCAGAATATAAACTACTACAGAAACTATATGGTTTCAAGGCTGAAGTTTTAGATTTATACATCCAGTAGATATAAGATGGACCCCCTGGGCACTGTACTTGTGTGTTAACAGTGGTCACACAAGTAAAAGAGACACTTCTCCCTTCATCAACAGTCTGGTCTTGGGGATGCTGACTCCAAACACCTGACGCTAAACAAGGAGGCGAACAAAGTCCAAGCATCACCACACAAACAATCATCACAAATGCGCCCATTCTTCACACTTCAGATTTTAACGATTTGGCAACGTCGACTTGATTGTCTGAATCAAAAGATAGCAATGACTTTTACTTCAGGGTGTCTCGATGACGATAAAGTTTCTATGTCACTTCGTTTGGAAATGACCAAATAAAAAAGACCCATCAGTAAAACAAAAGTCTGTTTATGAGCCAGACAGGAAATACAAACAACAAAATGGAGCTACAGTAGATTCAGTTCCTTGTCTGCTTGTTGAGCTGCCAAGTAATTATTTAAAATCTTACTTTGACACAGAAATGACTCCAACTTTCAGCCCTGCATTTTTTTTTAAGCATAAAAATGACCTTGAGTATAATTACAGTTAGGAGAATTAAAGAAGGCAACAAAATTTGAGCTACTGTAGATTCAGTTCCTTGTTGTGCTGCCAAGTAAACATTTAAAATCTTACTTTGACACAGAAATTATTCCAACTTTCAGCCCTGCATTTTTTTTGTAAGCATAAAAAAGTACCTTGAGTATAATTACAGTTAGGAGAATTAAAGAAGGCAACAAAATTGGAGCTACAGTAGATTCAGTTCCTTGTCTGCTTGTTGAGCTGCCAAGTAATTATTTAAAATCTTACTTTGACACAGAAATGACTCCAACTTTCAGCCCTGCATTTTTTTTGTAAGCATAAAAAATTACCTTGAGTATAATTACAGTTAGGAGAATTAAAGAAGGCAACAAAATTGGAGCTACTGTAGATTCAGTTCCTTGTTGTGCTGCCAAGTAATCATTTAAAATCTTACTTTGACACAGAAATGATTCCAACTTTCAGCCCTGCATTTTTTTTGTAAGCATAAAAAATTACCTTGAGTATAATTACAGTTAGGAGAATTAAAGAAGGCAACAAAATTGGAGCTACTGTAGATTCAGTTCCTTGTTGTGCTGCCAAGTAATCATTTAAAATCTTACTTTGACACAGAAATGATTCCAACTTTCAGCCCTGCATTTTTTTTGTAAGCATAAAAAATTACCTTGAGTATAGTTACAGTTAGGAGAACTAAAGAAGGCAACAAAATTGGAGCTACAGTAGATTCAGTTCCTTGTCTGCTTGTTGAGCTGCCAAGTAATTATTTAAAATCTTACTTTGACACAGAAATGATTCCAACTTTCAGCCCTGCAGTTTTTTTGTAAGCATAAAAAATGACCTTGAGTATAATTACAGTTAGGAAAAATTAAAGAAGGCAACAAAATTAGAGTTTCATAGCTCCTCTTCCCTTCTTTACTAAACTGCACTCTAAGATTTCATATCCTGTGACAAGAGACGAGCATTATTTTAGCAGCGTTTACCAGTATTTAGACCCAGTAACTGGGGCGCTGTACTCCTTTTTTCGATATTTTGACATTATTGGGCGTCGAAATTTTGACATTATCGGGCGTACTAGTAGTAAAAATTTCGAAAAAAGGAGTACTACAGCGCCCCAGTTACTGGGTCTAACCAGTATTGATACTTAAATACCTGGTAATTCAATGTAAATGCATTAAAATAACACTCGCCTCCTGAGACCATTTTTTTTCTTCGAGACTTTGATTTACTCCTTTCTCAAAAACTACAGCACCTCTGCAATTTATATTTTAAGGGAAGCTTTCTACTACCATCATCTTCAAACCGTGTAAGGTTAACATACATCTGTGGACAATTTGTTTTGTGTTACAAAAAGTACCCATACCCTTTGTTTGGAACTGTTCAATTGCTTTTAAAGGGAGTGGACACTATTGGTAATTACTCAAAATAATTATTAGCACAAAACCTTTCCTGGTGACGAGTAATGGGGAGAGGTTGATAGTATCAAACGTTGTGAGAAACAGCTCCCTCTGAAGTGACATAGTTTTCGAGAAAGAAGTTATTATTCACGAATTTGATTTCAAGACTTCAGATTTAGAATTAGAGGTCTCGAAATCAACCATCTAAAAGCACACAACTTTGTGTGACAATGGTGTTTTTTTCTTTCATTATTATCTCGTAACTTCGACGACCAATTGAGCTCAAATTTTCACCGGTTTGTTATTTTATACATATGTTGAGATACACCACATGTGAAGGCTGGTCTTTGACAATTACCAATAGTGTCCAGTGTCTTTAACCTCCTTGAATAAAGATCTAATAGGGGCCTACAATAAAAGTAACATGAGAACATTTCATTTCAAAAGGTGGTCAAGCTTTTGAGATATTGCCGAAAAATCCAATGCAAAGATGTTCACGCAGAAGAATAATTCCCAACAAATATACACAGTCTGAGAAATGTTACAAACAGTAACAATGCAAATTTTGAGGGATAAAAACTGATATCCTTTTTATACAACCACTTATACTCCGAAGTGAATGTTTCCCAAAATGCTATAATTCTATCGAAAGCTGCTCTAGGCTTCTAACCAAATATTTTCATTGCCATTAATTTTAAAGAGCCAATAAAGGATGATCTCAATATGTCAACTATTACCTTTTTATGGCCAAATAGACATCGCAGATACCGGTTAATAACCATTTTACTCTCAAAATTTGCATTTAGTAATAAATAACTCGAGTCAAAAATGCACCCGGCCGCGTGGCTTTTTTCAGCCGAGAGTCAAAAACGGCTTATCTATTATAATGACCCTGGACGCCAGTGACGAATTTCCCCTATTGGTTTTGAACACAGTTCTCCAGCTTTAGCATTTCCACACCAAATAGCCGCCACTGACGTCACGATTCCTGTGTCGCGCTGGTTTGTTTGACCCCAAGTTTTTCAGAAATTTTGCTTGGAGCGTCTGGAGAAAACCCATTTTTACCATGTTTTAACTTGAGGTAAGAGACTCGTTATATTTTTTTTGTTTCCTGGATGGACTGCAGCTGTTAGAAAACTGTAATATCTATATGTTTGAGATCATCCTTTATTGGGTGTTTAAGAGTAATTACCAAAGATATACAAGCATGTACCTATGATAATTAGTCTAAGAAACATTTTTTAATTAGTAAAGACAAATTCTACAAAAGCTTCAAAGACCTCTTAATCCCATCCTTATTAATCACTGCATATACTACTTGTTGCCGATTATCTGCCTCCTGATTCTCCCTGAAGTCAATGCGAGGTTGCCCCCCGAGTTCCAACTCAGCATATGCGATGGCTGAGGCATTTGAGTCATCCATGCAACAATGCTGAATGGATGATGATGGGAGGGTCTGTTCATTTGGTGGACATCTGGACTCTGACTCATCCTGGAAGCCCCCTATGTCTTGCTCGTGGCTTGTCGTGGGTCTCGCAGACGACTTATGCTCGATGGAAACTGCGTAGATTGGCTCCTCTACTTCGATTCGAGTTACACTGGCAGCAAGCTCCTGTGGTTTTCTTTCTGCCAGCTCAACCATTTCAACATCGTCCACATCACTACTGCTTGGGCTACAAGTTTGTAGCTCATGGGGTTGTTTGTGACGACAAAGCAGATAGGAAGCAACACCTCCAATGATGGCTAGAAGGAAAAGAAAAGCAACTCCTCCTCCAACCAGGAGGCTTACATAGTTACTTAACTCATTGGATGGCGTCTGATCAGATGATCGATGAGTGTATGCTGAATCAGATGGTGGAATAGTCATGCGGGAGGCTGAAATCAGCAGCACTGACCAAGGGCTGCTCTGACTGCAGTTGGGTTGGTACTCCACCTCACATTTCACTTCAGTTCCGTTGTCGGCTACAGACAGAGCATTCACTCTTAGAGACTTCCCAGTTTCAAGCAATTCAAACTGATCAGTATCTTCATCAACAGCTTGCAATGGTTTATCGCTCGAGTTTGTGCGTATGAACCACTTGTAGTCTGCAATTGTCAGAGATTCTGTGTTGCAGTGAAAAGTCGCCATACTGTTTTCAACCACGGTCAAAATGGCTGGCACAAGAGAAACTGGTAACTTAAGTGGAATTAACTCACACTGCGAAACACCACAATAGTTTGACTGGGCCAGGCAGGTGAATCGTGCACAGTTATCATCCTTTCCAAGAACGTGTGTGACGTTGTGAAATTTCTCCCGAGACAAAGTCTCACCGTCAAGGAAGGCTAGTGTCAGGTTCTCAGAGGACCATGTGAGTGTGTTCTGACCTCCCATTGGTTGTCTGCATCTTAAAGAAACCTGCTCACCCTCTCTGGGGTCGCTCGGTGAGAAGTTACATTGCAGATAGTCATCTTGCTGTGGACGACATTTGGGTGTGGTGATTGTACTGCTAGCTGTAGGCAATGACACAAACGGTTTGGTGACATGTAGGTGTGCGTAGGCAGAATGTAGAGTTGCATTTAGCTGACAAAAGTAAACTCCATTACTGTCAAATGTTACATTCAGAAGGTGTAAAAAATATCTTGGACTTGTCCAGTTGACTGTGTACGAATGATTATACCCAATGGGTTTGTAAGAATGATCACAAATACTCAGGCCAGCATGAATGTCTAGGTTATCAAAAGTTGCATATGTCCAATGAATATAAGAGTATAGTTCGCACTTTATTTCAACAGTTGTCTCACACATAAAAGTGACATTACTTCCCTCTGTTACATTTTGACTCACTGGATGCACACTGAAATACTCCTTGTTAGAGTCAGATGCCAGACCAAGAGTTGAACACCTCAGCAGCAACACACCAACAGTCATAATAATACACGTAAAGGCATCCATCCTGCAAGGGTGGGTACTCAACTTCATCAATGATTTTCAAAAAATTGCAGTTTTCATAAAACAGTTTTGGTGGGTTTACATTCATGCACAAAGACTCAGTGATGAGTTTCAACATTTATACCGAAACCACTTTCCCACCATAAAAATCCTTAACAAAACAGCAGATTTTTACTTCCTCATTATAAGCTGAACGTGACGACAACCTTGACAAGAAAACATGTACAATGTTTAGCTAGACTCATACAATTGAAAATCTGAAGTCGAATGCACTGTTGTTATCTGTTGCTTATAATTTAGCCCCTTATAGACGATGTGACCTGTGACATCACATGTTTACAAAAGAGCCACCAAGCCTGGACTTCCTGCAGGCACGATTTGTACACAGCTCAATGGAAGAAAACATCAAATCTTATTTTTAAGGAGATTGCACTGTCCAATTCTTATCAACTTTTTGTATGATGAAAAGGGGCACATATCAGAAATTGTCCAGCTTTTACTTTCATAACTCTTGGATTTATGTGAAAACTATGACACAAAATGTTAACTTTCCCATTACAGTATCTTGCCTGCCAGACTAGCCAAAGAATGTACAAGGTCACAGTTATTGTAAACAAAGGTCACATGGTCTATATGCCAGCCGCCGATTTTACAAAACTTTAATGCAACTTCTTAACACCCGGTTCAGACACTCAGGCATGCCAGAGTCGCGCCGTACCAAATAGATTTGGAGCGACTCTAGGTCGACCCAAATAACTTTTTGTTTCAGACAGACGAATTTAGCATAACATTTACATTGGCTCGACTCATGACAAGTTTGACGTTGTAGGCTGCTTCTAACCAAAACTTTTCATTGCCATTAATTTTAAGAGTAATTACCAAAGATATACACGCATGTACCTACACGTATGACAATTAGTCTAAGAAACGCTTTTTAAAGGAACACGTTGCCTTGGATCGGACGAGTTGGTCAAAACAAAAGCGTTTGTAACCGTTTTTATGGTTAGAAAGATGTTTTAAAAGTATAATACAATGATCCACACAAGTTTGCTTCGAAATTGCGTGGTTTTCCTTCTACTGTGCGAACTAACACTGTCGGCCATTTATGGGAGTCAAAATTTTTACCCCCATAAATGGCCGACGTGCTAGTTGATGAGGTAAAAGGAAAACCACGCAATTTCGAGGCATGTTTGTGTGGATCTTTGTATTCTACTTTTACAACATCTTTCTACCCATATGCATTTTATAAAAAAACGGTTACAAACGCTTTTCAAAGACCAACTCGACCGATCCAAGGCAATGTGTTTCTTTAAATAGTAAGGACAAATTCTACAAAAGCTTCAAGGACCTCTTAATCCCATCCTTACTAATCGCTGCATTTACTACTTGTTGGCGATTATCTGCCTCCTGATTCTCCCTGAAGTCAGTGCGAGGTTGCCCCCTGTAAGATTTACGGATAAACTTATTTTAATTTATTCAGAGAAACTTTTGGGCAGCGCCCTCAATTGGTGCTATTTTTTCATTTACCATTATAGACTGGTACCTGATGCACTATGTCCTATACTTATGTGTGGAATTGGACACTAGTTTTTTTTTTTTCTCACCATATAATAGCATGTTCATGTTGGAGTTTTCCCTCGATTTATAACCTCGATTCTAAAGTTTAATGAAGTTTGAATTTCAAATATTATAGATTCCCATCTAGAGATTGTTATATTCATTCTTCATTGAGAAGTGCACCATAAGATTTAGCTGTGATTTGAGAATAATTGGACACCAAACAGTGTTTCAAACCCTTCCCTGAATTAAACAAAGGAGTTGGAAACAGTAAATGCGAACAATTGTGTGAAACAGGCTAATTCTTACACCCTCCAAGTTCCAACTCAGCATATGCGATGGCTGATGAGGCATTTGAGTCATCCATGCAACAATGCTGAATGGATGATGATGGGAGGGTCTGTTCATCTGGTGGACATGATGAAGAAGCAGTGCTTTCAGATACTTGATTTGTGGTGGTCTGTCTAGTCTGCTTATTGACTATAGTGTAGAGATCCTCCCCTACTCTAATACGCTCTAGCACTGTGCTACATGCACCTGCAGGTTGTCTGGACTCTGAATCATCCTGGAAGCCCCCTATGTCTTGCTCCTGGCTTGAGTGATGGTCTCCATCTGGCAGACATGGTGATGATGCAGAACTTTCAGATACTTGATTCAGGGTGGTCTGTCTAGTCTGCTTATTGACTACAGTGTAGAGATCCTCCCCTACTCTAATACGCTCTAGCACTGTGCTACATGCACCTGCAGGTTGTCTGGACTCTGAATCATCCTGGAATCCCCCTATGTCTTGCTTGTGGCTTGTCGTGGGTCTCGCAGACGACTTATGCTCGCTGGAAACTGCGTAGTTTGGCTCCTCTGCTTCGATCCGAGTTACACTGGCAGCAAGCTCCTGTGGTTTTCTTTCTGCCAGCTCAACCATTTCAACATCATCCACATCGCTACTGCTTTGGCTACAAGTTTGTAGCTCATGGGATTGTTTGTGACGACAAAGCAGATAGGAAGCAACACCTCCAATGATGGCTAGAAGGAAAAGAAAAGCAACTCCTCCTCCAACCAGGAGGCTTACGTAGTTACTTAGCTCATTGGATGGCGTCTGATCAGATGAACGATGAGTGTATGCTGAATCAGATGGTGGAATAGTCATGCGGGAGGCTGAAATCAGCAGCACTGACCAAGGGCTGCTCTGACTGCAGTTGGGTTGGTACTCCACCTCACATTTCACTTCAGTTCCGTTGTCGGCTACAGACAGAGCATTCACTCTTAGAGACTTCCCAGTTTCAAGCAATTCAAACTGATCAGTATCTTCATCAACAGCTTGCAATGGTTTATCGCTCGAGTTTGTGCGTATGAACCACTTGTAGTCTGCAATTGTCAGAGATTCTGTGTTGCAGTGAAAAGTCGCCATACTGTTTTCAACCACGGTCAAAATGGCTGGCACAAGAGAAACTGGTGACTTAAGTGGAATTAACTCACACTGCGAAACACCACAATAGTTTGACTGGGCCAGGCAGGTGAATCGTGCACAGTTATCATCCTTTCCAAGAACGTGTGTGACGTTGTGAAATTTCTCCCGAGACAAAGTCTCACCGTCAAGGAAGGCTAGTGTCAGGTTCTCAGAGGACCATGTGAGTGTGTTCTGACCTCCCATTGGTTGTCTGCATCTTAAAGAAACCTGCTCACCCTCTCTGGGGTCGCTCGGTGAGAAGTTACATTGCAGATAGTCATCTTGCTGTGGACGACATTTGGGTGTGGTGATTGTACTGCTAGCTGTAGGCGATGACACAAACGGTTCGGTGACATGTAGGTGTGCGTAGGCAGAATGTAGAGTTGCATTTAGCTGACAAAAGTAAACTCCATTACTGTCAAATGTTACATTCAGAAGGTGTAAAAAATATCTTGGACTTGTCCAGTTGACTGTGTACGAATGATTATACCCAATGGGTTTGTAAGAATGATCACAAATACTCAGGCCAGCATGAATGTCTAGGTTATCAAAAGTTGCATATGTCCAATGAATATAAGAGTCTAGTTCGCACTTTATTTCAACAGTTGTCTCACACATGAAAGTGACATTACTTCCCTCTGTTACATTTTGACTCACTGGATGCACACTGAAATACTCCTTGTTAGAGTCAGATGCCAGACCAAGAGTTGAACACCTCAGCAGCAACACACCAACAGTCATAATAATACACGTAAAGGCATCCATCCTGCAAGGGTGGGTACTCAACTTCATCAATGATTTTCAAAAAATTGCTCAGTTTCATAAAACAGTTTTGGTGCGTTTACATTCATGCATAAAGACTAAGTGATGAGTTTCAACATTTATACCGAAACCACTTGATCCCACCATAACAAAACATAAGATTTTTACTTCCTCATTATGAGCTGAACATGACGACAACCTTGAAAAGAAAATATGTACAATGTACAGTCTTTAGCTAGACTCATACAATTGAAAATCTGAAGTCGAATGCACTGTTGTTACGTGTTGCTTATAATTTAGCCCCTTATAAGCCAGCCGCCGATTTTACACAACTTTAATGCAACTAATTAACAGGTTCCAGACAGGCTAGCCAGAGTCGCTTTGAACCAAATAGATTTGGAGCGACTCTAGGTCGACCCAAATAACTTTTTGTTTCATACAGACGAACTTAACATAACATTTACATTGGCTCGGCTCATGACAAGTTGGACGTCTGAAACCAAGGCGCTCCAGAGGTATTCTGAATGACTGTAACAGCGACTTCTAGCGCGTTCAGTCGCTCCAAACTGTTTCAGATGTTGAACTTTTTATGTATACACTGTATGTACTTAATTCAGAATTTGGTTAGGCGCGACCTGAAGCGCCCGTCTGACACGTACTAGTCCACAATACTAGTGAAACATGACAATGACATACACCAATCCCACAAGAATTCTTGCCAAGTTAAAGTAGCCATATAAAATGCAACTTTTGCTATAGTTTTGTTAAATCGGCTGTGGATGTGCATGAAAAGCAAAAAGAGTAATATTTCTGCCTATAAAAAGATGATAGAGGCTCCAAGGTTACATTGTTAACTCATTTATTCCACTTTCCTAGAAACTCTATCTGTTTGAAAACGATGGGATAAAAAAAGGATTATTTTAAAATCATGAAAACACCATACACAAGCCTGGAATTTCATGGAGGCCACGGCGCGGCCCTGATCTTGGCCTTGGTGCCCTTTCAAAAATTCCCATAGACTTTTAGATTTTCCAATGGAAGTGCCCTTTTCAAAATGTAAATGACCTTGCCCTCTCAAAGATGAAATTCCAGGCCTGCATACATTACAAATGTGCTTTAAAATCTTGACACAGACACAAAGTTTTTGCATTTTGAGAGTAAAGAAAACATTAACACTTGTAAGAATTCCATTTTTTTTAGTGACATCCTATGAGAAAATTTCTTTACAATTAGCCTAAATATTAACTTGCCCACCCATCAGGGTTGCTCATACAGTACTTTGCTAATTTTAATATTGTTTTTATTCTTATAAAAATAGTTGATCTTCTTCTTAAAGTTATTGTTTGTTCTGGTAGATCCATTGATTGTGCAAATGTCTTGTTTAAATGTTTGCCGGCGAATAAAATGAATGAAAATTATGAATGATAAAATTTCCCGGGACGATCATTTGGACGAGACTGGCACATCATCATAAACATGTACATTTTTCATTTCAAAGTTAAGGCCGGTGTAACCATCCAGAGACTTGTCACTGCTCACGGTGGGAGCACTTCTAGCTTCCGTCAGACTGGCTCCAGGAGCTCCAATGGTCTGGGTAGTGCCCCTCTTCCAGATGACCCAGACGCGGTTGATAAACACACAGAGACCACATCCAGCTACAAAACTACCGCCTGCAGCTCCGATGATATGCCCCCAAGGAAACTTGCCATGGGTTGTGTCTACTTCCAGTGAGCAGTTGGATGTGGGATATGGAGTTTGACGAATGAGAGGCGTGGTGGACTTTGATGATGCGGCTTTCTTGACTTTTAACCATGCCTTGTCAGAGTCATAGTGCCGATTCCCAAATAAAGAACAACGGCAATAGTATGTACCAGCATCTGATTGTGCAACGTGTGGGATATCTAGTTTGTACAAAGGACATGCCCAACTGGCATTGTACATGATTTTATGCTTGTGGTACACATAGTTTAAACTAGTCATGTACTCCGGCGTCTCATCCAAAAGTTTGAACATCCAGAAAATGGTGAAATTGCGTTGATTATTGCAGTCTACACGCTTTGATGTCTTGCACGTAAAAGTTGCCATCTGTCCTTCAGTTTTTTTCTGGTTTACTGGATCCAGACTAAAGTGATTTAAGGCAGATGTCAAACCAGAGGCTGAACAACTTATTAGAATCACACCACAAATCAAGACGAGAGAATTCATCCTAAAGAGTTGGACTGTACTACACACTATAGCACTTGTTACTTTATGTCAGAGAACGCTTTGGAACAGTGAACAAGAAAACATATGAAACCCTTGTCGAACGACAGCACACTTTCAATCTTTGGAGATCATTTTCGAATTGTAATCGCTTTTTTTTTAGAATGTCAGGAATACATGGAGGAACTGCTAGGGAAAAAACAACAAACTGTTTGAACAAAAACATTTTCCATTAAGTTCATCGTATGTGTTTTAATTAGTCTAATGTCAGGAATACATGGAGGAACTGCTAGAGAAAAAACAACAAACTGCTTGAACAAAAACAATTTTCCATTAAATTCATTGTATGTGTTTTAATTAGTCTAATGTCAGGAACACATGGAGGAACTGCTAGGGAAAAAACAACAAACTGCTTGAACAAAAACAATTTTCCATTAAATTCATCATGTGTTTTAATTAGTCTAATGTCAGGAATACTTTTAATTAGGATAGACAGTGTTATCTTCCCTGTCTGTAAAATTAAAATCCATGATGCTTCCTCAAACTAACAAACTTGTCTTGATGAAACGCAAGTATCTCGAGTCTCAATACACAAACTGTTGGACTCTGATTCTGGTAATATGTCTGAGCCCATGTGAAGTATTAATCGGTTTACGAGTGCAGTCCTCAGTCCAACACCATTCAGTTACTCACCACCCAAAGTATTGATTCTGGTGATATGTCTGAGCCAATGTAAAGCATGATCACTTCACTAGTGCAGTCCTCAGTCCAACAGGACTTTGAAGGGGCAGTATTAAATGGGTTCATAAACTCAAATTTAGGAGGAAAAGTCCACAAGACCACAGGGTGTACCTCAAACTTTTCAGTTGACCAGAATTGAGGGGAACAAATTTGGGGTTTTTTCCAACAAGCTATGACAGAAGA
Source organism: Asterias amurensis (assembly GCF_032118995.1). Lineage (NCBI taxonomy): Eukaryota > Metazoa > Echinodermata > Asteroidea > Forcipulatida > Asteriidae > Asterias > Asterias amurensis. The sequence goes on along the minus strand of NC_092652.1, from coordinate 22,925,790 downwards.
TTTATCTCATTTGTCTTCTGTTCAAACAAATAAAGGCAGTGGACACTATTGGTAATTACTGAAAATAATTGTAAGCATAATAAAATCTTACTTGGTAACAAGCAATGAAGAGCTGTTGATAGTATAAAACATTGTGAGAAACAGCTACCTCTGAAGTAAGTAGTTTTTGAAAAAGAAGTAATTTTCCACTAAAATATTTGAATTTGAATTCAAGACCAATTTCGTGTTGTTTTTTTTCTATTTATATCTCGCAACTTTGACGACCAATTGAGTTCAAATTTTCACAAGTTTGTTATTTTGTGCGCATGTTGAGATACACCAAGTAAGAAGACTGGTCTTTGACAATAAGCCAATCAAATATGTCTGGTGTCATTTAAAACAGACTCAAAGTCAATATTTGGACAGCATTTTTATTATTACATTAATAATTTTGCACTGCGAGGTATTTTTTATTCATATTGAAAAACACAAGAGTGCTGGACTTGTCTCAACTAAAGTTGACTTGCCTGATGCTAAAACTGGCCTTGGGCCTTCAGTCCAATTTTGAGCCCGCTATAAAGTATAGTTCAGCATTTTGCCCCTTTTTCCCCGATTGTTTTAAAAAGGATCATCGTACCTGCGTACACCACGTTTTTCTCTGAACCAAGCTCGCACTCCCAGTCGCCCGTCACGACTACTTCCCGCTCACTGAAGTGTGACTTCAGGTAGTCCTGTAACTCTTTAACGCGGCTGGTCTTCCCGCTACATGGTGTTCCACACATCATAACAAAGGGCATGGCTCTTTGATGTTCCAGCTAGCTGTTTCTGTAGAACTTTACATTACTTCTAGAAAGAGTAATTCAATAATTTATTGAAAAAATGAATGAATGGCTGGTGGCAGTTTAATAAAAAGAGTAATAATAATAAAGACTTATAATGCACACATATCCATCATGCTGGGTGTTCAAGGCGCAGTTTGTGTTTCAAGCTGGGATAAAATTTTAAACATGACCATAGGCATGAGGCCAGTGATTTTAGCATCCGGCCAGTCAAACCATGGAGGTAGAAATAGAAAAAGTATTTAGAAAACTCCTTCTATTTCTACCTCCATGGTCAAACTCAATTATTTGGACCAGGGCCCATGTCTATAGACTCTGCTTAGCGCGCGGTAAGCAAATTTCGTGCTTACTGTAGCAGAACAATTTGTCGAGGGGTGCAAGCAAATTTCACAGGTTAGCAGGAAAATTAGGCAGCCATACCACTCGTTCACCATGTTCACCAAAGATTTGCATTGTAAATGTAATGTAATGTAGTCATTTAAGATAGATACACCTGTAGGTCATCACTTCAATCTTCCAAATCACTCCATTTCTGATATGATTTTATAGGGCATAGACTAGAGGCACTAGGCAACCACACTTGAGTAGGGAGAAACTCTGGATTAGATGCCTCCAGACCATTTAACCCCATGGTCTGAACATCCAAGAAGGAAACGACTAATAAACCTTTTGTTTTCACCCAGGGGAATAAATGGGTACCTGCGAGGGTAGAGGTTGATATTGTGAGTGAAAAAGCCTTTGGAGCGATATAAACTGTTGCCCAGGTTGTATACTCCCAAGGGAGCTGAGAAACATTAAAAAAAGGGATGTTATTGGCCCTATGACCAGGGCACTAATGTAAAGCGCTTAGAGAATTAAGTGTTAGTTATTAGGCGCTATATAAATCGAAAGTTATTATTATTATTTTGCCGTCTCCTTTTTCCCCATAGCCCGAGCCTCATTCACTAATTAATTACTTTTATACCCCACCTCCCCACCCTTGATGTTGTCCTTTGTGTTTCCACCTTCTTGCTTGTGATCACACCAGTCCCTTCCCTTCACCACCCTTTGTGTCCCCCTATTCATTGTTTACCCCCTGCTTTTTTATGTATATGCTTTCTAACCCCATTCATGTATTTCCACTTCACTGTTTATGTTTCACTTAGTTACCTGTTCATGTTTGTTGTGTTGTCATTTAGCCTTCTAGTAGAAAGACTCTGCTAGGTTTGAAACGTCAGGCCATTAACTATATAAATTTTGTCCTTTTTTTTTCGTGCAGTATTATATTATTACTATACTTCATAAATATTCATGACTGAGAGTCGAGTTCTCATTGGTCCATACATTCATCACCACGTGCCAGGTGTTAATTTTGCTAGTTACCAAGTGCGCACGTGAGTATTAACGCAAGTGGTAAATGGTCATGACATGATAGTTCCCCCGGGAGCTAATCTATTTGTGATACGCACTACCATTGCGCGACGTCATCTCCGGGCGCTATTGATCATATCGTGGTACTATTTTGTACACACGACACACGAACAGCGCTCTCTATTCTCTGTCCTTACTCTATGCTATAAGCGACATCCAGCACATGAACAAGCCATAGAGGTCCTTATAATCTATGAACAAACTTATCATGTGCATTTTGTTTCAGTGAAACAAATGACTTAAACTTTCACAGTCATCACTTTCTCTTGCTCTAAGTCAAAACTCTTGTTCCGCAAACTGAATATGTATGAAGTATAGAAATAGTATTGTAAAAATAAAACAAATATAACAATCATGGTTTATTTTGGGTGCTATTATAGTATATTAATTATTACATTGCACCAGGCGGATGGTTACAACTTGATTCCCCCCCCCCCCCCCCACAAGTTAGTTCCGTGGAGTGGGGAAAATCTGCTTACCTCTAGTCTATGGTCTATGGAGATTCAAGAACTAGTGGTTAAAAATAAAAAGTTAATCACAGCATGCACATGATCAAAACACCATCGATAAACATTTTACTGGGAGGTTACAATATATATTATAACCCACGTGCAAATACTGTACTAACTGCTTTTTGTACACAATCAGTATGTGTATGAATATTTGACAATTGAGGGCGCTATGAAAGTAAACATTATTTTGCGAGGTGACGTGTGCATGTGACGTGCACATCAGCCTACACACGCACGGACGTAAACAAAACGCACAGAGGAGTTGGGCTGTCATCACTGAGCAACCAGCAGTTAGCTTTTTGTCATTTATTCCCTAGCCATATGTACATAGCAGTTCAAACAGTACTGATCAAAATGATTACCATTTCACTACGCAAATACAGATTATTTTATAGGCTTACATCAAAACAAATAACGCCACTATTTCGATGTTTTCCACCAGCCAACGAGCACCTGATTAAACCACCTCTCTATGATCATCAGTCGAGATATAGCTCCGCCCACAACTGCAAAATGATTGCCATGCGGAGAGGCATGCGTAGTAGAGGCATGCTGGAAAAAAGTTCGCGCCAAAATCAAACGGAATACCGCCATAATTTTTTTTGCACTAATTCTTCAGACGTAACATCAAGTACAGCCACACTCGAACCAATGACTGTCGACGAAGAAACAGTTGCAGTTCCTCCCGTTACAAAACGTGCTAAAATAGACACCGAAATGTCTACCACAGTCCTGATGAATGAGGAACCAATGCCGGTCAAGAAGCCGACTCTCCGACTCCGGTTTAAGAAAATCTCCAGCGAAGCCAAGGCGCCCACAAAGGGTAGCGAGTTTGCAGCGGGATTTGATTTGTACAGGTACGTCAGTGATTTGATTCGAAATTATTAAAGCCATTGGACACTTTCGGTTAACAGTATTGTCCTAGGCCCACACTTCGTGTACCACAACTTATATCGTAGCAGGTCCTGTTTTCGAGGTGTCCCTAAAATCGTGGCAAATCTTTTACCTCTCTGTACGTGGGTGATGTAAGCAGTCCCTAGACATGCTAGATAAAAATTGTGTGGTTTTATTTGCCAAGCACAGGCAGAGTCTCGGATAACTTTCCGTATGGCGCCACCACTTTTTCACTCATTTTTACAAAAAGGGATATATCAATCAGGTAAATTAGATACTATATTATTTTAATTCGAATGAAAAAGTGGTGGCGCCATACGGGAACTTTTCCTTTCTATAGCCCTGGTAGGACGTCAGTCAGTGCCACTGCACTGTGACTGACGTCCTGGGTATAAAGGTTCTTTACAATGCGAACACAAATTCGACTACACTTTTCATTATTTTTTACCTGATTTGAGAAGTTGAAATTCCGTTCATATATTCTTAGTGTCCCTTAGTACATTTTCAATTAGTGCCCACCTCACAATTATATCCATGGAAGAAATTATTGCCGAAAATAAGCAGAAGTTCTGCACTGGCGATGGTCAATCTGCGCGATCAACCTATCGCGCTGCGCTATTGAACGATCAAATTAAGATCAATTGGTCGCGCAGCAATCGGTCGATCGCGCAACAATCGGTCGATCGCGCAACAATCGGTCGATCGTGCAATGACATCTTTGCGCGATTGACCGATTGTGCTACGAGTATTTTTTTCCCGTTATCAGCGGATCGCGCAGGAAAGGCTTTGCGCGATCTACCGATCGTGCAGGAATGGGTTTGCGCGATCGACCGATAGTGCAGGAAAAGTTTTGCGCGATCAACCGATCGTGCAGGAAAAGTTTTGCGCGATCTACCGATCGTGCAGGAATGGGTTTGCGCGATCGACCGATCGTGCAGGAATGGTTTCGCGCGTTCGACCGATCGTGCAGGTAAACTATTCCTTGGGGCGATTTCTCAAAGCAAAAAAATTCATAGCAGGACAAATTTTCAGTATCACCATAGTGATTTATATAGTGACGTCACACTACGATTGATTTGCAGTTACAATCAATGTTACATCTTTGTGAATTCGGCCCCTGAACATCAGCCGATCGCGCCAAACCATTCCTGCACAATCGGCCGATCACTCATAACCATTCCTGCACAATCGGCCGATCGCGCAAAATCATTCCTGCACAATCGGCCGATCGCGCAAAACCATTCCTGCACAATCGGCCGATCACTCATAATCATTCCCGCATGATCGGTTGATCGCGCATGTTCGTTTCCGAATGTTGCGCGATCGACCGATTGTTGCGCGATCGACCGATTGTTGCGCGATCGACCGATTGTTGCGCGATCGACCGATTGCTGCGCGATCGACCGATTGCTGCGCGACCAATAGATATTTCAATAGCGCAGCGCGATCGGTCGATCGCGCAGCGCGATCGGTTGATCGCGCAGATTGACCGATCGCGCCCAACATGATCATCATGTACCTGTTTATAGTGTGAGCTAAAGTGCGCATGGCTTTGAGTATAGCGCCGTTATTGGCCATACGGCGGGTGCATTCAATGAATATGACCCTTTTTGAATTTGTGCAAGCCAGTCGTGCGTTCAAAAAAAGCAGAGGAAAATGAAGTTTGCGCCGTAACAAAAATGCAGCATGCGCAAATTAAGAAAGACTGTCACATCCCCACCCGCCACGAGAGGGCGATAGTGATCAATGCAAGAAAGTGTTTACAAGCAAGTCTGTTCTCGACGTGCGAGTGGGAAATGTCAATTTCAATTTTCTTTTCACAAAATATGAACACCAAAGGAGAAAAATCAACAATTTTAAATAAAACGATCTTGGAGTTCCAACTACAAGGAACATGTGAGTAAAAGTTCAGCTTCCTGAGTTAAGTAGATATATTTTTTTAAAAATTTACAATTTTTTTCGCAATGGTACGGAACCTTTATATAGGCAGTTTCATCAAGTTGATTTTACGTGTACCAAAACACACACACACACAGCCCCGAAAAAAAAGAACGAAATATATTAAATCATAACTCACATTTTGTACAACTCACTTGACAGCACGCAGGAGCATTCTCTTTCCATGCTTAACATTTCAAAAATATTCGAAATCGGATGAATAGTTTCGGAGATATTGTAAAAAAAAAGAGAGCAACGACAAAAAACAGAAGCTTGGCCTGGCGTGCAGCGCCCATTCGTTTGTGCATGACGTCAACTTTGAACCCCGTGGACAACGGAAATCTTCGGAAAGGGCCGAAGAAGCCCGAAGACGGTTTTTTGCGATGCGGGAGCACATGTTTACACAAAATGAGATAACGATTACATCATCCTGTAGCCGATAAAATTCCGCACATCGTACAGCTAGTCGCATAGCTTTTACCATAAAAACCTATTTTTGTCGGCGTTTTTCATTTTTTGAATCAAGATTTCTTCCAGAGACAATCATCAAAATTGAATGCGACTTTTAAGTTTAACTTGTGAAAATTTGGTGTAATTTGATTATGTTTTCTTCTCCCGCAGAAAGGTTTTGTTAGACCATTTCTTGCAAAGTTGTCCTAAATACGCACGATTGTACATGTACGTCGTACTCGTACATCTTCGTGTTTCCGTGATGTGCCACCACAAGAGGGCGTGTGTTACAATAAGTTTGATAGGCCGGGGCTCTAATAATAGAAAGCTGGAAAGCTGCCCGATCTTGTTTCTTTGATAATTTCTACGTTCTGAATTGATAATAACAGACTGCTCATCTTGAGTCAAAAGAAACTAGTATTGTTATACTTTTAAAGGCCTATACTAATTGAAACGAAAGTTGAACAAAAAAATTGATTGTATATAGCCATTGGTTTTTAGAAATTGTCTTTGTAAATATAACAAAAATAATCGATGTATACCAATGCCTTCATCCTCAAGTTTTTTAAAGATTGTTCTAAATGTTTACTGTGTTAATGCTACAATTTTAAATCAAAGGATCAACTGATCTTAAATTAAAGGAAACACCAGTCATAAACTCTTTAATTTTATTCCATTCTGGTTAATTTAATAATGCTATTTGTTGACATAATTAATAAAGAATATTCACACAAACACCTGCAAAACTTGACACATATTTAATTTTTATAGTTAACAATTTCCCCCACGATGCCGCTCCTCAGTTTGATTCACAAAATATCACTTTTTGCCGTTCATAAAAAATCATACTAGCGCCTCAAAGCACAGTTTGTAAACCTCCCCATTGATAGAGGGCGCTCGCCTAGTGTGCGCCCTCTATTGCCATAGGCTGTGCATTAAACTTGGCCGTGGCCGATATGAAGAAAAACATAAGAATTGAACTTGAACACGGGTACGTTTTTTTCACGATCCACGCTCATTAAAAACGGTATATCTCTGCAACCAAACATCCGATTTCAAAATTTTAAATTGATTTTTACTTCTAAGAATACACCTTAACAGACCACATCTTGTCAGAGAAAAAATCACCTGCATTAAATTTGACTGAAACAGCCTACTTTATACCCTGAACTCCGTCGCGTTGCCTGCAACGGAGGAGTCCAACCTGGGCTAGCATTTCTACAATGTACAAAAATATGTCATAATGTTGAGGCCATATAAAAATATTTGCCCACCCCAAAAATTTCATCAAACACTATTTCAATTCACAATTCATGATGATCAAATCATGTGACTGAATATTTTGCTGAAAATCTGGGAAAAAAATACAGAGGCTTAAAAAAGCCATGTGCCTTATATCATTTTCTAATATTTTCAGAGATTTTTTAACCATATCAATATAAACCACAAGGATTTTTTAACCCTCACAATCATATCAATGTTATTATTAATATTAAAATTTAAACATCAGCTTGTTGATTCAATTATCACTGTTTATTTATACGCTTTATTATAAATATTAAGAAAAAAAGGGGGAAAAATAAATAAAAATCAGATTTGAAAGCCAATAATTATTCACACTTTTTATTAAATTATTTATTTTTGTTGTTTTTGCAAATTACCATGGTAATTTTTAAAATTTCATTAAAAAATATTTTGGATAAACGAAGACAACTGCTGGCTATAGAGTCATACGCAGAGTCTCAAAGAACACTTGTAGTCACTGCAGATGTTTCTTCCATGTATGGATGGGTTCACCTGGAAACCATACTTTCTTGTTTGCCGTGAAAACAGGAAAAACTCAAAACAAATAGGGCCAGTTGAAGTCATCGGTGATCGGTGTGTAGTGTGAACATTTCAATGTCCAGTAAGTTTTAATATATGTTTGCATACTTCATATTATTAACAAATGAAGATAATTAGGGCATCGGTTGATTTTTGGCATCATAATTTTTTTCACAATTCAAATAAAAAGGCATAATAGCGTGAAAACTGGTAAGAGGAGGATATATTAAAAAAAATAACAAACCTGTGAAGATTTAGGCTCAATCGGTCATCTGAGTCGGGAGAAAATAACGGGAAAAACCCACCCTTGTTTCCCCACGTTTCGCCGTGTCATGATATGTGTTTAAAATAAATCTGTAATTCTCGCTATCGAGAATTGATATTGTTTTAAAGGAACACGTTGCCTTCGGGCTGCGCTTTGTTGGGCGTTTTTGGGCTATGGCAAGCGTTTGATGTAAAATGATTACGGTTGGAAAGATGTTAAAAAAGTAGAATATAATGATCTACACAAACATGCCTTAGAAATGCTTCGCTTTTGCTAACTTTCTCGAAACAAAACGCTCCGCCATTTATGGGGGTCAAGATTTTGACTCCCATAAATGGCCGCCAAATTCACTAGTCTTATTTCCAGTCACAGCCGTTGAACTATACGACTGAGCAATTACTAAAAATTTTACGAACCCATTTGTATCTATCTCTTCCTCCATGGTTACTCCAACAACAAAAAAACAGTTCATTAACAAAAATAAAAGGGCCTACGTTGAATTAACTTTTTATTAATCTATCTAAGCAGCAAGTTCAGCCCACGTCCCGGGGCCGAGCGGCTGCCGTCCAGCGGGCCATCATCTCCCGCGGCCAGACCTCCCCGCCCCAGACGCAGTGAACTCCCCGTTCTTGCTCGTACGATGTAGGATTTTAGCGGGGCCAGTCTAGTAATGCGAACACTTTGTACACGAAAGAATGTCTAGTACCCGTATTACTAATAGTGCATGTGATTCTGTAGTCGTGTGTCTCTTTTTGCCTCGGGCCTTTGCAGCAAAAAGACGAGATTATTTAATACTAACTAGCGAGTGGAGTTGAAAATGGACGTGTCATGACACGAGAATTGAGCTAGAGAATTCATCCTCTCAATAAAACATCTGCTCAGACATGTCGGAGGCGTTTACCATGTTTACCGCGTAAGTATAGTATGCAATTGCGAGTCACATATACCCCACAGTTCGTTTTTAGATACAAAATTACAGGGACTTTACTTCTCTGTCCTTTCTCTATGCTGTTTGCATGTACATGTAGAGTCACATGGCAACAGGACAGTGGTGTCTTTTACTATTAGTCCATTGCCATAGGATAGATGTCACTTGTCTTATTTGCCAACATGATCCTTTCTTCGGGGTATACATTCATTATTTTATAAAATAATGTTTATGTCTATTATGGGGATGTAATTCCTTGACCTTGGTCTTGGACGGTACTATTTGAGGTAGCTCCTGTTTACATTGCTCAGAATCATTTGACAGCAAAATTTACTGTGCGATGCATCTGAACAGGGAGCACATACTGCAAATGGTAGTTGGCAAGAAAAGCTAAAATAAAGTAATAATTCTCTTGTCCACAAAAATGAAGCTTCCATGGGCCCTTTTCAAAACCACGGCTTCGGCTTTGGATTTGGCTTCAGACTCCGTCCTCTTGTCTGAATCCCTACGCAAAGCACGCTCAGTATTGTCCAAACATCTGCGGGGCCAAGCTAGCCCGAGCTGAATCCAAAGCCAAAGCCGTGGTTTCGAAAAGGGCCATAGTCTAGAAGAACTCTTTTCAAAAATTACAAAACAAAATCAGAAACGGGGAACAATTTTATTAATTTGTAACATTTTTGTATTGATACTTGATTCCCAGGTCACAGTGAAAGTTGGGTGGTGATGTGATTATTGAAGCCGGTATGGACAAGAAAGAGTACACGTACATCAAAGAAGTTTTCCAAGCACGGTTAGATGACAACCAGCTTCTTCGCAGGACAGGAAAACTCTGCTAATTAGGCCTGGGCGACCAGTGAAAATTACTAATCGACTAGTCACACCTCCATCCAATAGTTGCGACTACGACACTAGTCGCAACAAAATTTTATTTATCACGATGCACTGTGGCAATGTGTGCCGCAAGCACAATATAGTCTAATTCAAGCGGAAAAGATTGAAGATTTGTGTCACTGATGTCTGTGTTCTGTAAGTAAATTATGTTGTCATGAATAGTCATGAGCGACTAAATTGGTTTACCAAACAGGTAGACGCATTTTTTTTTGAACTATTTTTGTAGCACGTTTAACCGAATAGTTGAAAACAATAGTCGCGACTCGACTAAGGATTCAATAGTTGGAGTCCGCCACTAGTCGCCCAGGCTTACCGCTAATGGTGCAAGGATGGCTTCTACCCGCAGCCGCCATCACCCCCCCCCCCCCCCCCACTACCACCACCACTACTACCAACAGAAGAACTTGTAGCAAAACACAAATCCAGATATTCCACTTCTTAAATTTAATTTCCATGTAACTTTCCACAATTTGGCTACAAAATTGTCTGTACAGGTGTGCATAAGGTCAGTGCATTATTAGCATTATTGGCAAGTTCTAGAGTTTGTATGTAATCAAAGAGAATCTTTGTCACAAATGTATAGGAACTTTATAAAACAATATGGACAATTTATTGAGACATGTTTTTACAATTCACAGCAGTACACAATGTATTTGCAAACATTAACTAAATTTGTCCTTTGTCAAAGAACACTATAGTCCCATGCAGTATCCTTAGTAATAGTAGGTGTATCTCCTCAATATTTATGCATAAAATAATAAACCTGTGACAATTTGGGCTAAATTTGGCAAAAAAAGCTGCAAGAAACAGTGAAAGAAAAACACCATTGCAGTATAGAAACAAGTCCTTTGACATGCCTCTCATCATGTAGACTTTATCAAGTGAGTTTTATGATCACAAATTAGTAATTACCAACATCTAAGGTATAAAGTCCCTTTAGAGAGAGCAATGCCTTAGATCGAGTGATTTGGTTGTAAAATGCATATTGGTTAGAAAGGATGTTTTAAAAGTAGAATAGAATGATCAACACAAGTATGACTTGAAATTGGGTGGTTTTCCTTTAAAACTTTTACTTATTCGAACTAACATGGTCTGCTAGTCAAAAATATGACTAGTTCTAAAACATCATTCTGACCATGCATTTCATAACAGGCATGTGGTTTGAAATCAAAATATACTTGCAAGGGTTAAGGTTAAACAATTGAAATGGCACTGTGTTTATCAAACTTGTTGCATCTATGATCCATGTCTCTTTATGAATAAAGATATTTCAGATAAATTTGTTTGAATACAGATTGTTTATGTTTTTGCTTTTGTTGTTCTAGTGTGTTTTTTGTTACAAAATATCGAAATCTCAAATAAATAATACAATAAATATGACGATTGTATAAACAATTGGCCATGTACTTCAAATTAAACTTACATGTAATCATATGTCGTGATGAAAACAAACGCTGCTCACATCACATTCAATGATTTGTTGACATAAGTAATGTGCAAAAGAAAATAATAATAATAAGTTTAAATACTGACATGTGTTAATTTAGGAATAAGAATCTACTTTTTGACAACAGGAAATATTGCCATTTGTTAAACCTGTTTTGCATAAATCATGTGTACATGAAAGTTGAAACTATCTGGAAATGTATCCCTGATTTTACAAACACAGTAACTAGGTAGTGTTACTCTATTTCCAGTACCATTCTGACACAACACATGTTGTCTGTGAAGGCTGGCTGGGTGGCAGTCATTTGTTGTGGCAGTCATTTGTTGTGTACGTCATGCTCCCCTGGTGTACATGTCATTCCTGTGATGTCGTGCCAACTCTAATGGTGGTCCAGAACAAGGTGCCTCAAGATCTTTTCAAATATAAACACAAACATTTTTGAAACAATTAACAAAATAAAAATTGGTTATTTGTATATGTATATGGAATATAAAACCCATGCACTTGATGTTGATTCATTAAAGTGACATTTTTGAAAATACTACCTCCCTGCAGCCGATTTCACGAAACTTTACGCAACTGCGTGAGTCCACTTGCGCAATTTTAATGGCGCAAGTTGCTCCATAAACGTTGCACAAGTGGACTTACGCAGTTGCGTAAAATTTGTGAAATCGGCTGCTGGTCAAAGACATGATGTTATTAAAATTTGGGATGTGGCTGTTCAGTGTGAAGTTTTTTGGTAATGCAACGTTGGCGAAGGAGGCTGTTTACAAGTAACTACAATGAATGAAAGCTTAAATTTGTGTTTCCTTATTAAATGTTTGTTTACACATTTACTTTGTTTCCTTTTTTTTTGGGGGGGGGGACAGATCAAAATATCATGTAACAAAACTGGACTGCTTTGACAGTACATGTGCATATTGTTATACATGCACATGCCATTGACAGTATGAAATAATCAATCTCTTACTACCAAGTTTGAGAAGCATTCATCCGGCCTTTGTTTGCAGCATGACCTCTCCTGTTGTGTTGGCATCTCCCTACAGTTGGTACAAACACACCAGCTTGGCAAGAGCTTTGCGGAGGTGGATGATGTGGACTTGAAGGTGCCGGGTTTGATGAGGTCTCCCAAGATGTTTACGCCAAGTCCTGGCATCTGCTCACATAGTACCTTCAACAAGAAATTGATAACCATTGATATAACTTATTAGTTCTCGACAATTTTATTTTTCATTGTTTGAAAGGTCACACTTCTTTGAAAGAATTCGGGTTGACTTGGGTACGAGTTGACTTGGGTACAATATTTTGGGTAAACTGTTAAAAATATACAAAAAACATTTGATAAATCTGTACTATTTTTAAACTGTACTTCTACAATTTTTACAAAAGTCCTCCCCTTCCCAGCCAGATAAACGACTCTTTAAATTGTATTGTAGCATCAAAGTAAATTAGGGTAAATTATGCCAAGTCATTAGGACGCTGGACACTCGATTCAAATCCCCACCCCCATCTATGCACCGAGTGAATAGATCTACAAGATTACATGTAAACTAGTCATAGTACATGTACATTTATGTACTCTCACAACTCACTGCTGCGGCTGTCATGGCTGTGAATTTACGTGTCATGTCCACAATAATAACTAACAATAACATTGCATTGGGTATAAACAATCACGGTCCGTTCTCTCTCTCTCTCGTCGGCTAGTCCATGTCCCACTACATTATTCTTACCCTGATTGGCGAGGTGTCCGTTCCTTCTTTTTGGACGTGTCTTCAATCATCTCTTTGCGTAGAGCAATGAGCTGAATCTGTGTTTTTCGGCGATCCATTTTGACAGCAAAATGGTGTGTTTACATTTCACACAACGTCGTATGGTAGAGAATGGTATGTTACCTCGTGTTCTTCTGGTAGGTTTACCAGGCCATTGGCTACGGCGCCAGCCTAACTGCTGTGTATCGCGCATAAACGGACGATTGTTTTGACGGCTTGAAAAACGTATATATTTCGCGGGCCATGTTTCGGGGTCAGAGGTCAGTGTTTGTTTTTTTTAATTACCATTCACTAAATACAACACATTAAATGTGTTTTATTGCAAGAACAACTCTTAATAAGTATAAGGAACACCCTCAAACGTGAAATTTTGTGAAATCCGAAGGCAACGTGTTCCTTTAATGTTTTCTCAAAAAGTAAAGCATTTCATGGAATAATATTTCAAGATAAGTCTTTCACCATTACCTTCTGTAAACCCTGCAAATTATTTGTAAATCTGTGAACTTTTATTTTATTTTTTTCTGTACCGTAAAATTTTGGTATCCGACTGCCACTTTTTCACTCATGTTTTCATTACTTGGTGAAGTTTGTCATTAATTTAATTCATTTGTCACTGGCACTAGCCAGTTTGCCCTTTATGTTTAAAAACAAATTGCAATTCTTAATGGTTTTTAGTTTGGTAATTTTTAAAGCCACCTGGAAATATAATTTTTTTTCTTTCAAACATAAGAGTATATGCTTACGAACAATAAAATAAATTTTTTAGTAATTGTTTGTCACGATTTATATGTTTAAAAAATATATAAAGTTGTTTGGGGGCTGACTCCGCCTACCCCTTTTGTGACGTCAATCGAGGCAGACTTTGCCTGCACAGCGTATAGTAAACACATGTGCAAAGTACATGTACGTCCAAGTCGTGAGTTGGTACGTTTCAAAAAGTGTGTTTCTGCATTCAGCAGCAATACACCTGGTCGGCATTGCCGGAAAAAAACAAAAAACTTTTTTTGAAACGTACAAACTCACGACTTGGTCCGTACATGTACTTTGCAATTGTGTTTACTCTACGCATTACAGGCAAAGTCTGCCTCGATTGACGTCACGAACAGCGCCCTCTTGGGTCGGGGTCTACTCTTAAATTTGTAAATAACATAAGAACTGATTGTCTAAAACCTTAGTTAACTGTTAATTCACATTCCACTCATCAAAACACATATATTAGTGACAAAAGCTTTATTTTGAAAAAATACCACTTCCAGGTGAGTTTAAACATTTCTATTTTTTATGAATCTCTGTATTTTAAACTCAATTTAGCTTGTAGCTGCGCTATGTTTGAATGTGTTTTAATAAACCAATTTTAAACCTATAAAAATTCATGTCATAAAAAGGAGCATGTTTTCGGAGTAGGCAACTTAAAAATAAAACAAAACATGTAAAAATAATAATTTTTAAATTAGATGTTAATACACCTAGGCCTACTTACTTAAAAATAAATTTGCATCAGCAGATCGGGGATAAATAATATTTATATCATGACACAAATTCTAGGAACACGAACTTGATCCTCAATCAATGTCAACACTCAAAAACACAATTGAGAAAATATTTGGGGAAAAAAACGACTTAAACTTAGGCCTACCAGATCCCGGAGCGACACAGTCACAAATTTCCCAGGTTCTAATTTGAACCTGTCGCATCGCCATTTTGCGACTTCCAGATATGTTCAACGCTTTAACACGGTAGGCCATATTGACTCTCATAAATGGCCGACCGTGTTACTGTTGGTCGACGAGGTAAAAGGAAAATTTCGAGGCATGTTTATAACAAACGGTTTCAAACGCTTTTCAAAGACCAACTCGACCGATCCAAGGCAACGTGTTCCTTTAAGGTCGTGTTCATAGAATTTGTGTCACGATTTTCGAAAGTGGTAAAACTTGAGCAAATCTGTTGACTAGCTGTTGAAATTGTATGTTTTTAAACCATTTCGCCCTGCACAGATTGCGGATGATTCGTAACCCTCCGGCTTTGCCGTCGGCATGAGGGTTACGTTATTGTAACACCCAACTAAGGCCTACATGACAAAGCTCGGGCAATCTTGGTGAACAAAGATATTGACAAAATAGGGAAACTGCCAATATAGGGATAGATTGCTCAGTTGGTGGAGCGCCGGCACGTTAATCCGGAGGTCGTTGGTTCGAATCCCACTCTAGTCAATTCTTTGTTCAACCCCAAAAATCATTTACAAATTTACCCACTCAGTTTCCCTTGTGGTTTATATTGATAAATGCAATTAAAACATATTTAGTGTTAAAAGGCAGCTTTCGATAGTATTAGAGCATTTTGAAAATTTCACTTTGAAACAAAAATAAACTAAAAAGACTTGGTACTTATAAGTTCATACATGCACTGTAACATGGCCAACTTTGTTGACCATGATATTAATGACCTGGGCTTAAGTGTGCTTTCTTTATCCTTTGCTTATTGATATTTTGTTTTTTGTATTTATTGATTTGCTCAATAAAGATTGATTTAACAACAACAAGGTGGTTTATATGTTTAAAAAGGTATGTTTTTATGCCCCAGATTTTGAATCAGAGATATTTACTGTTGTTTTACCGGGGTTTCGGCGCTATCTCACATAAATGCTACCACCTTTTGAAATGGAATTTGGACATTATGTTTTTTGGTGGTTTTTCATCTACGATTAAAACAATCAAACTGTTCCTAAAACCAAAGGTATACTTGTCCTTTAAAACTACATCTCATGTAATTACATGTACGTATAGTCCCGTTTAATTTTTGGTGTTTGTTTTTTTAAATCCATAATCCATTAGCGCTTATGAGTACACAGTCCCTGCTGGTGGAAAAGAGAAAGTACTAACAGATATCTCAATAGAGCTACCGGAAAGCTGCTATGGCCGAGTTGCACCAAGATCTGGACTTGCCTGGAAAAATCAAATTGATGTTGGAGGTGGGTCAAATTTATGAGTGTTTTCAATCATTGAACATGTTGTGTTAGCCAGAATGGTTTCTGACCAACTTTTGGACACCCTGGCCTAATTTCATGGGAGCGGTTTTAACCACTTCAAGTTTATGTTTTAAAGGCAGTGGACACTATTTGTAATTACTCAAAATAATAATTAGCATAAAACGGTTTTATTACCTTACTAGGTAACAAGCAATGGGGAGAGGTTGATGATATTAAAACATTGTGACAAATGGCTCCCTCTGAAGTGACATAGTTTTCGAGAAAGGAGTAATTTTCCGCGAATTTGATTTCAAGACCTCGGGTTTAGAATTTGAGGTTTTGAAATCAACCATCTAACCGCACACAGCTTCGTGTGACAAGGGTGTTTTTTCGTTCATTATTATCCCGCAACTTCGACAACCAATTGAGCTCAAATTTTCACAGGTTGGTTATTTTATGCATACGTTGAGATACACCAAGTGAGAAGACTGGTCTTTGACAGTTACCAAATAGTGTCCAGTGTCTTTGTAATTGAATTTTTTTCCAATAGCTGCCTTGCCATATGCAGAGAGTTCTCATAACCTGACACAGAATAAAATCAACCATACCAATTTGAAGTCAATGGATTGGTTTTTTTTTTTTGGTTTTTTTTACTAGTCTTGTACATGTTAGTGGGTAAATTTAACAATTGCAATGCCTGGATCCTTAGTCCATAAATCCAACTGTACAAAATAAAGGGGTTTCTATCATTACTTTATTTACTACAAAACAGCACATTATCATTGATCATCTGCGGTTGCATGAAGTTCCCATGGTTAACACAGAAGCTTGTTTTATACCTGTGCTGTAGCTGTGTATTATGGCCATGATTATGTGTTTGGCTGTAAATTTCTAATTATATGATCGCTACCCTCAGCCCATATGAAAAACTTTCGCCCCAATTTGAGCAGAAAAGAACACAGTTTTGTGTGCCATGGCTTCCTGTGTGTTGCACTGACCCCCTGAAGACTGCATAGCTTATCTCCCATTAACTTTTACCAAACAGGTCAATGGACTAGACCATTATATAAGGGGGGGGGTATAAACAGCCCACACTGTATCCTGGATGTGTATGTTTATGGTTTATTCATCAAGGACCAGTGTATATCAAACCATAATAGGATTTGGACTCACGAATTCAAGTGACATGCTCAATTTTATACTTTTTAAAATATTTTATTTTAGGAAATGTCATTCCTAACAATACTCTTGGCACAAACCAGTAAATCACAAACACGTACATGTACACTTCAACAAATCATACATTAAGTTCTAAAAGCTACAACAAATCTTACTCTGATACACACTGGCAGTAAAATAATTTCCACACTTTAACATGGAGTTGTAATTTAAATTTTGATCACTGGTAACATTTTTGACAACAGTTTAGCACAGAATATATTTTCACTCCACATCATTCTTAATTAAAATCTTGGATATTGTGCAGTCTATGGTTTGAGGTAAAGTGTTAATAAACTTTACATATTATGGCATAACAAATGGCACAGAAATAGAAGACAAGTTTTGGCAAATAAATAGAACAGCTGCCTGGTTATAAAAACAAAATAAAATACTGTTTTTCCTACAGTTAAGAAAAAGACACTTTACATTAAGAACACTAAAAAACATTAAAAAATACATAGTTTGAAAGAACGGTCAAGTGTACATCTTTGGTTAAGGCGTTTTGTTTTGCATCCCTGTTTTAAAGAAACAAGGGAGTATTAAATACATTTTACATGCTAACTCGCCTTCATGTATTTACCAAGCATTATATTGCACTTTCACATTGAGTTGGAAGCAATATTTTGATCACTGGCAACATTTTTGACAACATTTAGCACGGATTACATTTTTATTCAACGCGTTCATAAAAAAAAGTCTTGGTTATTGTGCATTCTTTGGTTTGAGGTAAAATGTTGGTAAAATTCAAATTATGGCAAAACAAATGGCACAGAAAGAAGTTTTGGCATACAAGTATAACAGCTGCCTGGATATTAATACAAAATAAAATACTGTTTTTCCACAGAGAATAACACTTTACATGAAGATGGCCATGAAGATGTTCTTTAACTGAAATTTTAAGTTGGGTGAAGAACAGATCCTTTATCACGGGTGAACAAATAACAAAACACTCCAGTATGTCTATAACATCTTCAGCATTTCGCCACTCGTCATGAGCTGCGGAGTCCCATTCTTTATCGGTGTAGTGTACTCGCACTAAAAGTTGTTCTCCAACAAGCTTTGAATCAACAATTTCTAAGGAGTAAAGTTTAGTAGTAGACCAGGTCTTCTTGCTTACTCTCTCTGTTGATATTGATGGTCCGTTGTTGAGCAGCTGGCAGTTATGTTGGTTTGTTGGTCGAGTCCTCCTTCCCAAGGATATTTCTCCACCACAGGCACCAATATCCATCAAAGGTCACCTACGTTATAAACAAATGTTTAAAAATAAAATAAATTAATAATTACACACTATTCTCGAGAGTAAGAATAGAGCTTTCAAATGCAGCGCGATATGGTAAAATACACTGACACTTTTTATTTATGAATGAACGTTTGCCGGTTTTGCTTCAGACGGCCTGCGATTTCACGTGCTGAGGGCTACGTTGTGGTCGTCATTGAGCAAATGCACGCAAGTTTTTCATATGCCTTAAATCCATACGTGTTACGTCCTAGCTCTATGGTTCAGCTTACCTTTGATGGAGGTTATAGTGTTGCTGTATGCTTTTGTTGTTTTGGGTGGGGGGTTTTCATAATAGTGCTGCTGTTGTTCGAAATAACAAGTTTTTTACCTCTGGTTAAAACGGTGTAACATGCAACTGTGTTTTATAACCCTTCAAGTGAATTTCAAAGATTTCAAGTTAAAATTAAGATAAGATTCCAAAGCTAAAGCCAAGGTTTCGAAAAGGGCATTAGAGTGCCCCTTGCAAGAACGTCTGCAGGATTTGAATAGTTCAACTAAGGTTCTCTCCATGCTGGACAAGCTGTAGCACATCAATCCGATACTTGCGATTTGCGAGCTGATTCACACATTTTCGGCCAATATATTTTTCCTCTCTCCTTTTTTTTTTTTTTTTTTTTCCTTTTCTTTTTGTGCACAAAATTATATCAAGAGAACACCTTATACAATGCACTGTAGGGCTTATAAAACCAAGATCAACACCAAATAGGAAACATTCTGGAAAGATTGTTTCAATTGTGCTTCAGCCAAAATTGAAAAATTTTGGTTAAGAATGCCCTCAAATATTGAAAAAAAACCTGGGAGCAACCCTGGTTCAACTGTACTTAAAACCTTATCGTGCTGCACGGATGTCACTCTAAATGTTGGTGATAAAGGCAGTTTATTAATTTTTGCGAGCCCCATCATTAACCGATAAAATCATGTCATATGACCCAGTTCAGTCACATTAATCATGAACTGGTTTATTTGTTAGTCAAATATTCTGTGCTTCTTTCCTTTCTTTTTTACATTTTGGACATTGATCCCTCAAACAATTTTGTAATAAATGGGCACTTGAAAGTAAAACACAATCATGAGCCTGGAAGTAAATTATTTGATAAACCGTCGTTAAAATTACAATCCAATTTATTATCTCATAAACTTGCTTTTCGTTCAGAATTATTTGTTATTTATTTGTTATTTTTTTTTTTTTGCCTTTTAAAAGTCTTTTCGGTAAAGATATTGTTTGTACCTCTGACGCTAAAAACCTAGCAACTTTGAAGTGTTGGTCGGGTATTGTCAGAAAGTGTCATCTTTGGGGGAGGGTACAATTTTCTCATGCTTTTGTAACCCCTTCCAGATAATGGAGACATCGCATTATTTGTCTTGAGTGACACCAAATGGCCCGCATTCGTGCATGGTGGACAATGAGGTTGTGGGGCTGCCCAGAAGTGGTGCCCAAACACTTGTTCCATAATTGTGTTGACTTTTTCATGAACTGAAATAATTTGTGTGCGAAAATCTCATGTTTTATTTGGTTCACATCAGATCTTCATGCTCTGTTTTTTTTTTTTTTTTTTTCTTTTTTTTTTTTTCAGTATCCTGCACTTGTTTCATTGTCAAGATACAGTAAAGTGCACTCAGGAGGCAGGTTGCATTATATTTAGTTTTGTTTCTGGGGTTTTTTTTATAAACTAAACTTACAATGCAGGTGAGATATTTTTCCAAGAGGATTGCTTTTCTTTCTTTTACCCTGCTTTTTGTTTGAGTTGTTTCTTTTCACACATTGAGAGGGAGTAAAAACCCAATCCATATGCAAGCACAGAATCGGCTCTTTGAGTCTTACAGAAGCAGGGAATTCTGTGCTTACCGCAAAGGTATTTCACAAGTAAGCAGGGAATTTTGGCTTCTGCATGTGCGTACTCGACGTTACTAGGCATTCTGCGCTTGGCATTCTATCTAACAAGGCTAGCGCAGAAACTCAGCGCTTGCATGTAAGTCAGGAATCGTGATCGTAAGCGCAGAATTCGGCCTGAATGCTCTGTAAATGACTTCTGAAACTCAACGTTGGCTTATCTGGGCACAAGTTCATTGAGCTGCTTTTAATATGAAGAGTAATTTTTAAAGTGTAAAACAGTTTTCACAAATTAAGGTTACCGACCAAAATATAAAGTCATATATACCATCTTTGTGACTGGTATCCTGGTGATTTTTTCTCAGCATAATATTGTTAAGCAGACTTTTTTATTTATTTATAAGCTGCTCTATGAAACTGGTCCCTATTTCATAGAGCTGCTTAAGCATTAAAAAAGTTGCTAAGCACAATAAAATGTTGCCTACCAGAATGAGGTTACATGTTCAGCTAAAATACAACTGTACAAAATGTAACCCTGGTATCCTGCTTACATGTAGTTGTGCTTAGCAGAAATATGCGAGCAATATTTTCCGCTTACTCAGTTCTATGTAATTGGTTTCATGGATAATGGCCTTCAGACACATGTTGCTAAAAAATACTGATTTTTCTTGTTTAGCTGGCGTTATCGATAGAGACTACAGGGGCAACATTGGAGTGATTCTGTTTAATCTAGGAAAGGTAGACTTTAAAGGTAAGTTAAAGTTCATCAAATAAGATTGGGGAAGCTTTCTGAGAATGGACCATGACTTAAGTTCAAAGTTAAAGAAATTCCCTAACCCTTCCAAATCCTTCAATATCCTTCTTGCCGAAATAAAGGATTTGAGTATGACTGAAGTAGTAGTATGGATGTTACTAGTATGGAGTGCTATTCCGACTCTTCAATCGTCAGCAAAGCATGCTACATGTAATGGAAACTGTTACAGATGGGCTTTCTCTCCCCCTTATCCTGTTCCTTTTGTTATGACATATTTGTTGGTCTTTAAGAACATCTGTGGTATTTGGCAAAACAGGTCAGTCTGTTTCACAATGTGTATTGTTAGATGTTATGCAACGGTCATAATGTAACATCGTGTCCTTAATGTGTTGACACTCCAAACTTATTGTTAATGTGCAGTGGACACAATGTTTAGTATAATTGCCCACTGCATTGTGTGATGTTTCTAGCCTATAAAATACTGGGTATGCCTTTTGCTGGGTTACACTCATCACTCCGCCACCACTGAGTCAGCCAGGGGCTCTGCCCAACTCATACATTGATGGGTGTCACCACTCCAACCGTCGGCCACACCATTGTCCAGTATTGGTGTTTCAGCCATATTCCAGTTATAGAGACAGTCACTCACAACTGTGCTCTCCTTCAAGTTGATGGCTTGAACCAACCGGTTCTTGCACAGAGACAGTCAGTCAAAACTGTGCTCTTTCTGCTTCAAGTTGATGGCTTGAACCACCCGGTTCTTGCGCTCCGATGGCCTAAAACCCACGCCCGGTTTTGAGGCTCTTCCTAGATGGCCTAAAACCCACGCCCGGTTTTGAGGCTCTTCCTAGATGGCCTAAACCCATGCCAGGTTTGAGGCTCTCCCCAGATGTACCAATCTAGTGCCAGACGTCAATTTAGAAGAGACACCGTGTAACCAGCACATCAAACCCAGTCATCAAACTTCCGGTAGCTATAACCTTAGGGTCTTTTATTTGAATTGTATTAAATCTGCCATGTACATTATTAATTGTTCTATTGCTTTAAATATTGTTGTTTGAGTAAAAAATAAATTATCATCGTGAATATAATCGCTGGTTAGGTTTCACTCTTCCTTGTCAAATGTCTCTGTCGTGCCTTAGTTCCTTTTTGACATTGTAATGAATTAGGCGCACGTAACAGAATTGGGGGCAGTATCACGAAAGAAATGTGAAGAGATCAGACAAAAATGAAGAAACTGTCCCAGTTTGCAATGTTAATGTTGAGGTTGAAAATCCTTCAGAGAACGAGGGTGATCAGTCATCCCAAATTCCGGGTACAAGTTTCAGATTGAAAAATTCACAAGTTTTGTCGAATTTGAGTGACAAATTAAGTCATTTGCCGTTTCAACAACAATCTGAAGTGTCCGATCCAATACGAGAGTATTCACATTTATTTCCTGATGTTCCAGGTCGAACTGATATTTCATGATATTGATGTAGGGGATGCCACGCCCATTAAACAACACCCTTACCGAGTAGGACCATTTAAGCAGACGTATATGAATGAGGAGATTAAATACATGAAAGTCAATTGTATTGTTGAAGAAAGTGATAGCAATTGGAGCTCACCGTGTATTTTGGTACCCAAGCCTGATTCTTCCTTTAGATTCTGTACAGATTTTAGGAAGGTGAATTCAGTTTCAAAATCTGATACTTTTCCATTGCCTAGAGTAGATGATTGTATTGATCATATTGGCAAGGCCAAATTTGTGTCTACTTTTGATTTGTTAAAGGGATATTGGCAAGTCCCTCTTACTCCTCGTGCAAAACAAGTCTCTGCTTTTGTGACTCCTCAGGGTTTATATCAGTACAAGGTTCTCCCTTTTGGTTTGAAAAACGCCCCTGCAACTTTTCAAAGGTTGATGAACAATGTGATTAAGGGTTAACCAAACACCGAAGTGTATATTGATGATATTGTGTTATTTAATGATACCTGGGAAGGGCACATGGAAAGCATTCGTGCTCTGTTTGAAAGATTAACCGAGGCCAAGTTAACAGTAAATCTTGCGAAAAGCCAGTTAGTTAAAGCCAAAGTTACTTTCTTGGGCCATGTTATTGGTCAAGGTGAAGTTCAGCCTGTCAAAGCAAAAGTTGAAGCAATTTTTAATTTTCCACAGCCAGCCAACAAAAAAGACTTGATGCGTTTTCTCGGCATGGCTGGGTACTATCGAAAGTTTTGCGAAAACTTTTCAGATGTTGTTGCTCCGCTGACAAATTTGCTCAGCAAGAAAAACAAATTTATTTGGACAGACGCATGCAGTCAAGCATTTGAGCATGTAAAAATTATGCTGGCAAGTGAACCAGTTTTGAAGGCTCCAGACTTCACCAATCCATTTAAGTTGTATGTTGATGCAAGTGATGTGGGAGTTGGGTCAGTACTATTGCAGGAAGATGATAACAGTTTTAATCATCCAGTTTGTTATTTTTCTAAGAAGTTGAACAAACAGCAAGTAAATTATTCAACAATCGAGAAAGAGTGTCTCGCTTTAGTTTTGTCTTTAAAGCATTTTGAAGTATATTTGAGTACTCCTGCCCAAACCATCACTGTGTACACTGACCACAACCCACTAGTTTTCATTCAGAAGATGAAAAATCAGAATCAGAGACTACTCCGTTGGAGTTTAATCCTCCAAGAGTTTGACATTGAAGTAATTCATGTTAAGGGCAAGGATAACATCATTGCTGATGCGTTATCAAGACGCCTTTAAAGGCGCTCTAGCTTTAATCAGAGTGCGTTTTATTTGTAATGATTATATTCCTCCAAGATAGAGCTATTATAATGTAATTCGTTAATGTATAAATGCGAATGATGAGATTTTATGGTATTGTAAGTGTTATGTACTAAATTTCATGCATTTTGTGTACTTTAAATTGGAAAGTTTTTCTTAAAAAAAAAACTTTTCCCCAAGGGGGAAGACTGTTACAGATGGGCTTTCTCTCCCCCTTATCCTGTTCCTTTTGTTATGACATATTTGTTGGTCTTTAAGAACATCTGTGGTATTTGGCAAAACAGGTCAGTCTGTTTCACAATGTGTATCGTTAGATGTTATGCAACGGTCATAATGTAACATTGTGTCCTTAATGTGTTGACACTCCAAACTTATTGTTAATGTGCAGTGGACACAATGTTTAGTATAATTGCCCACTGCATTGTGTGATGTTTCTAGCCTATAAAATACTGGGTATGCCTTTTGCTGGGTTACACTCATCACTCCGCCACCACTGAGTCAGCCAGGGGCTCTGCCCAACTCATACATTGATGGGTGTCACCACTCCAACCGTCGGCCACACCATTGTCCAGTATTGGTGTTTCAGCCATATTCCAGTTATAGAGACAGTCAGTCACAACTGTGCTCTTTCTCCTTCAAGTTGATGGCTTGAACCAACCGGTTCTTGCACAGAGACAGTCAGTCAAAACTGTGCTCTTTCTGCTTCAAGTTGATGGCTTGAACCACCCGGTTCTTGCGCTCCGATGGCCTAAAACCCACGCCCGGTTTTGAGGCTCTTCCTAGATGGCCTAAAACCCACGCCCGGTTTTGAGGCTCTTCCTAGATGGCCTAAAACCCACGCCCGGTTTTGAGGCTCTTCCTAGATGGCCTAAACCCATGCCAGGTTTGAGGCTCTCCCCAGATGTACCAATCTAGTGCCAGACGTCAATTTAGAAGAGACACCGTGTAACCAGCACATCAAACCCAGTCATCAAACTTCCGGTAGCTAATCTTAGGGTCTTTTATTTGAATTGTATTAAATCTGCCATGTACATTATTAATTGTTCTATTGCTTTAAATATTGTTGTTTGAGTATAAAATAAATTATCATCGTGAATATAATCGCTGGTTAGGTTTCACTCTTCCTTGTCAAATGTCTCTGTCGTGCCTTAGTTCCTTTTTGACATTGTAATGAATTAGGCGCACGTAACAAAACATCACACCAACTTTTTCTAAAAAAGACAATGAAGACATTTCAGTTTTACACTTGGTAGGACAAGCCACAACCAACATGTAGAGGTATCGAACTGGGGTCCACAGAGTAGGCAGGGACAGAAACCACTGAGCCAACCTGACTGCCCTGATTTGCTAATCACCTTGGTTAGGCATTCCAATGTTATCCAGGTCCAAACATGTTGGTGTGAAATAACATTTGAGTGGAGGATATTGAGATGAACTGTAGGCAAGTTGGAGTAGGGTTTTCATGGTCAAATATGTGTGGCAGCATTCTCTCTTCGCTGGTCAAATGCCAGTTGAACTGGCATTTGATACAACACCTAAGGATCAGTCGGAGTTCACTCCAAGTAGTCTGCCTTGCCAGTCCAGTGTTGAAAAGCAACCCTATTTATAATGAATTGTTGACAAATGCAAAAGCTGACGGACCAGTAAAATGAAAAGCTAACTGGTCCTGCTGGCTAGTCACTGAAAAAGTTAAGGACATATTTAGTACTAAGACCAGACCCAACAGACTGCCTCTCTGTAGTTACAGTCGTGCTGTGTATGAACAAATGAGTTTGTTGTTATTATTCTTTTCAATATTTATTAACATTTAATTTTAAATGTGGTTTCACCAATGTGCACCGATGTGTGTTAGCACAGTATACCCAGTACTTTCCTGAGCTCTGTGAAAAAGATCACAAGCATTTATTAATATTTGTTATGTTTTGGGGTTTATTATTATTTATTTTTTTACATTCAGTGGAAAAAGACATGCGCATCGCTCAACTCATTTGTGAGAGAATATGCTACCCAGAACTAGAAGAAGTAGAGGTAAGTTTTGTCTGCATGAAAATGTAAAAATGTCAAGTATAACTAGAGATTGAGAGTTTGTGGACAAACTCAAGGTGTTCGGTTACCGGGAGTAAAAGCCTGGATTAAAAAACAAATAGTTACACCTTGCTTTGTTCTCAAGATTTGTAATAAATGATTCAAATTGCAAAAACTGTCAAAACAACCTGATTACTCTAGTAAAAGATGTTTGGTGATGTCATCGGTAATATTTGTTTTAAACCAGACCTTTGCCAGACTTGTATGCTGTGATGGTAAAGCATCAAAGGATGTATATTTCTTTACTCCTCCATAATTTCAACCTAAAAGGCATTAAACAAAGCCCTTTCAAATCATTTCAAAGTCACTTTCAGTTTAAACAGGTCAAAAGGTCAACGAAAGTTCACCAACATATCCATTTCTGTAAAGTACGTAAAGCCCTTTCATATGATGTATAGATTGTCAAAATAGCTTATGTAGTTTTGGAAATATGTACTTAGGAAATATTGACGACTGTAGAAAAGATTGTAATGGGCATGTATGTTTTAACCGCCTTGAAGGAAGACTATTCTTCATGAAGCCTTTTCGCGCTCTATGGATGATCAATGGAGCGTGACTCTGTTGCACCACTAATACACTACACGTTGTGTGTATGCCTACGTGCAATGTTTATGCACATACCAATGGGTATTTACGTTCTGTTCTTTAGACGTGAATTTTGAAATTTCCAACCTCTTTTTTGAGCCAGAAGACAACATCGAAATGGGGTCATGTAGGTGAGGCGTTTACGGAGTTTTCAATAACGATTCTGATGGTGTTTCAATTGTAAGAATCCCTCATGTAGATCAAAAGTTATGGTTTTTTTAATTAATAAACTTTGAATATTCATAACTCAACAATTGATGACGTCATCATGACGTAACTCACACGGTTTCTTCTCCTAATAAATATCTAACTATGTGTGAAGTTTCAAGTTCATACGATGTTTGGAAAGATGTTTTTGTAGGGGGGACAAGGGCATACAGAAGAAGAAGAAGAAGAAGTATCAATAAAAAACTAGACATTAGGTGTTTGTGAACAAACACAAAGCTGTTCCGTGTTCTTTTGCTTGGATTATGTGCTAAAATGACCAAGGAGCCTATAACTGAAAAAAAGTTTGAAATTGTTGAATAGTGTCTTGAGTTATGGTGCCACTTCCGGTTGACCCCAAAGTAGAGGTCGACATGGGGTCACGGTAACCTAAGGCTAATCTCCAATGCCCAAGGGATCTAAAACTGAAAAAAAGTTTTAAAATCGGTTGAATAGTACTTGAGATATGGTCCCACTTCCAGTTGACACGGAAGAAGAGGTCAAAATGAGGTCACTGTTTTTCCCAACAAATTTTAAGTCCTAAGGAGTCTATAACTGAAGAATTTTTTTTTAATCGGTTGTGTAACTCTTGAGATATGGTCCCACTTCCGGTTGACCTGGAAGTAGAGGTCAACTTGATGTCACAGTTTTTCAAAATTAATGTCCATGCCCCACGGAGTCTTCACTACAGTGTAAAAATTGGTCCTGCACTCCTTGAGATATGGTGTTGCAAGGATTTTCAGTCACTTGTCAATAGAGGGCGGTATATAAGATAAGTGGTCCCTAGTTGAATAATGTAAAAACTTGCATTTGACTCATGATTGTTTAATTTGGTTGGTTTCTTGAGTTCATGCTAGTATCTTTAGAGTCCATTGCCATGTGACAAACTACTTGAGGATAATATCCTTGTATTTGGTTGGTGGTTTGATGTTTGATCTTGTTCGAGTGGATTTTACTGAACTCGTAACCACCAAACTCTGCACCTACGATCACCATTTTCGGCTTAATGTGCATGCGCGGAATAAAATGTGCGAGCTTGGAAGCACACAAACAAAAGAAATCCCTGCTAAGCAGTGTATTTTGCTTGACGTAAGCGCAGAATTCACTGCTTCTGCTAAGCACTGAATCTTTGCTTCCAGAGCAGAGCACGACATTGGGCCCATTTGCACAAGATTTTTCATAAGGTTTATTGCGATTCAGAACCGCAATGCATTTTGGGAAGGAATATGGGGCGGTTACTATGCAGTTTGTACGACTCGCGCTCGCAACGCCCTTTCTTGAAATTTTGCAATTCGCGATATAACCTTAATAGGCAAGTTCCCATCATGATAGGCCTGGGTGACTAGTGAAATTTACAAACTCGACTAATCGCCCCTCAAACCCAACTTCGACGCTTGCCGCGATAAATTACGGATTCTCAAGACTTGTGCCGCAAAGTGTTGCAAGCGCACGTTATATTATATGTTGCGAATAGTAAGAAGCAACACAACCAGTATTTCACTGGACAGGTAGTCGGGACAATTTTTGTAGTCAACGTTTGAGCACGATTATAACAGAGTAGAGAAAAATAGTAGTCGCGACTCAAATAATAATTTGTAGTCGTAACTCAAATAATAATTTGTAGTTGCGACTTTAACACTAAAGCACACTAGTCGCCCCGGCCTACTTTTGCACGTAAGTAAACCACTGGTATTATCCTGAGATTGCAAATCAAATTTTTAAGTCACTGTTGTTTTCAGTTTTACAGGACTTGAGCACATAGTCAACTGTAGCTTTTTTTATTGCGAATTGTGACGCTCAAGAACACATTCCCTGCTGAGCTGTTAAATACGCTTAGCGTAAGCACAATTCCATGATTACGCAAGCGCTGCGATTCTTTCCTTTAAAAGCCATTGGTCCTGGACCAAACTACACTAAAGATTTTTAAACACAAAAAGCAGCTAAACACAGCAAATACAAGTACAAGTTGTGAATCAAGGTATTCTGCTGATCTGCAATTTATTTTAAAGCAAAATGTTTTGCCTATTGATTATATAAGCAGCTCTATAACATTAAGCCACTATTCTGCTCAATTTATGCATTTTTATAAAGCAAAATGTTTTGCCTATTTATTATAAGCAGCTTTATACAAATGACCCACTCAACCACAAGAGAAACGTCAGCATAATAAAATCGCTGCTTTTGTATTCCTACCAAAGAGTTTTTGTATGTCATGGTATAATTTCCGAAAAGAAAGCGAAATACTTGAATTAGTTTAGACAAATGGTCCCCGGCGCAAACAAGGTGACTTCACCCGTAAATGATTCAAAATCCCTGGCGTTCTATTTTCGTCGTCCACGCTCGTCGCCTGAAACGAAGCCGGTCAACTCGGTCCCAAACCAACTCGGTCCCAGTCATACGCTGACATTTTTTTCACTAATTTCTCAAAAACTACAACACCACAGCAAGTAATATGTTAAGGGAAGCTTTCAACTATCATTATCTTCAAACTGTTTAAGTTTAGTGTAAACATGGAGGTAGAATGTGTGGACACGATGGTGTGTCGTCGTCGTCAAAAACCCCTATTCAATTGCGCACGTTCGTTAAACGAAAACCCTATGCCTTCGTGTACGTCCAGAACTCGGTTAGGAAACGAATAAAAAGAGAATTCGCTGTGGTCCAGAACGTAAGTAGAAAAACAACAAAAGGAGACTTGAGTAGACTTCTCTCAAGAAGTCACAACTCATGATAGGTACATACTGAATTGCATTTACCATAGAGAATGTTTAACAATAACATGGAAGCGACTGCATCCAGTTATATTCAAATGCGTATACTCATCTCAAGAAGTCACAACTCATGATAGGTACATACTGTATGGCATTTACCAAAGAGAATATTTAACAATAACATTGAAGCGACTGCATCCAGTTATATTCAAATGAAGATTACGTGGTTAATTAATTAAGATTTTCAATTTTTTTTACATTTAGAGTAAAGCTTATGTTCTAAGCTACAATATGGTATAATAAACTCACTCTTTCGTATTATGGTTTGGGAGATTAGGCTTAAAGAAAAAACGTGTACAAATGCAATGGGGTTTTGGCGAGAAACAAAGAATAATAATAATAATAATAATAAAAATAATAAAAATCTCGACGAAAACAATACCTGTTCCGACGGTAGGTCGGAACAGCTAAAAAATATTAAAAAAAATAAGAGGTGTTCCGGGCTGTTGGCCCGAACACCTAAAAATGTCTGTTATAGGTACGAGCAAAAGCAAGTTTGGACGAGAAATCTTTGTCGACCATTGGTTGATGGATGGCTGACATACTGACAATCTAGTGCAAACACGGTCGGTTCAGGTCCAGCAACTGAACTTTTGTCGTAAGGCATTTCAACTTAAAAGTTCTCATTTCACACAAAAACAGTCAAAGAAAAGAAAAAAAATGTATGAACCTGCAAAGCAACTGCAGTCAGTTGATTGGTTCCAAGTTATTGACTAAAACCACAGCAAATGCAATTATAGATCGTACGAGTACAACCTTTGCACTCCAAAAAGTTAATAGTTCCAGAACTTCTACATAGTATCATTTATCTTGATTTCTTTACTTTACATATACCTTTCTCATACCTTTCTTATAGGAGCTTGGGGAAACTCAACGAGGAAGTGACGGCTACGGATCAACAGGAACTAAATGAGGCAGGCCTCGAACATTGTCTTTAGAAAGTACATCAATGGCGAAACTCGGAAACCATCAACAAGTTCTGCTGCAAACCTGGTCCCAATGTTCTGATGAACAGACTTGGAATATCTCCCTGATTATATGAAAACATTTCCCATATTGTGTTGAATGTAATTAAAAAGTTCTCCCTGATTGTTTCACACAATCTCCCTGATTTCAAGATGCAAGTGTTGGCAGCTCTAGTAACATTAATGTCGATTAAAGTCCTGCAGGTAAGTTTTTGGGGGTTTATTTCAAACATACTTTTGAAGATTTTCTTAATGTATTCTTATGCTTGGATTTGGATGTCCAAACTTTGTGTTTACAAAGAGTTTCAAGCGAATGTTATTAACAGAGAATTTTTGTTGTAAAAATAATTATGGACCAGTAACATTCATTGGTTTTCAAGTCCTGTAGGCCCAGTTTCACAGAGTCGCCACTTAAAGGCATTAAATATTGCTTAACAAGTTATCAGTCTATATTGGTTTGCGGTAACACCATGTGTGTGTATCTACTTGCCAGGTAGAGTTGTTCTTAGGGAACTGTCTTGCTTATTCTACTGCCGTGGAGTAGAAAATCGGAGGTTCGGGAGACTTCTCAGTTCTGAAAAGAACTGTCCTACTTTATAACTATTACCAGGGCGGATGGTATAGAAATTTGACTGGACTACTACTTTAGCTTATAGGATCGTAATAACTGTACTGCTGCGGAGTCAGTTCGGAATTGGTCTCTAGGTTTTCTACTCCACGGCAGTAGAAAAAGCAAGACAGTTCCCTAAGAACAACTCTACCTGGCAAGTAGATACACACACATGGTGTTACCGCAAACCAATATATATTGATACCCCACCATGCAATGCCTCAAATCCTATATAAGTTATAAGTCACAAAAAGTACTTGTGAAATGATATTCTGGCTGGTAAGCTCAATATCACAAGATTATTTGTGTTGACCTTTGTTATTATTATTATTGGTTTATTAAAAATCAAACTCAAATCCTATATAAGTTATAAGTCACAAAAAGTACTTGTGAAATGATATTCTGGCTGGTAAGCTCAATATCACAAGATTATTTGTGTTGACCTTTGTTATTATTATTATTATTATTATTGGTTTATTAAAAATCAAACGTAGCAGCCAAAAGGCTGAATTGTGTTTAGATTTACAATATAAAAATACATTAAAACATCAAAAACCAGCAAATATACAATACGAGATTATAAAAGTAGAGTAGATGTGAATAATAAGTTTAAAAACTGTAAGTATATACATTACAAATATTTACACAATTAAAACAAGTTATCTACAGGCCAGAACAATTATTGGTGATTGAGCAGCTCGACTAGGGAGGGGATGCAACTGTTTTTGAAACGGTTAGTCCTACATTTAATTGTACAAAGTTTATTGGAATTTCTCAGGTTGTTGTTTCGTGTTGGGGGAAGCCATTGTTTATATCCGTTAGAAGTGAGGAGGGATTTACCAAAATTAACGAAGAGCTGCTCAAGTCTAACATCCATGGCAGGGAGGCCAAGCTGAGAATAAATTTCCGCAAAAGACTTAGTTTCACAGTAATCGTAGGACAAGATAATACGAAGAGCCTTGCGCTGCAACTTTTCAAGGCATCCAAGTTGAGACTTCGTGAGGCTTGAATACCAGACTGGGCAAGCATATTCAATAGTTGGTCTAACATACATAATATATACACTCAACAAATCAGCAATAGAAGTGCAGCACCGTTTTAATTGGCGCAGAAGGTACAATTTATAGTTGAAGGCTTTGCACATTGAATTTATTTGGTTACTTTAAGCAGCTTTATGAAAGCGGGCCCAGTAATCTAGACACTAAAAACTCTTATCAAGTTTTGTTGTTTGTGCAAATATTTGCAGCGACCAGCACCCCATTAGTTGTTGGACAGTATTTAATTTTCCTGGTCACCCGTTTTCCAGTAAACACATTCTTGCTAGTTTCCTCACTAAAGCAGTAATTTAAAAACAAGGTGTCAAAAAAACCCAGACATTCTATATTTTTCACTTTTTATACTTTTATTTAACAATTTTGAATCCAAAGTTTGAAGATCCAGAAACCACTATGGCTAGGCTTGGATCAAGTTGGTTCCGGTACAATCGGTTGGTAATTATGTGCAGAGTTTGCCTTTAACTTTTAAAAGTGACTGGACGGTGCGAGCAGTTAGTTAGGCATTACACCAGTCTGCCAGCCTGTTCACTGGTCTGTAATCTGTTCACATTGTCATTTTGTACAGTACCGGTACTTGAGTTTGAAACCATTATTTGAGCATTCAGTGGTTTACAGAAGACTTGGACGCATTGAGTTAGCAATTTGGTGCTCGAAATCAGAGCTGCCGTTTCTCCCTGATTCTGCAGAAAGTTCCCCAAAAATAAATCAATCTTTCAATGTTCTGATGAACAGATTTGGAATATCTCCCCGATTATATGGAAACATTTCCCATATTGTGTTGAATATAATTCAAAAGTTCTCCCTGATTGTTTTACACATCTCCCTGATTTCAAGTTGCAAGTGTTGGCAGCTCTTCAATTCGTGGCATTGTGTGCCCGGCCTCCTACTATTATTTCTTCATTGTGTTTTGTGTTCTAAAGTGCCTTTAAGAAAATTGAACAGCACTGCAAAAAAGTATTGTACTCTTTGCCTTTTTTGATTGTAGATAGCTTTTCTTTCCTTTTGAGTTTAAAAAGTTGCATTTCTGAAGGAGCAGATAAATAAGTTTTATTGTTGTCCACCTTCATATAAAATATTTTTCCTGAGTGTGTGTTTTCACATAGGTATTAAAACTTGTTTATAACATAATTGTCATTGTAGAAATCTTTCGCAGTTCTATGAAATAAATTATTTTGTATTCAATTTGTCAATACTTGTCATGAATTATGTTATGAGAGGTTTGGTTCAATAAGTTGTTTGCAAGTTGGATTTAAAAGATGTCTGGTACAATACATGTTCACCTCTTTTGAAATTCATGCATGACGTCATAATTCTTACCCAAATGAGGCCAGAGGCGCATGTCCGCCACCACTTGCAGTGGCTGCGCCTACGCCCTCTTTTTGGGTTAGAATTGTTACATACTCGTGCATAAATATTAAGAGAGGCGTTATTCAGTCACTTGTTGATGCTCAATTTGCATTCCTCAGAATTTCCATTTCCCACACCTCAGCTTGGGTTTTGTCGTCAACATCAAATAGACGAGAGCCTAAGGCCGAGATTTGAAATAAAAGCCCAAGTGTAGCTATGGCTGTGTCCACATTAGCGGCTAGATCTCTGCGTTGAAGTTGAAGTAGAGTACAACCTTGGCAACAGTTGAAGCCAGAAAGTTTGATACAATCTTAGTCGCACATTTGTTGGTCTAGCTGTTTCCATCATTAGACCATCTCTATGATCCGACGCCGAGGTTTGGTAAAAAGCCTCAAGTATTGCTTTATGGATGTGTTCACTTTAGTCTCTACAGCTTTGTTTAGATTTCAGCATCATAATGCATTGAAGTAGAAGTAGAGTACAATCTTACCAACAGTTGTAGCCACCGATTTTGACAGCCTTGTCACAGAGTTCAGGGCAAGTTTTTCAACCTCCAGATAGGCAGACTGCCTTTGAGCCACACATTTCATTGAGAATAGAGTGTGGGTGTTGGTTATCGATCTTTTGTGTAATTATGCAAACGCTTGGCCCGAACTGTGTAACATAGTAACACTGGATGTAGTCTCAGGTGCTGCCACTTGTGAGTGGATGATTTGATCATGGATTAAAAGGACACACCGGCCGAATTGGGCTTTTTGGGCTACAAAATAGACTAAGATGTGACTTCAACGGTCTTCCAGGAATGAAGAAGAACAGTCCTTAAAAAAAATCATCAAAGCTTGTTATATGGCCGCTTTGGTTTTTTTAAATCATTTTTCGCTATTAAAAGTACGTGACATTTTGATGATTTTTTTACAGCAACCATCTATAAAAACATTATTTATGATTCTACACCCCTAAATTGCGTAAACGGTGAGCCGGTGTGTCCCTTTAACTGCTTGCCAAGGTGTTGACAGGGCATGATAGTCGCCCTACCCATGAAGCGAGGCTACCCCCCCCCCCCCCCCCCCAATGACCTAACAGAGGGCAACAACACCACAAAATGGTTCAGAGAAAACAGCTTTTACTAGACAAGTAAAATTTGTAAATGTTTTCTCTCATACGGTCTCCGAATTGTTCCAATCCCCAGTCCCCCAAACTATACCGATCACACGGAGAGGGTGCCCAACCCCTACTAAATGTTGCCAATCCTTGCCCTGCCCCACCGCCCCCACTTATTTTTCCCAATCCTTTCCTCTTGTTAAAGAAAGTACCTTAGCCAACACCTATAATCCTCTTTAAAAAAATCCTGAGATTCAACAAAGACACAATATGCGGGGGGGGGGTACATCATACCATTATTATACGAGCACTGTTTACTTTTTTAGAAGTCGGGTGAAATAGCGCCACCTTGTGGGCATTCATGGCAATAATTTTACTCTCTTTTCTTTCAAGTAAAGTGAAATAGCGCCACCTTATGAGCAAATAATACGGTTAGTGTAAAGTAATCCCCGTTAATGTCATATTTTTGATTTGGAAAACTTCGGCATTTTTTCTTTCCAGTTGATTTAGCGCTTTAAATTATTGAAAACAAAAGACACATCTTTGTGGGGTTAAACTTACTTCAACAAATAATACGTCCTCCCGTCCGCCGAAACCTCTGTGCCGAGACCTCCCCCACTGATATAGTTTGGTTAATTCTAGGCCTTTTTATTAAGTGAATGTATATGTTTGATAATCACTCTTAAAAGTGATGGCAATAAAACCTGTTGGTCTTCTTCTTTCGAGTCCTCTTCAAAAAAAGTTTGGCAAGGATTGGGCGCACCTCGCAGTTTTTTTGCTGTCATCATGTCTTGAAGGCAGCACTGCTCCTCAAGGGCTGGCATAGGCATCGTAGAAGGTGTGGCATAGATTGGGATGATGTGCAACAATCCTGTTTGGTGTGACAAAAACTTTTGATTAGAAGCCTACAAAAGCTTTCGATGGTATAAAGCGTTTTGAGAAACATTTCACTCAAAATGACATCAGTTTTTACTCACAAAAATTTTGAATCTGAGATTGTAATTCCTGTTGGGAATTTTCTATAATTATCACCCTCAATTGATACGATCCCCAAAACTTCTGAAAATAACTTGTTTGTATCAGTGATAATAAATCAACGGATAGCCGTGTAGCACAAAATCGTCTTTCGGAAGCGGTTTCATATTTTCTCTTCAATTCGGCAAAGAGAAACCATCATCATTCGAGCCACTGAGAGAGATCTATAATCCGCATTGTCATGATTTTTGTCCCGTGTAATTAACATGTTTTATAGCTTTAGCTGATGCATGATACTGATGCCTGAAGAAGCACCAGGCTGCTTTAACAGCCACTTTGTAGCCATAGCCACAGCCGCCCGTAGCCGGAGCCGCACAAGACCAGAGTGTAAGAAGTACTACAAAATAATAAGATTTGAGGTGCGTAAAGTTAGATCGTTAATTGCAAGGTCTTCGAAAAAAAGAACACCGGCAAAATCAATGGTTTAACAAAAAATACCAAGTCTGCGATGTAATTGTAACTGTTCTGCTGCAAGTTTTGGAAAGTCGCACCCTCTTGTTTTTATTTTCAACTTTTACAAAAGGTGTCATACATGCCCTTTAAGCATAATACGACTTCCTCTTTGAACATTATATTTGTATATCGAGGAAGGAATTAATTGTAAAAGGTTATGAACAGAATTTCCTGGAATGCTGGCATTTTGAGAGTCTCCGATGCCCTGCGGTCCTGGCGATGCTAGATTCGGGAAAAGGAAGCTGAAGTTTACCAAGTCGGAGTTCGAAGACGAGCAGAGTATACTGTCCAAAACGCTGATACCACACCGGCTCTTCATCAGAGCCATGCTCTCACACAAAGGAGATTTACACATGGTTGTACCCGCAAGTTTGCTGTTTATTTATAGTTTCTTCCTATTTTATCCACATCATGCAAAGCTTCAAACAGTAGGCCCACTTCCAGGTCCGCTCAGTGACCATGACTCGTTGATAGTATGCAATGCGTCATTATCTGGTTTTTGACGCTAAACGTTTCCGGAGGAGTCAAAAAGCTTCGGCAAATTTCTTTGCTAAGCCAAAAAATAAGTTGGGTATCCGTTGCAACAACGTAAACTTTATATGGAATTTTGGCTGATAACCAGAAGTTTCAAGGAATAAAAGACTTCTGGCTAGAAGTAGTTTAGTGAGAAATTACCTCTTTCTCAAAATCTATGCTACTTTAGAGGGAGCCGTTTCCCACAATGTTTTATACTATCAACAGCTTTCCAATGCTCGTTACCAAGTCAGTTTTTAAGTTAATATTTGTTTTGAGAAGCAGAAAAAATACTGATAAACAAATCTCTTTGCTACATAATGGGTTTGGCACCAGTCGAAACAATGTAAACTTGACCGAATGTTGACGACCAGGGGCCAATTTCATAGAGCTGCTTAAGCAAAAAAATTGCTTAAGCACGAAAATAGCTCGCTTATTTTACACATGTTACTGGCCAAAATTTCATGCCATATACATTGCTTATGACTAGTATTTAGCTGTTGTTTACTTAGCATAACAATTGAGTGGTATCTTGGCCGGTAATCTGATTTTACTAAGCAATGAATGTTTTGCTTAAGCAAAATTTTGTGCTTAAGCAGCTCTATGAAACTGGGCCCTGGTTACCCGTTTTTTGCTAAGCAAGATTTTCCTGTGCTTATAGAAAGTTTTAATGCTTACATGTTTACCGATGAAATTGCCCCTGGTGGAAATCATTGCAAGCCAACATTTTTAACAAAGTAAAAACGAGAACTCCTCCCAGCGAGCGGTTATGAGGACAGGCAGCCAATTTCATATAGCTGCTTATACCTCTTTTTTCTCTTTTTTTTAATATCATGCTGGCCGAATAAAATAATACTGTGCTTATCTGCGCGAGTTTCCGTATTTTTTCGTCGAAAGAATACACAAACAGGAATGCTTTTCTTCCCGAGCTTACTGTATGGACATGAATGTTGTATCAATGCAAATCCATAGTGAATCCCGCTGCATGGCTCTCATATTATAGCCCCCCACCCTTTACCAGGAAGAACTATTAACGCTATAAGAAAACACTGGATGCTTGGGACCGTTATATTCATACCCTGTGACCGAGTTTTCATTGAAAAGAAAAGTAAACATACTTTCCAATTGAAATGACTTCAGTGGAGTATTTACTGACGAACCCGCTCAGTGAATGCATGACATCACGTAGGCCTACTACAGAAATGTAACCACACCCAAACGCTAAAGTCCGGCTCCACATGAAGTCTAACCTAATTATTGAGGAATGACTTATCATCACCAGTTGCCATAGCAATTATTGCAAGCGTTATGTTTGCGGTTGAATTCCACAAACAAAATTCGTCATCTTGGAACGATTTGTTCTCCTTTTGGTTTCACCAACATTGTTGTGTATTGATTAATTAAAGGGGTTTGTCTATACATGATTGGTGTGGATACAAATAATGTGAGTCTAAAAGCGTATGTTTATGACGTTTATTGTAGAACAATTTTCTTGTAAAATATTTCCCTCTGAAAAAAAAGTCACTCGTTATAATTGTATCTGAAAACCTAAATAAACTTTGGCCAAATTAAAAAACCATCAACAACAACGGTTGATTTCAGTTGTTAGAATCAAATAAGGTTAATGTGCATACTGGAGTATCGGGCATGTTTTTCCCCACTCTTTTCTCCTCATTCACAATGAGGAGAGAAAAGAAGGGCCCGAATTTCACTGCTTAATAATTTCATCTGGGCCTACTCTATGGTTTGCAGGTCCGGTTTGTTGTGTCCTGCTATTGTTGTTCTATTATTTCCTTTCCAAAAGAATTATATGGGGTCCAAGATGAACAAATAATTCCCTTTTGGGGTCCATTGTTCCACTATGTAAATTCCTTAAAAGCCCCCCCCCCCCCGACCCCGATAGCCCCACACAAAACATGCAAACTGTCTGCAAAAAAGAATGAACATGAATTTTACAAAAATACTTATGGATGTGGTGTAATTAATCCAAACTAGTCATAATCATGTAAGAGGGTTTGATCAGCCTGTTGTTGAATCACTGGGATGCATCTGTCCCCACCTACCTCGGGTGATCATCGGGTCACCCTATACCCACATCCAGGCAGGTGTTGTACCTAAAATTATATTTTGGCCCTCTCTCATCGGCCAGCTGACTGATGATGGAGATTTTCTTTCTTCAGATGGACTAAATTCATTTTGCAGCTTGTAGTTGGATACAAGTAGTCAACGTCGTGAAGCTTCCGTTTGCGGTCTTTAAAATTTGTGTTCTTAAATCCAGTGGAAATGCCTGGTTCGATGAGTAAGATTTTTCTCTGATTAAAGGACAAGAACATCGCAGCAAACATTAATGATTAATGGCTTTTGTTTGTCACAATCTATACGTTCCAAAATGAAAGTGACAACGATAGCAGCCTCCCACACAATCGACCGTGTTTCCATTGACGTGTGTAGGCGTATACTCCAAAAGATAACCGGAATTAAACATGATTTTTTGAGGATACTTCTCTGACATAATAACCACCTTTGAGACACTTTTGACAATGTTGTGTCCATGATCCACATGAGAAGCCAAGATGACCACACAAGAGCTGTACTGTAAGGTGAGAATTAATTCAAGATTTTCTATCATGGTTTTGATGAAAACCGGCAACTTAAAAACCACCGGTTCGATGATGCCGCTATTCTTGCTACACTCGCATTGTCTGTTCTGCCTCTTTTGATTTTTAGACCAAACTTGACGTTTCCGTAAACAGCTGAACTGATGCTGAGCACGGAGATTTTGGATGAAACAGGTGCATTGTTACTCACATAGGCCTGTAGTTTCTAGAAGTAGACAATTCTCCTTTCAACCGGCAAGATTCGGTACAAAATACAAAATAAAGTAGAAACAAAATAAATACAATTTTATTTCCATTTGTTTGTGCACACCACCGTGACACTGACACAGTCACAATAAATGAGAGCAACAAAATAGTTGTGTCATTTTTGTGGTTTTCTCGCTCTAGCCTCTAGAATAAGCACTGTCATACTGTACAGCAGTATATTGTTGAAGAACACTTTTGACTTTCCTATCAAGTTATAGGGGTTTGTTTCTACAGTTGTAACTCAAAGTCAAAGCATGGTTCATACTTCCTGTGAATGCGATACGAATGTTGACGTCACGGGGCTTTTTTTCGCAGCGAATGATTAGCAGGAGTTGAGCACAAGTCAACTGATGCAAATTATTTGCTGCGAATTTGTAACGTCAAAATTTGTATCGCATTCGCATTTTATTCACAAAAAGTATTAACCAGTATCAAGATTGTTTTTTTGGAAAAGTTTCCGTATGGCGCCACCACTTTTTCACTCGATATGAAATAATATAGTATCTAATTTACCTCGATGAGATATCCCTTTTTGTAAATATGAGTAAAAAAGTGGTGGCGCCATACGGAAAGTTATCCGTTTTTTTTTTGCCAGGAAAATATCTGAGGACAGTGAGTGCTAATAAAACAACACATAGTTGCGATAATGTAACCCTCCTCCGGACGAGGGTTACGTTATTATTGCAACTAAATTACAAAGCGCTATAAAGAAGTAAAATGCTGTGCAAAACACTTGACTTCTTCTGTGCAGACCTACTCAATAGCGAATAGAATTCAGAGGAGTAGTGCTGACAAAATGTCAAAAAACACCAACCACATTTTATGACACAATTTTTTCTTAAGACTAAATTTAACAAAAGAAGACCTGGATGCTTGACGCTTGATCGTCTTTAAAGCGAAACTTGCTGGGATAGTGTGGT
The DNA here is from genome assembly GCF_032118995.1 of Asterias amurensis. NCBI lineage: Eukaryota > Metazoa > Echinodermata > Asteroidea > Forcipulatida > Asteriidae > Asterias > Asterias amurensis. Next base: position 22,885,316 of record NC_092652.1, on the reverse strand, counting down.
GGTTTCGATTCGCATAGTTTTGATTTACAGGACTACAGGATCTGTTTGTGTCTGTAATGATAGATCCCCTATGACTGTATGTAAATCTTGTACTACGTAGAAGTTGCTGTTATAATCATGCAAGTCAATTAAAATACTTTTACTTTTATGGAAGGGCGTAAAGTGCACTGTGGCAACTTTTGTGTCCAATGAAGTAAAAGGTTGAAGATATGGATTCCTGAACAGTCTATATAGTGAGATGTATACTGTCAAATTATCAATGTCAAACAGACACTGGGTCAAATCTTTTGTCATAACCAACTCAACCTTGATTGCGTTTTTTTCTTTTCTTTCTCCAAACGTATCCTGACTGTATAGATTAGTAGGCCTACAGGACAAAAATTACAATTTTGGAAAGACGCACTATGGGCTCACACAGTAGGCTGTTGCATACCTTTACTAGAGAGCACCTAACTAGTTTCAAAGTATTATTTTGGCCATGAGTTTATTGCTTCAACTATTCATTGAATTCTTTTCAATTGACACAATGACCTGTTAGAGACTGGCTCTATTGTCATGTTTCCAGTGTGTGTGTGTGGTGTGATGTGGCAAGTTTTCTTTGCGGATATTCTCTGTCTAGGAAAGTATGACAGACGTGACTTGACTGCATGACTTGCACAGGTTTTTTTAGAAACAGACAGTTACATGTAGAGTAACACATGTTGTACAGAACTGCATGTTGTTAGCATTTGATTGTTGGCCTAGTACGGTGTCAACATCTAGGCCTGTGTACGACAAATGTCGCCCAAATTCATAAAGCAGTGTCTTATGAAAGACTTTGTGCTTACTGTGCAATTTTCATTTCATAGCAGCTACAAATAATGTAAGCCCTGGAAAAGGCATGACAACCTTCTGGTGCTTAATGGCGTAACAATGCAATTTCGCACAAGCTAGCCATCTGTACGAGTATTCATTCTCTTGGTAACCAGACCTGTGATATTGTGCTTTTGCTTTTGCTGAACCATGCAGAAAATGGTTGGATCTCTCATGATGAAGACTTAAAGTGTTGCACTTGAAGTTTTATCATGTGAGCCGTTATATTTGTCATTTTTAGTGCACAGTGACATTGACAAGGGCCTCATTTCGTGGCAGTGCACAGGCTGGGTGCTGTACTGTAAGCATGGTTGAAGCATGGTAAGGGCATAATCTAAGCGCATAATTTTGTGGCAACAGCGCCATGAGTATTGAGCAGAAAGTCTACACTAGTGTTTGGGGGAGAGAATAGTAAAATAAAACCTTGTGACTCAAGCAAGTTAAACAACACAACAAAAAAGATTTTAAACAAATTTCACCATGTGTTTATGTTTGTTTGGCTTGTACACAATGTAGGCTGTGTCATATCCTGTTTAATAATTCGTGCTTTAAATTTACAGCCCATTCCAAGGATTGTTTTAAACATTCATTTAGCCCAGGGGTACCATACAAAAAAAAATGCTGACAAAATCACTAATGACGGATGACGATACAGGTCAACATGCTTGGCTGATGTGTCTGACACAGCTCTATGCCATCGCTCTTGAGGGTGTGATGGTACATGAACATAGAGCTGCACTGTCATTCGCAATGTCTATGAAGACACTAGGGTTGCCATATTCAACACTGTGATATCATTCATTCGGTTACAATGTAGTACAGACGATAGAGGCCAAAACGCGGGGCCGATGTGTCAAAAACGGCTCTATGCCATTGTTCTTGAGGGTGTTATGATACATAAACATTTGACACTGTTGTTTGCAAGAGTCTGTGAAGACAATACTGTAGGGTTGCCATCACGATGTGATATCATTCATTCGGTTCTGCACAAGATGTACGTACATGTACCAACAGTACAGGCCAAAGCTTGGGGTCTATCGCTCTTGAGGGTTGGATGGTACATGAACATGTAGCTGTACTGTCCATTGCAAAAGTCTTGAAGACACTAGGGTTGCCATATTTAACACTGTGAATCGTTAATTTGAGATTAAGTAATGTGCCGTATTGTACTGTCATGATGTCAGAGAGTTCTACCTCCATGGTTGTACTGTCATAATGTCTCAGAGTTCTGATGATGCTTGGTTGATAAAACTAAGTAAATAATGCACTGCAAAGTAAAGTACATTTCCTACAATGGGTTACATGGTTTTTTTTTCGACTACTGTATCCCTCACTTTTAACCAGTGCTAGTCACGTGCTCTTTACCGCAGGATTACATTTAGGCCTACATGTATGTATTACCATGGAGGTAAGTGTAAAGCACAACTCCATGGGACTTGGGCCAGTAGACCCGAAAGTTTAAAAACATTGCTTTTTCGACTACTGTATCCCTCACTTTTAACCAGTGCTAGTCACGTGCTCTTTACTGCAGGATTACATTTAGGCCTACATGTATGTATTACCATGGAGGTAAGTGTAAAGCACAACTCCATGGGACTTGGGCCAGTAGACCCGAAAGTTTAAAAACATTGCTTTTAAAACCACCAGGTTCTAGGCATTCCAATCTTCAACAATTAAGTGTGGAGTGACTGTAGGAGAAGAGGGAATGGGAGGATTTGGGGCACCCTCTAGCCAAACTGCCTTGTCTGTCAGGGTTTTAATCAGAATTCACACAACAAATAACTGAAATTGTAATGGGCTATAAATTTGAAATGGGTGTATTGGTTGCGTACACTTCATAAAGTACAGTAGTGTACAACTCATAATTAATAGGATAGATTTGTACAAGAAAGTGTTGTAGACACTGATACACTGCACATGGACTAGAGTGGTTTTAGATTAAATGTAATGTGACCATTATTCATAATTGAAAATTGTGCAATAAAAAACAGTTTTCCATTATCGTCCAATTTAGCTTTCTTACTTAAAGTGGCTGGGGAGGGCTCCATAATGACCGCTTCTTATACATGTACATGTATGAAGTTCTTATACCTTCTCACACCATTGTATTACTTGCATCACACTCAATCTGTGGGACCACAGTTAGGGGCTGGTTTGCCGGAGACAATCCCATGAATAAATTAATTCAAAAGCTGCACTGGGACTGGAAACAACTTACACGCATACAGAGTATCCGCGGAAGTCTGAAGTAAATAAATCTTAATTTGCGACGGACTCCCATGGGGGGAGATTGAAGGTGGCTAAGTGAATAAAATAGTAGATTGCAAGGAGAGGCCAATGGTGTTCTTTATAACAGGAGGATCTTAGATTACTTTTAACACGTTCTACTGCCGTTGCTGACGGCATGCAGTGTACGACACTGGGCATGTATTTGACTCAATATGACTTCTTGGCAACGTAAGGGACACCAGACAATCCTATTAAAAGCAGACAACCAAAAGAATACACTTTTTTTAGGGGTCTCCATGAATGCAACTTGAATGGAAAGTATTGAATTTGTGTTCTTCTTGTATCCAATACACACAGGCTGTAAGACCAAAAGGAATCAAAAGGTTCAATCCAAGGTCAACCTGTTTATAAAAGGCTCTTAAAATATTACAAGTGTACAGCTTACACAAGGAAATTTACATGACTCAATTTGGGTTTTTTCATAACAAGTTGTACATTACGTATGTTTTGTCAGAATCTCATTATCTCGAGTGTTTTTTTTTTTAATGAAACTACAAAATGTATGCTGTACAAGGCATCCTTTTTAACACGTTCTACTGTTGTTGCTGACGTTCTACTGCCGTTGCTGATGGCACGCATTCTACGACACTGGGCATGTATTTGACTCTATATGACTTCTTGTCATGGAACCAAAAGAATACACTTTTTTAGGGGTCTCCATGATCGCAACTTGAATGGAAAATATTGAATTGGTGTTCTTCTTGTATCCAATAATACACACAGGCTGTAAGACCAAAAGGAATCAAAAGGTTCAATCCAAAGTCAACCTGTTTTTAAAAAGCTCCTAAAATATTACGTGTGTACAGTTTACTCAAGGAAATTGACTCAATTTGTTTTTTTCATAACAAGTTGTACTGTACACGTACATGTGTTGTCAGAATCTCGTTATCTCAAGTGTTGTTTTGAAAATGAAACTACAAAATGTATGCTATACAAGGCATCCTTTTTATCTTCCTCATTCAAACTGTTCACATTTTGCAGACTGTGTAGACACTGTGGGATTTGGGGGAAATAGGAGTCTGTGTATAAATGGGCCCTGGGGCCAATTTCAAAAAGAGTTAGGACTAGTCCTAGTTTAATATAAATAACACATGGCTAGTCCTAAGTTACAAGGATGAGATTTGCTGTCAGACTTTTATCTGAATTCAGACTTTTTTTAGTCAGCCTGGTAAAGCCATAATAACAAAATCCTGCTCTTTGATCTACATACTTCTCTAGTGCTAAGAACACTGTTCCTAAAAGCTCAGTGGAATCTATAACTCCAATGGTTACCATACAGGTGGAAAAGCTATAGTTTCAACATCAGCAGAATTTGTATCCTACATGTATAGTTTCAGACCTTTTTGGGAGCAATGACTCTCATCTTTGAAGTTAGGGCGACTAATTTGTCTTAACTTGAGATAAGACTAGTCTTTTTAAACTCTTTGTGAAATCCACCCAGCAAGCATTAAGAAGGTCACTGGAGGCTTTATGGGTGCGTTAAGCTCTTTACATAACTGTCCAAGTACAAACTGTGCAAATCTGTCAGACAATAAATCACGAAGAATGTTTTATTAACTGCGCAATGATCATGTGTTTTTGACGAGGGACCCACTAGTTGTAAATATTGACAAAACAGACGCACTTGTAAAACATCCAGGCACATGTTGTAAATATTATATGATTGAAGAAGTCGCTCAAAATACCCGATGTGTACAATACTGGAACCACCAAGCCTGTATCATCACATACGATGACTCACTACATGGTTGTACAAGGTATAAAGTACACGCTGCCATCAGTGTTGGTACCATATTCACTATAGCAATACCAATGAAGATATTTATGTAATTCACGCATCAATTTAACTGTGTACACAATGCATTTGGAGGTCATAGCTATTGTTGTACATCTGATTCGGTGTGTGATACTGATATTCTGATAACAAATGGTAGGCCTTCGTAAAGGGCAAAGGTTGGCTGTTAAAAATTGACTCAAACCATGAATTGAATAATGGGATTGTTATAATGGGAAATGAAGAAAGAGTTTACATTACATTACAGTTTACAATCGAAAGGGCATGACAACAAAAAGAGAGGGATCCCTTGTGCATGATACAAATATTTTGTTGATTTTACAAGTTTTGTGTGTAAAAAAGTTGTTTTACATAAAATATTATACGAGTGCCAGATCTTCAATGTGATCTCCTTTTCAAAAGTTTGGGTTTATCAAGACACTGTTTTTCAAACGTGCCCAGCAATTGTAAACATTTATTTTATATAAACAAATTGTATGAATTATTGCAAACATACAATAATAAAAATAGACAAAAATAAATCAAGGAAGGTAGTGGTAGCACAATTTATACTACGTGGACTAATTTTTGTGTGTGTAATTAGTTAGTCTTTAAGTGCCACAACCAAACATTACAGTAATTTTTTTTTTGTAAAATTGAATAGAGAGTGAGGCAAGGTTATGTACAATAGTAATCTTGGTTCTAAGACGCTCCAGTTGTGTAGTCACGAAACTAAACCGCTATTACCCAATAACCACGCGCCACTAGAGGGCGCTCTCATTCTCGTAACCGCTATCACACCACGAACCGCTTTCACAGGAGATAGCGGTTACAGGAATGATAGCGCCCTCTAGTGGCAAGTTGTTCGTGTACATGGTTTGTGACTACACAACTGGAGCGTCGTAGAACCAAGACTAGTACAATAGTTGCAGTAAACCCAAACAGTTCATTAAAAAATATGTACATTTAGTAAACCAATCAAGCAGATGAAACAAGTTTGTGATTAGATGCTGTTTTTAACTTTCAGCGAAGATATCAAACTTGTTAAAAGGTCAAACCCAATTGAAAAATATACAACCCGTGTTTATAAATTGATCTTTCTCTGAATTGCAGTTTGCAAACCTTGAGAACATTTCAGCTCAGAACAATAATAGAATCATACCTGTGTATGACATTGATTTATATTGATCTGAAAAATCCTCGCCATTGTGACCACTTGGCAGTTGGTACAACAAGCCCAGTCTACCAATGAATGCACTGTAATGGAACATTGTGTTATTGTTGTTCAGAGGTCATGGTGATTCCTTCAAAGTGTAATTGTTATTGTGCAATCAGTTTCAAGAACATGAGTGGAAAATGAATAATTTCTTTACAATGTATTTGACAATGGTTTGTGATTCAAAGCCATGTTGCACAGTATAGATTTTCCTTAAATCTTTCCACAGTCCTGAGCCCAACGTTACTTTTGTGTAAGCAGAAACCATGCTCAGAGGTACAAGTAGGGTCATAGTGTACTAAAAAACTTAATAAACATAAAAACTTACTTGTTGAGAAGTGCACACTGTTAAAAGTGCACAGCTGTTGAGAAAGGCTTCCCTTCTGTGTCTTTTGTTTTGGGTAATTTTTGTAAACATGGTATTCTGATTTAAAAGCATAATTATACATTTTTTAAATGTTAAATAAATAAAAAAACACTAAATATGAAGAAAACAAATTCCCAAGTCCTTAAATCCAGGAATTACATAGGCCTGTATTCTGACTCTGGAGTTACTGCAGGTCCAAGTAACACTCTGGAATTGCTTATCATTTGAAAAGGTACATGATCTGCATTGTGCGTACAGTGCAAGTCCAAAATATTTTGGCCTGCTGTTCTTGTGTACAAGTACACGGACCATGTAAATGAATATGCAGGTGGATATGAGAATTGAGAAACAAATATCTTGCTCATGGACATTATGGCAATGATCTGTGTTCACTTTCTGCCGAACTTCTAAAAAAAAATATGCTGCGAGCCTTTTGAACGGAACACGCATCAAGCGCAAGCACTTGAACAAGTCCCCCGCAGCATGCAGTGAGATGTGCGACACTCAGCAGGAAAGTAATTCCAAACCAAAGACGATTGCAAGCACCAATTTGTAATATGCAGCCAATTTAACTAAAGATAACATATTTCATAAAGGGAAGATTAACGTCACAGATTTCAGAGAAAATATAAATAAGCTGATTGAAAACAACTTACCAACCAAAAGGACCGAGGGTTTGCAAAACAAAGTTAATGGCCTAGGGTTTCGACCTTACATGTAGCAGAGTCTTTCTGGAAGGCCAAAATAAAAGTAAATTATTTCAGTCAACATTCTTTGTGTTTTTCTTTTGCGCAGCATCCCCCAAGTCTGCCTGTTTGATAAATAATGACAACAAAAATGAGTACGTCAAAAAGCCATTATTCATGTTGTAACACCTGCGACTGGATAGCCTTTCGAACTCTCCCTTCTTGCATGGCAGAGAGATACACAGCTTCATGCTTGCCTGATGTTTTTCAGTCGTTCCCAAGGCTCGTAATTTGTCGGGGACACGGGACGGCTTGGGGGAATAAGGGAAATTGGAAGATATGATCGGCTAGCAGGCTGTAGGTTTGGTTAGATCAATAATCTAGCGTTCGAATACTGATCATGTAGTACATGCACACACATGGCCTAATGCGCTTAATTTGGATGCTGACTGCACACTGTATGTAAAGTATGTTTGCATGCAAATTAATGTAAACTGTAACACTGCACACTGCATTATTTTATAGTACGAAATGTTTTAAACAAAATGTGTTCAGGATGCATCGTGTAACCATTTCCTTTACACGACAAAACTGAGCACGCTGTATGTAGCATGTATTAGTTTGCACAATCATACCAAAGTTGACTAACATTATGTGTACACTAGCTTAAAATTCAAACATCTTAAAATAAAGTTTGTTGTTTATGATTTTAGCTCACCTTTTTAGAAGTCTCACCTGCCTACACTTGGTACAAATTTGTAACTTTTCTGAAATTTCATGCATAAGTTAAGATTTAAAGTTTACGTCATTATGTACCGGGCTTGAATTTTACTTTAAGAATTATCCAGTTGACCATAATTCTTGCTGCTCGGCAATGTTACTGCTGCCTCCCTAAAGATATTTAAAAGTATTTATAATTTATCTTTGTTCGTAATATTTTCTGAAATACTTTTAGGAGTCGGTTTGGAAAAAATTTAAAGACTAAAATTACCAGACTCTGGCCAGCGTTCCTTTGTGCATTTTAAGCCATAGGTTCAATTTCACAAAGAGCTAAAAAAAAACTGATCTTAAAGAGTGTGCAGATCACTTTGGTACTGACAGCTCATCTTAAGAAAGCTGCTAAGCGCAACAAACTATGCTTACCAGAATAAGGTTACAATACCAGCCAAAACTTCCATTTCATGTACAATTTGTCAATTTGTTAATGGTATCCTACTCTTTTCTGGTTAGCAGAAATTTGTTTCAGCAAGAGTTTTTGCTTTAAAGCAGCTCTGTGGAATTAGGCCCTGTACAATAATAAACCAGCATACCTCTGTAGAGTAATTAAATTTGATTTCCACCCCTTAGGGGTCCATACCTGTGTATTTTTAAATTTTAATTGTTATGAAGTTTTATTTGATACTCCCACCCTGTTTAGTTGAAAGTGAGGGCACCCTTCAATCTGACAGTCAGAAATGCCCACGGGAGGTTTGTTTCATATTCACCAATATGACGCATATTATTTTACGTTGTACGTGGGGTGTACTGTAGCCTACATTGTAAGTACTACTAGACTAGAATTAGTCATGCTGGCTGGCTCTGCACATTATTTGCAAATGTATGCTTCTCATCCAGTGAAAGTGAAGCCTGCCCTCTATGGAAATGCTACTTTACAAAACGTACTGTGTTTCATATGTTCCATGGAAAGGGTGGGGGGGGGGAGGGCAGGGATTAAAATACAGCAGTGACTGTCTAGTCACTGTCATACATTGCACATACTTTGATTGTACATGATTTGACTTTGTACACTGTTCTGTAGGTTTAAAAAAAATAAATGAAACATTGATGTTACACTTCTGGGGTCTTGGGGCCATTATATGTACGTGTTTGACATTTTCTCCCCTGAGAACATTACTAATGTCAGACACGAAGAGGATATGACTTGGCATTGCACATTTTGTGTGTACATTGCACAGTAGGTGTACACAACAAATTTACAATGTACATTGAGTATTCTAATGGGTCTTATAAGTCAAAAATCTGTTTTGTTTTTGAGAGATAAAGCACTATAAATGGTTATTATTATTATGGCCACAAGTTACGACACATTACTGTACAAATAATTACATGAAGTAATGTACACTGTGTAGGTTACCATATTCTTAATGTTGTACATAGTACTTTGTATGTTAGTGACATTGATCTACAGTACATAACCGCATTAAAGAGCAAGTGTAAACATTGTCCCAATGATGAAGTTATCAACACATCTTCATAACCTAGATTAACAGCAAAGTCCCATGAGTAATTCTGCTCTTCCTTTAAATACACTCCCTTGAAAATTGGGAGGATTAGTTGAAGAAAAATGGTTCATCCTAAAAATAATACACTAAGTCGGTGTTAAAAAAAGGACATGACACAGCATGGAGACTTGATACAGAACCATATCAAATGTATCACCCCTATCCCCCTGCTCCCCCACCTCCAAAGTAAAAACTTACCCCTGAAAGCCAGAAAACAATTAGCAGACAATGTTGCAAACATCTGATTTCAAACATCTGATTTCCAGTTTAGCGAATTAGAAAACGGTGCACAAAAGCCTGACAACTATTTGCCGTTTGCCGTTCGATCACAAAGTTCATCCTCTCTGTGCCAATTAGAAAGGTTTCAACAGCATGGCCCCCTTCCCCCTCGTAGTTCTCCCTCCTTGCTTACTCATCAGAAGGTCAGCTGCCCAGGTCTGTAGCGAGGGGGGAAAAAGCTCTCCCATGTCAGCACCCTTTTCCTGTCTCCAGGTGGAGATAAGACTGCGTGGTTTTCTGCTGGCTGGAGGAAGTTTCAAGAATTTGTTGTCAACTTGAGGAAAGTTGCAGCTTCCAGAGTTACAGAGTGGTGTTTTACAGGTGGTTTAATACTTTAGCACCAGGATGGTAGAGCTTTAGTGCCATCAAGTATTGCAGGTCTGCTGTTTACTGTTGCATGGTTTGCCGAGGCTAAGTTTGCCATGCTTTGGTCTCTTGCGTAGACTATCTGGATTGTAGAAATTTATTCTGAGACCCACATGGCATCTTCTGTCAGGATATGAGCAGGTCTTTCTTAGTGTGACCCTTGGGAGAAATAAAGTTCTCCGTGTGAAGAAATTACTTTTGATGGAAATGGATGGTTGCGATGAAAACAAGAACAAGGGAGGCACAGAGTATTTTGTGAGCTACTTTCCAGGTCTGGTAAGTTCCTGCAAGGAAAATGTTTGTTTGAAAGTTTGTTCGACATGTCTGGTTAAATTTATGAAAAGAAATATTGATAAAGTGCGCATGAAGTGAAGTTTATGGCAGATAATTTGTTGTTAAGAGTTGATGGCACTCTGCAGTATAATTTTTATTTTAAAAAAGAGGGAAGACTTGTAAGAAAGTCAAGAAAATAGCCGTCAATCATTAGACCTTTGTTGTAAAGCAGCCATTTTGAACCTCATTGTTATGACAATTATTATGTCAATGCAACTGAGGCTTTTTGCTAAAATGATCTGGTGCTGCACAAAGTTTTAGTATCCCTCAGTTGATTCTTGTTTCAACGATGGAGAAACTAGACAAGATTCTTTGCCCCAGTGAAGATGAGTTTGCCTTGGTGGAAACTATGCCGTGATTCAAAGAAAGCAAAAACCCTGACCATGCCCTACAAAGATGGAGCCAAATAGAGGTCATTATTGCTGTCGATTCCAGCATCAAGCATTCATCTGCCGACCTAGTCAACCACTTACAGAATCAATGCAGTAAATGTATTGATGAAATCCAAGTTTCAAAACCCAAGTACCCCTGGATGATGCACAGGCCGAAATGACCTTTTGGACTGTCCATATGCATTTGGAATAACAAAGCTCGGTCGGTGGGACGGTGGTAGGCGCCGCCATGCAGAACCAACCGACTGGCAGAAGATTAGGAATACTTGACTGTCTCTGGAGTAATTAACAGACTCATTGTCTAGCCTGCTGTTATTTTGGGAACGGAGTATGGAGACTGCATTATTACATTTGTAGTCATAATTCATCAAAATGATGAACTTTAATTTGAGTGATTACAAACATTGTTTGATGATTAATTTCCTCTTCCAATAAATAATTTCCGAGCATCTGTATGAAATTAATTTTGTTGGCGGGTTACTCAAATCAAACACTTTTTTAAGAAACAAAGTGTTCTAAAGTGGCTCGTTTAGTCTTAGCGTGATCGAAGTCAAATGCTCTGAGTTTAATAAGGAACACTGGTGATCAAAGATAGTTATATGTTATGTGATGTAAGTTTTTGGGGCTTACAGTGTCTTAAAGCCTGCCAAATGCTATGAAAAAAGTAGCTCACAGGGTGAGAACAAGATAAAAAGGGCAATTATTACTTTTTTAAGATAATATTTACTAATTCTTAGAATTGAAAATTTGTCTTTATTTGTGTACGGTGTTTGTTGACAGATTTAACTTTAAAATAGAATCAAAATAAAAATTAAGTGTATTCAAATTTAAAGGATACCAAAAAGTTGTTGCAATGCACTAAAGTCGGTGCTTTTTGAGCATGGCATGCTACTGAATTAATGAAATGTTGGGTGTAGCTACGATTCATGAGTCACTTCTTCAACTCAATGTCCAATACCACTGAGAAATGGTCACGCCTCCACCAGTTTTTATCCCTTCATTTCTAACTTAAGCTCAGTTTTATTTTTTTTGTCTTATCCACTAATCTTGTTTGAAATACATGTGTTCATTGAATCACCTGCAGACCCATCATGAATCATACAAGTTCATAAATTGTCCTTGACTTTTGTCAAGAAATGTTGCTCATTTCTGCACTTTGCAGCATTCAAAATGTTAATAAGTTTTATCATGGGTTGCCAATGTGTGCAATATGGCTATTGAGGGACTCCCAGGGATCGTATCACCTGTCTCTTTATCATCACTTGTTGATCATCGGCTGAGTTTACAGCTCTCTGTGTGAAAGTTGGATGATGTTTGGGCTCCTAATCATTCATCTTTGTTCTGGAGATTTGCAGTTAAATATGATGTAATGTGTACATAAACCAATACATGTCCTTATCCTTGCAGATAAGGGCAGGGTACCAGTCTACCTTTGGGGTAGTCTTCCAGTTTCTTTCCTTACTCCCTCACTTGTTCTGTTTCCCATTACTAACAATGTACAGTCAGGGCTCAATTTCTGCTAAGCAAAAATAAGTAGGATGCCAGTCATAGATTGTATGTGTGACAGATTCAATTGTACGTGTGACATGATATTTTGTCTGTTAAACTTTATTCTTGACTGATGGGCTAGGCTGGAAGGAATTTTGATCAGAGGCGAGAATTTTGATCAGAGGAGATTTTGTAATTAGGGCCCAATTTCATAAAGCCTGTGAGCACAAAACTTTGCTTAGCATGAAATTTCTTCCTTGGTAAACCCAGGATTACCAACAAAATTTTTATTTGTTGCATACTGCTTAATACTGGTATTATTCAGCTGCTGTTTGCTAATTCCTGAAAATCATGTGGAAATTTGGTTGGTAATCTTGTTTTTACCAAGGAAGAAATTTCATGCTAAGCAAATTTTTGTTCTTACAGGCTTTATAGAATTGGGCCCTGTAGTCACACCCATCATAACTTAAGTTCCACAGACTGTTTTAGGCCCTACTTTTACTTATGACCCACGTAAGATGTAAACTGATATCACGTCAGTGTACATGTTTGTGTACTTTGCCATGAATGTTTGAAGTACACTTTTTGTACAGGGATATGGTGTAAAAAGAACATAATGTTGTTATTTTAGACAGTTGTACATTTATAATCTGAGTGCTGCCAGATTTATCCTTCCACTTCCAGGCTAATTGTTTGGTCACATGGAATGTACATCATGCAAGTACTGTTTATTATGGGTTGTATTGGAGCATAGATCATGTACATTGTGCCCATCAACATCTGCTCTAGAATTTGGATAGTTTGGGGTTCAAGCAGTGTTGGGTTCAAGTCCCACCTGAGGCGGCTTTGGATTTATTTTCTTGTAATAGCATATTTGTATATACAGTGAGCACTTCATCAAACACAAGGGTCCTTCAAACTGTGAACAAATTATCCCATGACTTTTATCCCTGATGCAGTAACCATCAATGGACCCTTTCCATGAAATATGCTAATCACATTCACGCATGCGTACAGACCCTGTTGGTTGGCAAACGCCATAGAGTTTTGTACTAAGCAGACGCGCAATCGCGTCTGCGTCACGCACCCATTAGCCGTGTACAAAACAGCGCGATGTTCCCTCATTTTGCCAACCAAAAACGTTAGTGCGCACGCACTATGTGCAATTTACATATTTCATGAAAAGGGTCTATTGAAAGATACCATACTGTACATTACAGCTTGAAAGCTTTAGGAGACATTCAATGCCTAGCAGCATCTGTAGTCAATAGTCATACATTATAATAAAATAACTTCACTAACTTGAGTCAAGATTGCTAAAGAGTAGTCCCACTAACAAAATACATGCAGTTTCTTGATCTTACCACACCTCGTCCTAAACTGACACAGTGCCACGATTACCGTACAAGTTCCTGGTAATAAAGTCACCGACACAAACACCACCGTCATCTGCAATGTTGATTTCTGGAGTACTGTTTAGTATGTTCGCTTTCTGGTCTAGAAGACCTGGATGGAGATTGCACGGGTCACTGTTGCTTGAACCCTTAATGGTTCCACCACTAACAGCCTATATCATGTTATCACGTAGCTGTTTTTATGTCAACTCCATAGCACAACTTTACATAATAATCATTTCACTTTTGGACTTCTGCCAAGCTTGTTGCTCAAAAGCTATTGACGGCGGATCTTAAGGCATCTGGTGTGTAAACTTTTGAATACATTGTACAGCAAAGTTCAATGGTTGGAAATTCTAACATTCCATATCGGTGAACAATTAATATTGAACCCCAAGGCATAAATTTGATCGTGAATACATACAAATGTTCTTGAAATGTTTATTAGTATTTGTCAGACTTGAGTAAAAGTACACTGTATAAAACCCTGCTTCATTTTTTTTATTTATCTGGAAGAAAATTGCACAATAAGAAGTCTGTACAATGAAAAGGGCCTGAACCCATAAGCTCACAAATATTTTAATCTTTTAAAAGTGATTTTTGTAATATTTTTATAGGCCTACGTACATATCTTTTGAAAGTGCAACGGTCCAAACTTTTCATCAATGAACTGCATCCCTGATACTTAAAAGAGGCAAATGCCTCCGTTGCCCTTGGTCATTGCCTTGGTGCCCCATGAAATGTTTCCTTAGAAACTTAGGCCATGTCCGAATTGGCGGCTACAGCTTCGGCCAGATTTCTTGGTCATCATACATATGAAGTTTTGGACGTCCTTAGCAACACCCTTGGTAAAAATTCTAACTGTAGCTGAAGTCATCAATTCGGACAGCAGCCTATGTACAATTTTCTCATAGATATGCCCTTCACCAAGTAGAAAAAGCCCTTGCCCTATCAAAAAAAAAACAAAGCATAAGGCCAGGACCTGACTTATTGGCCTTACCACTCATCTGTTCAGCGAAGTCTTTTCTCAGTCCGTTAACATGTGTTAACTTAACAGCTGGCCCTCACGCCATGCAGGGTACATCATCATGTGTCAATAGCTCACCTGTGTACCTTGACATTTCCCTATTAGCTTAAATCCAGATACTCCCACGGTCCAGCGTATTGGAATGAGTGTATTACAAATTTGCAAATTATTCATCCTGCAGATCCACCATGCTGGCATTTACATGTGTAACAACAACTGTTTATAATCCCACGCCCTCAAATTGTCCAAGTAATTAAAAATTCAGTCTGATTTGTGCTGGTAGTGTTGTGGCAAAAACAACAGCAGCGCGTCATCAGGTATGTTGTAGCTTCACTTCGGAGTCCCATGTCAGTCTGTGTAACATGAGATGGTAGTCGAACACCATCAACCAAGCATATCTCTCATCATCTGCACAGTTGGAATGATCCTGAAGTTTTTTTGTCTTCTTTCCATTTTAACATCGAATGACTAAAAGCAGCAGTCCGCAGCCACGACATCCGTCCACCCACTAAACATTTGTTTCGTCTTGTCAAGTGTTTTAGGGGTGCTCACCTTGGCCAATGCTGATCTGTGAGATTTAACGCTGATTACAGGATCAACAGATACATAGTGTATAGCAGCGTGTTTTGATGAGGAGCGATTAGTATTTATATGTAGATGAGTCTCGGAGGTCATTGGGTCTTCATTCACTCTTTGCTTGGGAGTACGGTGTAGGACATTCACTCATTGCTCCTGAAGATGGTGTAGGACATTCACTCTCACTCATTGCTTGTAATGGAGTCGCTGAACGAGAATAATTTAGTGTTTTAACGACTCAAAGTGGCAGAGTGTGAACACCAGAGCTGGACTTATAAACTTTTAACCTATCTTGTCATCCAGTAAGCTGCTCGTGATTTGATTGCTATGGTTATACAGTTGATGCAGATTTGTACATGGAATACATGTTGTGATACCAGAGTGATCTAATGCCGGTGTATTTAGTCTGGTTGATAGTGTGAATGTGTGAATGGTGTCTGGGACCATAGGAGAGAGTTGGACTTCAAACTCAGTTTACACTTGTTGGATTGGAGGAGTTAACTTATTTTTAGGAGTGTTTTTTTGTGACATCAGTCAGTTTTATGAGGACATCACTTTGTGACGGAGCCTGCATAATTCTTGCCTTGTACACGTACATCGTGATCGCTGGTGAACGCCAAGGTCTTGTCCATGACTCATTTGATTCATCAAATAAGTATCTTGTGGAATAACAGTGAACATTCGAACATTAGCGCAAAGTAAAAAGCACCGAAGAAAACAAAGCATGATAAAGGAAACAGGAAATTAAATGTCTTAAAAGCTTGCTGAAATGCACCTTTTTTTTTCAAGCTCAGATTGATGGATACAATACACCAGACCTTTGTACATTAGAAGGGAATCAATTGGAAGTGTGTTTACAATTCTCAGCCAGCTTTGGGCCAGGAACGACAATACAGAAATGTTCACATGCACACCATGTTGACAATTTTCCAACTCTCTCGAAGGCACGTGAGAAAACCTGTTGTTTGAACTTCAGCGCACACATTTTTTTTATTGATGTTTCGCATGGTGGATTTCCATTGTGGCCGCAGGAAGTTTTAAAACACGAATAAAAAATTTGGAAAGTACGATCTTTGAAGTTTGTGACAATCGAGGCTGTATTCTGGGGTAAGGCTGCGGCAGTCAATATTTACTGGAAAGAGATTTTATTTTTTTGTCAAAGCAAATGCTTTGATCCCAAAAAGTTGAGGCATTCAGTTCACTAGTTGGAGATAAAAACCAAGTGGTACAGGTATTGTGTTGGCCAAACATTGCTAGAGCAGAGATTCTGAACTATTTTGGGGAAACTGTAAAATCTGTGGAATTTTTATTATGGTGATTTCCTGTGGATTATAGGTGGAAGACTTCCGTCCAGAGTCTTTAGTGAATCAGATTTTTGGTGGAGCTAACTATAAGCAAGGGGGAAAAAAGAGGTGGCCTTTTGTGGATGTCATAAGTGCAGAGGTCGGCAAGCTCAAGGTAATTCAGAAATCAGACACTGCAAATCACCTCTGACAAGAATCATATTGCATCCAGGGATTTGTTGTGTGTTGATCAACAGGCTCGCCATGAGTGCTGCACTTTTGGAGAAGTTTTTATGAAAAGGTTCACCACCTTTGACCTTACGACCATATGTTTGCTCCATCCAAGGATTTCTTCTAGCATTGCATCAGAACTCCAGCTTTCTCATTTGAAATCAATCGTAATTTCTTGGAATACGTAATGGAAACTTAGTGTGGTGGTATGCAGTACCAGCGTGTATTGTGAACATAATTTATTTGTTGGATTTATGTAACGTTCAACTCGGGGAGTGAATATGGCGCTTGATTGGGCTGGTAGATCAGTGAACTACACTCTGGTTGATACGTTCGTATACTGCAAAGTAAGTACCTTGTACTGAAGTGTTTTAATGGAAAACATTCCTCTCTAGGCTAGGTGTCCATAAAGCTTTGAAAAGGACCCATGGCGTGTTTAATTTTCAGCGTGTCTAATTTACAGAGTGTCTGGACTTTAGGACAAAACATGAATTCATGCATGCTCAGAGACCCCATGTTTACTTGAAGCTTAACTTCCTAATCTTTATAACAAGTATAGGATTGGTTGAATAAAACAAAACTTTATTAAAAAACTTGATTGATTTTTAAAATTTGAGAGCTCATTGATTAATAACCAAATAACCAATATACCAATAACCAAATAAGTGCTATTTCTTTTTGGAATACTGCCAAAGTTGAAGAAATATTATTTAGAAGACCCTGTAAAATCACCATTGGTTTTCTCAATGGTGACCGCTGTACAACCAACAATCCTATGTTCTGAGAGCCCTTGGGATCTACAAGTTGGGGCTAAGGGTTAGGGTTAAGGTCACGGGTGGAATTGGAATTAGGATTAAGAGATTTGTAACGGATGTCGCTTCAAAATGATACAAAACTGCCTTTTTGTCATTACAAATTTAACAATTGTACTTGGGAATAATGTATACTTTCAGTCAAGTCAGTTATTTTGTACATTTTTGTTCATATCTGCAAATAATGTAATCTACCTTTAATGAGCCCATCCACTATCTGCAGTATTATTCATTTTATTTACCCCCCCTGACACATATGTGTTTTCTTTCCGCTGAAACTTAAGAGGCTTAAAAAACTGAAACTGTTGTTGTCCATATGTTTTGATAATGTGGGAAATAAATTACCTGTAATTAATCAAGGTAAGGCAACAAGTTTCTTTGACATGAAGTTAGTGAGAGAATAAAGAAAGCACACAACTTTATTATCTTGCAACTTCGACGACGAATTGATTTCAAATTTTCACAGGTTTTTTATTTTGTGCATTTGCAATGTTGAGATACACCAAGTGAGAAGACCGGTCTTTGACAATTACCAAAGGTGTCCTGTGTCTTTAAGACCATGTTCTGAAAGTTATGCATGTGTGTACGTCTGCAGATTCTCTGCTCTGGCCTTATAATAAAGACAGTCACCACTGGTCCAGAAAGCCTGTTCTAGTCTTGTTTAACAGAAACTTTTTTGCACCAGCTAAAATTCCATAAAAAGTTTACATCGCTGCAACTGGAGCTCCACTCATTTGTTTGATTAGCAAATACATTTGCTAAACAGCTAATGAAATCTGGCCCTGGAAATCAGGCAAAGGCTGGATGAAACCTGACATCCTCTTGTCTTAAAAAAAAAAAAAAAAAAAAAAAAAGATCCTCGTCTCTTGGCACATTTTGTGTTCTGCCCTGGATGGAAATAAGAGTGGCATGAAGAGGAAACTGATAGCTGCCATGAAAGCTCATCCTCTCTCTCGCTTGACTATAAATACTTGGCTTGGTCTTATCCTTGATCTATACACCCCCATAAGGGCCAATCATTCCGTTATCCCCTGTTATGCAATCATGATCCCCTGGCTTCTTAAAGGCCATGTTTAAGATTCTTATTTAGCAGCCATTTATTTACACAGTGAAGAACTTTGAATTCTAGTGTAAGAAATAACCATCGTTTCTTGACTTTAGACTTTGTAATGCTGATTATGGCATGTATTATGTGGAAGAATCTTCAGTTAGGTGTGCATTTAACAAATGTCAGTGAGTTTCTTATTTGAGAGAAAGTACATGGACCACTTGTTTGCATGTGTTTTTTTTTTATTTGTTTTTTGGTTTTCATCAGGTAACCTACTGAAGTGTTTACTCTACCTGCCTTTTTGAGTTGTGTGTGGACAAAATCCACATGCATACTACTCAGATGGGATTCAAACCCACAACCCTTGCCATTCTTAAGCAGGTTTGTAATCACTAGACCACCTAGTATGCCAAGAGACAAGAGGCCAGTTTCAAATCTGTAGCAAAGCACCGAAGTCTCTGCGTATTCAAACATTTTTTTGGACTGCTCTGGTCCCATGTACATTACTTCAATGGTGAAGGAAACAAACAAAGGAAACTTTAATGGTCCCTATGGTCGACTCATATATGCGCAAGACTTTTGACATTCTATTGGCAGCGGGTACTGCATCATTGTTACTGCACATGGGGTTCTTGAGTTCAGGAAAAAAAAGAAACGGGTCTTCCGTGTGTGAATGTTTCAACGCTCTTTTTAATAGTCAGAGGATGGTAATGTGCAACCTTTGGTCTTCATGCATGTTCACAGCAAGAATTACATTGTGTACATTATAATGTGGTTGGAACACGACAGGGGAATCCCAGCCGATGAATTGTAATCAGCAGTGCACATTGCACCAAGATTAACCACAAACACCATATGGTACAATATTTTGATAACCTCAGAACTGAAACCAGTCTGAAACCAGTCTGAAACCATAAACCATGGAGGTAGAAATTAAACCAACTGATTGGTTGGGGGGAGGCTCACCAGGGGCAAATTTCTTTTAAGAAGCCTGTAATCATACCAAATTGTTAACCAAAGAAAATTCTTGTTTCACAGAAACTGGTAACCTGCCAAAATTCAGGTGCCCTACTCTTTTGTTGCTAAGCAAATAAATTTTTGCTATGCTTTATCTGTTTATCTGTAGGCCCCCTACCATCTTGGTTTATGTCACATGCTAATTCTTCACATCACCCACAAGCTGTCATACAGGTGTAACTGTTAACAGTTATTCATCTCCTTGTACCTGTTAACTGTTACAACAGATACTTAATCCCCCCCCCCTATGGGTCCTGGCTATCAGTGCTGCATGAACTTCCCCAGAGGATTAAGTTCTTAAATCTCATTACTGCAGAGGGGAAAGCAAGCTCCTTGATAGGGATTATAATTTGCATATTAATGGTGCATCAGACCATGGAGCTATACTTCAGCATGCAAGGTTAATCTTTTTAGAAATTTTATCCACTTGGTCTGCCTTTGCATTTTAGTCTGACTCATGGGATTGGGTCATTAGGGGTAGGGGGGAGGGCATGCTGCAGGTTGTGCGGTACCCCCAAACTTGGGGTACTATTACTAAATGTACAGCACCCCCTAAAACAAAAATATGCACACTCTGTTGAAAATAAAATAATTCTTACCTAAATCAAAAGAAGTTTTAGATCTTATAAAGTGATTATGTTAAATTCCCACTTTACATAATTCTCTGTTCGTTTCTTACATACAATGCACAGGTAAAATTGTGTTGTATTTTTGTATAATACATGTAGGATACAGTGTTTTTGTTATTACCCAGATGTACATGTACATGTATACTGTATAACATTCACCTCACGTACATGTACATTGCACACGTACTTGATACAAAGTACAACATATGCCCCATCAAAACAAAGAAAAAAGATAAACCTGCCTTTCCCCGACACACACATCTTGTACAGGTCTGGATTTAAATAGTATCTTATGTCACAAATGTGCTTTGTATATGTTCTTGTTGGAAATTGCATAATATCAGTTGGTTGAAGATTTCTGTGATTTGTGAAAAATAACTTGAAGGAAAAAAGCATTGGCCGAACAGTGGCGTTACTCATGTAGACATTTTCATTTTTTTGGGGTGGGCAATGAGGGTGCAAAAATATATATATATTTTTGTATATTCTTATTCTTATTGTTAATTTTTTTATTTTTTTATTTAGAAAAAAAAACATTTTTTATTTTTTGTTATTTATTTATTTATTTATTTATTTATTTATTTATTTTTTTTTATTTATTTTTTTATTTTTTTTTTTTTTTTTTTTTTTTGGGGGGGGGTTGCAGTGTCACTGTGTTCCGTCTGGTAAGAACAGCAAGAATTGTTCCACATCGATGTATGGCAATAACTTACAATGTTTACCCCAATTTTGCTTTCTTGTGCAGGGTGCCCGCGTATGGGTACGCGACCCCGAGCTCGTCTGGAAAGGAGGGGAACTCAAAAAAGACTACACAATCGGAGATAAACTTGTTGATATCGAGCTAGATGATGGAGGGGTGAGTAGTGTTATTTACTCATCAAATAATTTAAATTTTGCATTTTGATGTAAATTTTATGTCTAGTCGTTAATTTCTTAAGCCTGTTGGAAAAAAATATACTTCATGAGGATTGTGAGGATTAGAAGGAACATGAATGAGGCAAAATACAGGCATTTGGTACCTGACCAGTCAGTCTTTAGACTCTATATTTATATATATGTTTTCATTTAATAAAACTTGACAAACTTTGTTTTACTAAGGCATTAAAAGAAGAAGTTAGCAAAGAATGGAAAGTGGTCCCCTGTATAGACTGTGCAAGTCTTGTGCATATTCGAACATCGGGAGTTAAAGAAAAGTACTTGGGACCAATGTGGTCCTAAAATTATTTGAATACCCGCAAGACTTGTGCAGTATTTTGTGTTTCTTGTCATGACATACTTTTAAAAGAATCTTGATTCATGTCCATTCTCAAACTTTGTTCATCCTAAACCAGGAGAAAAGCCTTCCACTGAAGAGCAAGGATGACCTGCCACCATTACGGAATCCGGACATTCTCATTGGTGAGAACGACCTGACGTCTCTAAGTTACCTCCATGAACCCGCCGTGCTCTTCAATCTACAGGAACGCTTTATACGTAGCAATGCAATCTACACATACTGCGGTAGGTTGGGTTGTTAGGCAAAAGTGTAATGTGTGTACATGTATAGGCAGTTAATAATAGACCTTATGCATTGTTGTCATCCAGCCGCCATCTTAAAGGTAAAACGATGAGGAAAGGGTCAAAAGGCACAGATTTGTATGCGCAGTGCACAGGTTTGGCCAATGAACGGCCGCGTGTTGACCTCTAGGTGAGGGCACCCTACACACATGTACATCATGTGCATGAGGTCTGTATGAGCAGGCCTTTAAAAAGTAGTGGTTGTATGCCCTGCACGTCAAATGCCCTGCACTTGAAGTATACTGAAGAGGTTTTTGATGCGTTTTGAAGCCCTTTTTTTGTCCATAAATAAATTTCTGGAAAAACAGCTTGTTTTTTTTTTTTTTTTTTTTTTTTTTTTTTCGTGAGGCTTTTCCGTTTTCCGAGAAAAGGGCATTTTTTTTAGGGGAGGGGGGTAGGCTTTGAAAAATCTCACACATAGCTGGCCTCTGAACTTGGCATCTCTGGGGATGTACTTCAGTCAAGGTTTCCCATTACTAAAATAACCAGAGCAGCCCTTGATTTTCACTCTTGAAGGGGCACAGCGATTTCCCTCTTTTAAAGGGGCACTTCTATGGAGGAAGTTTTGAGTGGTTTTTGATACCGGTACACTACATTATCAAGTCAGTTGTAAATAATGCAGAAATAGTGAAAGTGGCTGGTAGTTGGGAAATTGACAGTTTATAATTCTGAATGGCCCAAAGTACAAAACTTTATTGCAAGTAAATTTTCTGATTGAAAATGAAAAATAACATTATTCTGCATGCATATTGGTTTTATAAGAATATTTCATATTGGACACACCTGGGCTCCAACTTCATAAAACTTTTAGGCAGAAAATTCTGCTGAGCAAATGCTAAGCAAGAAATGAGTGGGTTAACAGTCACAGCAATGGTAAATGTATGATGTGCTGGTTGTTAGCCAATTTTTGCTAAGCAAGGTTTTTTGTGCTAAGCGAGTTTTTGTGCTTGCAGTTTATCTTGGCCCAAATTCATAAAGATGTTAAGCAGAAAACTCTGAGGAAATTTCTTTGCTAAGCAAAAAATAAAGAATGCATGGTCAGATCAAACAAAATGCATGGCACGTACATTAGGTGTGCATGCTGTGTATGCTGTGTACATTACATGGCCTGATGCCAATGTGCAAACTGTCTAGACGCAGTGAAAACAATTACTCCAGTATCTCTGAGAAATGGGTGACATTTTAACACTTTACAGTTAATCAAAAAATGACATGCTATGATTACGCCAGGGTGGTAATTGCATAAAGTGGTCTGGTTGCACTTATGACGTACTGCAGTAAACACCTGGCCTCGATCTTCACGTATGTCTCTGCTTTAATGGCTATTGTCTACAATACTCGCCATTTTCAGGTTTTGGTTGAAAAATTGGAAGAAAAAGGACTCATTACACAGTGGGGGGTTATTAAAAAATTTTGAAAGTTGTGTGATACATGTAATACAAGTTTGTCTATTGGCTCTAACTATTATAAGTTTTCTGTATTTGTAATGGGTAAATAAAAAACAGCACAGCAGGCTTGATACTTCACGGAGGCAATGGAAGAAAGTGCCTCCATTGCCCCGGTCATTGCCTTGGTGCACCTTCAAATTTTCCAGTAGAAATATTAAATGTTGTCAAGGAGGTGTCCTTTATTACGGAGAAAGAGCCTTGGTGCCTGCCATATCTCAAAAAGGCTTATAAGCTTTGGCTGTTCTGGCTGTGCCCCAATTTATTAATTTGGGTTTTTACCCATACACCGATTGTATACAGTGCCAACACACATACAGTGCTAACACACATCGGTGTATGGGTAAAAACCAAAATTAATATTCTGTATCCCTGATGCAAGTTTAACATCTACTATGCCCCAATTGCTATTTATCTTCTTGGTGACATTCTTTGTTATTGTTACGATGATTCTCTGTTGGAATGGAAATAATTGTTTTGAAATGAAGGTAAACGACATTTGACCAGCCGTCCTTGATACCGTTTTCTTGCCCATTTTTTTTTCCTCAGGCATCGTGCTGGTGGCAATCAACCCCTATCAGCAGCTGCCCCTGTACGGTGAGGATGTCATCTATGCCTACAGGGGGCAAGACATGGGGTCCATGGACCCCCACATCTTCGCTGTGGCTGAGGAGGCCTTCAGGAAAATGTCCAGGTGAGGAATCAGGGACTTGTCAGAGATCATTTGTTCTATATAACCATCACCATAGACCCAGACATGGTTAATATTATTTAGTTACTAACACAATTTTGTGTTTGTTAAAGGCACTGGACACTGTTGGTAATTACTCAAAATAGTTGTTAGCATAACAGCTTACTTGGTAACCAGCAATGGAGAGTATAAACTATTGTGAGAAACAGCTCCCTCTGAAGTAACGTAGTTTGTGAGAAAGAAGTAATTTTCCACTAAAATATTTGAATTTGATTTCAAGACCTCAAAATTAGATTTTGAGGTCTGGAAATCAAGCATCTGAAAGCACACAACTTCGTGTGACAAGGGTGTTTTTCTTTTTTTATTATCCCGCAACTTCGATGACCAATTGAGTTCAAATTTTCACAGGTTTGTTATTTTGTGCGTATGCTCAGAATACACCAAGTGAGAAGACTGGTCTTTGGCAATAACCAATAGTGTCCAGTGTCATTAAGTCAAGCATATTTCACCGGTTAGCAGGTAATATTTGCTTGTGCACGAGCGAACTCCATGTTACTAGGCAATCCTTGCTTACACAGCTGGTGCAGAAATTCGGCGCTAAGCAGAGAATGGTGATCGCAAGTGCAGCATTTGGCATTAAGCAGAGCCATAAAATTGGGCCCATTACTTTTAGAGCTATGCTCAATGACAATCTTAATTCTACTTCCAGATTGTTTCAACAGGATACAACTGAGTATTAATCTGGTATAGTTTTTGTTTAGACATACTGTAATCCTCCACCCACTGGTCGTCACATTGCAGATTACACACACATAATAATAATGACTAAACGGCCAAGTATGTATCAAATTGTTCTAGTCTACGTCAATTAGATCTCCAGCTGCCCTTGATTAAGTACTGACAGTTATTGCATTGATAATCCATACAAGTCGCTGGTAGGCCCTATCAAGTTGAATTACTCGGATACACCTTGATCGAGCGACCTCGTTGGGATGGGTTACTAACGCCTTATTCTAGTTTTGAAAAATGTTGATGAAAAATTCCATAGATTTTTCAATTCAAACCCCTTCCATAACGCCAATCGCTACAGGGATGCTGAGTTCAGGCATATGTTTTTACGCACACAGGAATGGTAAATTTTACATGGGAATGGGCAAACATCTCTTTGGGATAATTCTAGCATTAAAATTGCAACAGTATTGTTATAGGCCTACTGTTTTTGTCAGGAAGAAATCATTTTATTGGTTAAAGCCTTAGAAATGTTACTACATCTAGAACTAAAAGGCTTTGTGCATTTGGGAGGATGAGCACACAACGATTTAAACTCTACTGCATAAATATCTACACATTCAACAGTACCCAGAGCAGTGCATCAAGAACACAGCCTATCAATATTCTAACGAAAATAGCTGATATTAAAGACACTGGACACTATTGGTAATTGTTAGCGACCAGTCTTCTCACTTGGTGTATCTCAACATATGCACAAAATAACAAACCTGTGAAAATTTGAGCTCAAACAGTCATCGAAGTTGTGATATATTAATGAAAGAAAAACACCCTTGTCATACGAAGTTGTGTGATTTCAGATGCTTGATTTCGAGACCTCAAATTCTAAATCTGATGTCTCCAAATCAAATTTGTGGAAAATTACTTCTTTCTCGAAAACTACATTACTTCAGAGTTAGCCGTTTCTCACAGTGTTTTATACTATCAACCTCTCCCCATTACTTGTTACCAAGTAAGGTTTTATGCTTATAATTATTTTGAGCAACTACCTTTAACCTATGACTTCATTTTTATGTGGTTGAAATTTATTACATGTACGGGTATTGTATAATGTTTTATTGCAACCTGCCAATAGAAAGGATTGCTACAATGGGTGGTTGTCATAAAATGTTGTTTTTCTTTGTGATGTTAAATACTGGTACTAGTAGGAGTATGCATTCAACAAAGTATTTTAAAAAACATGGGAGTCATTTTCAAAATACATCCTGTGTGAACTAGGTAACACTTCAAACTCAAACTGGAATTGCAAAACCCTGAATTGAGTTTCAGATCATCTCCAGTTTCTTTGAAAGGGTTGAACAATTTTGCAATACAAAAAATGGGTTTGTGACTGAAGGTTGCGGGAAAATCTTTAATCTGATAAATATGGAAGAACACATTCCAATGCCACAATATACCATCCAATGTCCCATTCTTCAGGAAATACAATTGCCGGTTTTGTTCCTTTTTTTGGTACATTTAATCTTTAGTTTTCAAGTTTTCAAAACCAACACCTGAGATATGCTGTAAGCTTTAAACATCAACAATTGAATTTACACCCATATTGGCCTAACAGCCAAACTTGAACAGTAAATTGTCCTTTTTCAGTTTCAAATATTAATTTCATTTTCAATTGAAATTAATAGCCATCAATATTTCATTGTGCCAGGCTGTTGTGGGAAGATTGTCTGTTTTAATCTACATTGAAGATAGCATTATTATTTGTACGATGTCTCCTTCAATTTATCCGACAGACGGCTTTCGCTTAATAAGTAACCATGATATTTTGCTTCCGCGGTGGTCTAGTGACTTTTGGTTTCATTTTTCATAAACTCCTTGTCATGAACTGTTTGGAGGTGACTCAAGTTTTGACAGTTAAAACCCGTACAGGCTTTTTGTTAATTAAAGCAACACCTCGTATTACCACCAACATGGAAATGATGTCAACGTGTATTGTTTTGACTGGAAATAATCCAACTGATGGGGCATATGACTACTTCAAGTATGTCGTGCTTGACACATTGTTGTGTACTATTCAAAATTAAAAAAAATTCAAGCCTAATACTTCACAATGCCCCTGGTCTTAAATGTCTGTTCACCTGACAAGTACATGTTAGAGAATGATAAAACCCAGCTTTAGACCGAACGAAATCCAATTACAAGAAGTGGCATCCATGACCCCTGTTTTAGGGAACCGACTGACATGAAATATGAGTACAGTTGTACATGTACGTTGTGTCTAAGACTCTGGGTACCAAACAATATACGCTGTAGTTTGATCAAGTCTGGCCGCTTACTGAAATCCAATTAGGGGATTTAGAAGACATAACCCCAGATTTCCAGCTCTGGAGAGTTGAAGAATCATCAATTATACAAATGGCTAGGAGGAGGGAAGAAAGGAGGGAAGCATGGAGGGGGGGGGGGTGGCGAGAGAAGAGAGGTTGGGGAGGGTAATGGGTGGAGGAGATGAGAAGATTTATTGATCAGAGGAAATTGGGATCAGGATAGAGAGGAACTTGTTGAAATTAGGGAGGGTTGAAGAAGGATGTGAACAGAGAGAGTCAGGATGTAGAGGGCATACATCAATTCCCTATGAAGCCCCTGGGGTGGATTTCACAAAGAGTTGAGACTTGTCTTATTTTGAGTTAGGACGAGTTACTGGTCCTAACTTAATTTTTTAATATCTCTTACATGTATGTAGGACTATTGCTTGTGTACCATATTATGCCAAATTTTCATAATCTCTTTGTGCAGACACGTAAATCTACCTGTCGGTACATGTACGCCCCACATGTTCAAGTGTGTTTTCATTTGTTCTAAAGCCTGATGTCCATGTTTTTGTTTTTAAGGTTAATGTTATTGTTGAAAACACATCATTAGTCAAGTGAAAGGCTCAGGGTTGATGGTTCTCTCTCTCTATCGATAAATTGAATTAAAAACAGAGTGGGAGTTTGTTGTGAAAATACACAATTAAGAGTAGAAAAGGGGCCATGGAAAGTCTATTAAAACAATGGCAAGTGTACACAGAGCGGCTGTGTTCGTCATGCGTCTGTTGCACCAAGTATAAATAGTACTTAAGCTTGTATAAACCCTGGTTGTCTCCGGTTTAGATCAAGACCGGCGGACAGATATAGATACCATGCTGTGACGCGGTTATTTTTGTGCATAGAATGTTGTCTTTTTAACCAGTGAAGCCCATCAGCTATTAATCCAAGAAATGAGCACAATTTAGATTGAAACAGATTGATACACCCCCCATAACATAATCATTAGCCTTTTGGAGACTGCAGGACTTTTTTTATTGTGGGGATACTGGCCCAATGCAAAAATAGTTATGGACTGTAGATATTTCAAACCTGGGAGACCAGAGGCTTGGCCCTGTTCACACCAGCTGTATTTCCCTGGGAAAACCAGGATGTCATCTGAAAGCTTGTTTCTTATTGAGCTGAGAAACACCAAACTCTGAAAATTGTAACATGGTGACTTTATACCCTGTCTATAGAGCTGGTTCTATCGTGCAGTTTAAAGGCAAAACAAGTGGACACTATTGGTAATTGGCAAAGACAAGCCTTCACAGTTGGTGTATCTCACAATATGCATAAAATAACAAACCTGTGAAAATTTGAGCTCAGTCGGTCATCGAACTTGCAAGATAATAATGAAAGAAAAAACACCCTTGTCACACAAAGTTATGTGCGTTTAGATGGTTGATTTCGAGACCTCAAGTTCTAAACTTGAGGTCTTGAAATCAAATTCGTGGAAAATTACTTCTTTCTCGAAAACTATGGCACTTCAGAGGGAGCCGTTTCTCACAATGTTTATACCATCAACCTCTCCCCAGTACTCGTCACCAAGAAAATGTTTTATGCTAATAATTATTTTGAGTAATTACTAATAGTGTCCACTGTCTTTAAAGATTCTAGACAGTGTTTTCAATGTTTATATTCAGCTTCAGATTTTGCTGCCTGGCAGAAGGCAGACTTGTGCCTACGTGTACACTGTACATACATAGCCCCACCCTCACCCTAGACTGCCAAACCCCCATGACTAAGCTATGGTTGTAATTTATGCATCGCACCAACCTGTAGTAAAAAAAAAAACATAGTGCATTGACATTGGATCAATTAATTGGAAACAATATAAAAATAGTGCAATAGCTTCAGATTTTGGTATTGTTCATGGAATTTTGTATAGATAATGCACAGGTTATGTATTGCATGAAAATGACTTGTACTGCAATTGTACATACTACATGTACTTTGGAGCTATTGTTTGGTCTGCTTTCTATTTGTGGATGTTTTGTCTACTTGAAATTGATTCTGTGAAAGTTTCCCACATGTTTATCAACATAGCTTTACAGAAAAGATAATAAAGATGATCACAAGTTAAACAATAGTTTTCCTTTCATTTCTCTATTACACACAGTACATAGAGTAACAAATGTTTGAAATTAGGCCTTGTACATGTACAGGGCTTGATCAGGTTTTTTGCTAGGATTTTGTAAAAGGGTGTCCGGATGTGCTGGAAAGATTAAATCTGGGTGTCCACAATGTTAATGATTGATAAACCAGGGTGTCTAAATTTCAAACAAGGTGTCCAAAAGACACCCAGACATCCCTCTGGGTAGCACTATAGTATATGTGTGATTATATTCAAAGTAAACATGTTGTATCTAGACATTTTGCACCGACGCACAGAACTGGAAGTGAAAAGAAATCTTGCCCATTGGCCCATCCTGTGTGCTGTGCGTACGTATGTAGACTTTCGTTTTCATTGTTTTGTCATCATTTTACCAATTCATAATGTCTGGGATATAGGGCCTACTTGGGCAATACAATGTGCATGTTTGGATGGCATACAATTTACAGGTTAACCCAACAGCCTATTTATTAATGGATTATACTAAGTCTGGAAAGTATGAAGTCAACACTTTTGAGCGAAAAACAAACGGGGATTGGTTACGGATATTATTTGTATAAACATGGAACACAAGTACCAGTGGACATGGAACACAACGTAAAGTTTTTAATAATTAGTAGTGTACCGGCAGCTTGTGAACTGTTAGTTACGTGTATGCTCAGATATTGACAGTTTTGTTTTCATCAGGAACTTTATTTACAACATAGTACAGTGTACATTGTTACCTCATTTTGTATTGTCGAACTGTCAGAGTCACTTTTTGTATAGGCTGAATAGTACACGTACCTGCGTGTAGTGTTTACTTTTGTACCTTTGTGACCCCTGTCTCGCATGAACCTTGTGTTCATGGATTGTTGTTGTTTTTATTCCATACTTTCCAACTTAACTATTACCAGCAGTAGTTGTAAAATGTCTTGTGGAAACTCTCAAGTGATCAGGTAGATATTTATATAATAGGCCGAATTACAATCAAAGATGGAGTGGTGGTGAGGTATAAACTTCCCCTGGATTTCCTGGGAATTGGCTCGGTTTTGAGATAAGCAGGCCAGAAATTTCATTTTTTGAGAAGGCATGATGGCCTTGAGAGGGGCAGCAAGGCCAAGACCAGCCGCCATTTCACCAAACTCTTCCTAACTTAGGATTAATCTTAGGACTTAGGACGAGTTCAGTTCCATATCCAAGACAAAGGACGCATTGAACCCATCCTAAGTTATAGTGCTGGGCGAATAGTGAAATTTTGTTATTCGGATACCGCTGACCAACTATCCGAAATTAACCGGATATTCGAATAGTTTTTTTCGCCGCTAGAGGGCGCTAAAATAAAAATAAAAAAATATTTAAAAAAATATTTTTTTTTTTCGCTAGAGGGCGCTGTTCGTTTGTGAATGAGATTTTCTGGGCGGATTGATATTAGTTTTAGACAGTGTCACTCGGTTCATTCATAAAAATGACCGGATCTAATTTAAAGATGGCGATTTGCTTTTTCTTTTGATCGTGGATGACTCTACGTGAAGGAAAACTTTTGTAATCTTTGAACAAATTACGTCAGAAATGTCATTGTTTTGACTCTTCACGGAGGTGAGCATAGTTAAATACTTAATTTATGCTGTTTTATGCTGTCTTAATAGAAGTTTCATTAGGATTCAGACAAAACATTCATGTCAGTTGTCGCCCGACGTCCGCGGATATTCGGATATTAAAGAATATCCGGTTACTTGGTTGCAATTACAGAACTATCCGCTTTATAAATAGCTATTCGCGCCCTATGCGGATATCCGGTTAAGAAAAAAAAGGCATTCGCGGTTACGGATAGGAAAACCTATTCGCCATTAACCGGATATTCGAATAATTCGCCCAGGCCTACTAAGTTAGGACGGGTTACTCGTCCTAAGAATCCTAGCGTTTCGTGAAATCGGCTGCAGGGCCAACAGCCGAGGCTTATGGTATTACTTACAGGCCTGTAAAAGGCTGTGGTGTTCCCAAAGGTCTTCTACTGCCCGCATTCACATTCCAACTTTGGAGGATGGGATTACTCTCCAATATTGTGACATTACCGTTTACACTCAGCCGATGTGTAGTACACCTAAATAAAGTTCTCCAAATTGAAGATGGGAAATTAGATTGCAATTTCCTACCTGTTCCTATTTGTGGACGGTGCTTAACCTTGACAAGGGAAATCCCATCATTAACGCTGTATCACTATGTAAAGGTCAGATTGGCTTTAAGAAGTCATTTGGATGGATGAGAACTTGCAGGATAATTATTACACAAACTGACACAAATCACGGTTTCTTTTTCAGGGGTGTTTTTTTTTCTTGGGGGAGGGGCGAGGAGAAGACAGTATGCATCAGCAAAGATAATTTTACTCTTCAGTCACACTCTGGGCCCAATTTCATAGAGCTGCTTAAGCACAAAAATCTGCTTAAAAGCAAAATAATCAATGCTTAGTGAAATCAGAATACCGCCAAGACTCGACTCAATTGTTATGCTAAGTAAACAGTAGCTCAATACCAGTCACAAGCAATGTATATGGCATGAAATGTGTAAAATAAGCAAGCTATTTTCGTAGCAAGCAAATTTTTGCTTAAGCAGCTCTATAAAATTGGCCCCAGGTGACGTTGATTTAAACGGGCATAAAACAAGATGGCATCACCGACGTGGAATTACATGGGGGCCATGGCCTTCGTTGTTCCTGGTCTTGGCCTTGGTGCCCCTTTAAAGCTTCCCATTGACTTTAAAATCTTACAATGGAAGTGCCCTTTGCAAAATAAAATTGGCTTTGCCCTCTTAAGTATTAATTTCCAGGTCTGGCATCACTACTCAGGCTACGCACCAACAATTTGATCTTCCACAAAAGAAATTTGGTTGCTTTCTGAATGCATTTACCTCATTCACTTGACGAATTATACCCATCCATAACCCAACTGCCTAAGTGCCAAACCTTTAATGGGAAATTGAGTCGTAAATTGCGTTAATCGAACAGTCAAAGGTGCTGCTTAGGGCACCAGGATGAAGTAGCCACTTGCATACATGTAGCCTTGGCAGCCCACAGCTGACAACTCTATTTACAGTTGGTATGATAATCGACACATTGAAGGGAATGCACTGGATGGAATGCTTATTGTGTTGTAAAGGTCTTGTGTTGGATTGCAAATCATGGGATTTCACTGGCATTTAAAGGTACTTGACACCTTTGGTAATTTGTCAAAGACCAGTATTCTCACTTAGTGTATCCAAATGTATGCATAAAATAATAAATCTGTCAACATTTTAAGAGAATAATGAAAGAAAAAACAGTCTTGTGCACAAACTTGTGTGCTTTCAGATGTCTAGTAAAAGGCTTCAGGCCTGAAGTCTTTTAATATTTGAGTGAGAAATAATTACCTCTTTCTCAAAAACTGCTACTTCAGAGGGAACTGTTTCTCACAATGTTTTACACTATCAACAGCTCTCCATTGCTCGTTACCAAGTAGCTAACAATTATTTTGAGTAATTACCAATATTGTCCAGTGCCTAGATGAGGTACAGATATTTGTCCTGGTTTTCACTCTATCTCCATGGCACAGCACTTACCTACCTTCAAGAGCAATGTAAAATAAACAAATATCATGTCACGTATTTGCATTCAGAGTAACCTTGGGCGTATGTACATGTACAAAAATACCAGAAAATGTCCTGGCTGGTTGTGTGCATTTAACACTATGAAGTTTACATAGTATGAATGGTTAAACCACATTAAACCAAAATGGCATACATGAATCTGTATTTGAGTGTTGCCCAGTATCAATGGACCTTGAAAGTCTTGTCCTGTGTTCAAACAATTTTGAGAACTTTGGATGAATGACATTGCTTTAAAGGCAGTGGACACTATCGGTAATTACTCAAAATAATTATTAGCATAAAACCTTACTTGGTAACAAGTATTATAACACCCCTTGCAAGTATTGTGCCTGCTCATTGGTTTAGAGCGCGTCACATGACATGTCTTAGTTTTGCCAGACGACGGCCGTGTGCTAGAGCGTCGGTTTGCCATGCGCTAGTCCGAAGACTAGCACATGGCGCCGTGCGCTAGTCCGACAGACTAGCACACGGCGTGCATTACCCAGACGTCCGTTGCGTGTACGAGGATGATAAATTAATAGTCTGTAACCATTTCAGATTGTCCGACACTACATGCAACACAGTAGGTAAAAGTGTTTGCAATCTGTGTTCGCGTCGTCCGTGGATTGTAGCATTCAGGTCTGTAACTTAAAGGAACACGTTGCCTTGGATCGGACGAGTTGGTCAAAACAAACGTGTTTGTAACCTTTTTTTATAAAATGCATATGGTTGGAAAGATGTTTTAAAAGTAGAATACAATGATCCACACAAGTTTGCCTCGAAATTGCGTGGTTTTCCTTCTACTGTGCGAACTAACATGGTCGGCTATTTATGGGGGTCAAAATTTTGACCCCCATAAATGGCCGACGTGTTAGTCGACGAGGTAAAAGGAAAACCACGCAATTTCGAGGCATGTTTGTGTGGATCATTGTATTCTACTTTTACAACATCTTTCTACCCATATGCATTTTATAAAAAACGGTTACAAACGCTTTTCAAAGACCAACTCGACCGATCCAAGGCAACGTGTTCCTTTAATAATAATAATACAGGTTTTAGAAATGTTTGGGGTGTTATAAAACAAATATTGACTACTTTTACTCGTGCAATGGTTAAAAACTATGACTCCCTCGGTGATCCCCGGAGCATTCTATTTTCCCTCAGCTTCGCCTCGGGAAAATAGAACGCTCCGTGGATCACCTCGGGAGTCATAGTTTTAACCATAGCACTCGAAGCAGTCAATATTTGTATAATAGGGAGCTGTTGATAGTATAAAACATTGTGAGAATCAGCTTCCTCCGAAGTGATGTAGTTTTCGAGAAAGAAGTCATTTTCCACGAATTTGATTTTGAGCCCTCAGAATATTTAGAATTTGAGGTCTTGAAATCGAACATCTGAAAGCACACCACTTCGTATGACAAGGTTTTTTTTTTTCTTTCATTATTATCTCGCAACTGCGACGACCAATTGAGCTCAACTTTTCACAGGTTTGTTATTTTATGCATATGTTGAGCTACACCAAGTGAGAAGACTGGTCTTTGATAATTACCAGTAGTGTCCAGGTCCTTAAGTGCATAAGAAAACTACTTTCTGAAACAAACAGACAAACAAACAAACAAACAAACAAACAAACAAACAAACAAACAATTAAAAATAAACAAACAAACAAACAAACCAACAAACAAAAAACAAAAAAAACCAAATAAACAAACAAACAAACAAACAAACAAACAAACAAACAAACAAGTAACAAGAAAATATGTATATTGAACCCTTAGGGCCTACGATGCAATTTTCCATGTAAACTTTTAGTTATAAAGTCAAATGATAGAAAGTACTAAACGGTGGTACAGGTAGGACTTTTAAGTTTGTCAAAGTTCTGTCTAATTTTAACCGTTGGTCCCATGGGTGCCATTAGCACTAGAAAAGAAAATTACCCTCTTATTACAATTTGGTAAAGAAATTGAGTTACACAGGTTAATTGGACAATATCCTGACTCTGGCAGGTTTGGTAATAATTGAGCAGTCTCGCTTCAGCCAATTAGGAAGTTCTAATTAAAAAACTGCTTAGTGAGTTGGTGTTAATGCGTTCACCCCCCCCCCCCCCCCCGGCACTTACTGAAGGCACTGGTCTTCAAGGCATGGAAGGCCACCTGTTGGATGTAAAAAACCAGTGATGGGTTTCCCATTAGATACCACCCCCCCCCCCCAGACACTCTGCTTTTAAAACCTGGATTGTTGATAAAGGTTTTTTTAGTCATGGACAACACGTATAAAGCTGGAACACCTGATGTTCTTGTAATCCTATGGTGTCCCATGAGTGTTTTACTCACACATGTCTGATACCCTGACTTCTCTTCGCACCTTTGATATGGTCTGTGTATTTGTGAGTATACTGTACTTGTTGCATTTTGGGCTAGTTCTGTTGGTTTGTTTTTAGACAACTTACATAGGGTACAAATAATATCACCAAACTTGGCATCTAAACTACATACATGTAAGATTTGCTTGTAAGGTACATGTAAGTGACTTGACTTACTTACTGACAATGCTTAGATTTGAATTCCTGTGATGAGAGACAGTTGGTAATTGCGACACATGGCTCAGGGCAAGCTTTTGCATCTAGTTACATACGTATATGAAAGACACTGTGAATACCTAAACGCAATTCTGATGATTAAATATGAGAAATCTGCCTATACGCTGAAAACATCTCTCCATGAGTTTAGAAAACTTTCAGAAATCCCGACACTAAGGGCTTTAGGGCACCTTTACGAAAATTTGTACTTGAAAATTTCATGGGAATCAGGGCAATGGCCAGGGGTGGATTTCACAAAGGTAGTCCTAACTTAGGACTAGTCCTAGGCAATGCTAAGAGATAGGACCAGTCCTAACTTAGGATGAGTTACTGGTCCTAACTTAGGACTAGTCCTATCTCTTAGCATTGCCTAGGACTAGTCCTAAGTTAGGACTACCTTTGTGAAATCCACCCCAGGAGCACTTGGTCAATTGCCCCCATCATTAACATGCTCAGGCCTGGCGGTTTGGATTGGCATGAAACGAGCAGAGGAGCCAGATGACCTCCTCTTTCTTTAAAATGGGTGGGCGTTATAGAATGGGTGGGCGTTAATCCGTTGTAGAATGGGCGGGGAACACGTACGCAATGTGCATCCATTTCCTTCCCTATGCAATGTTGAGTGCTGCTCATTTTGTGGTTGGGATATGTGCCGCTGCTTGCTTCCGGGGATTTGAAGAAAAAAGTTTTCACTTGACATTTAGGGGGAAGTAGGGGGGCTGTGCCAACAGGTTTTGCCAACAGTGCATTTACATGTTGTACATGTATGTAGTCCTGTAATGAGGAACTTCCTGGTGGGAACCATGGGTACGTGTATGGATTTCGAAATCTACAATTTCTTACAAGTAAGGAGATTTGAGAAACTTGTAAAAGGAAAACTTCAAACCTGGGTATTTCACCATGTGGCAGAATTGTCCATAACAAACAATACTTTTTAGTCAAACAGTTTATGAAGTGTTATGCACCATGCCTTATACTTTACAAAGGCGATTGCCTCCATAATAATAATAATAATAATAATAATAATACACGGTTTATATAGCGCTTTTTCACGGTGTGTCTCAAAGCGCTTCCGACACTATTACCCCTGGTCACTGGGCCTTAAATCATTCCTTAAACCATCTCAGCTCCCTGGGGAGTATACAGCCTGTGCGACAATTATATGCACTACATGGCTAAACCAATCACAAGAGCCATCTCTGCCCTCACAGGTACCCATTTACCCCTGGGTGGAGAGAAGCAATTATAGTTAAGTGTCTTGCTCAGGGACACAAGTGTCATGACCTGGATTCGAACCCACACTCTGCTGAACAGAAGCATCAGAGCTTGAGTTCGGTGCTCTTATCCACTCGGCCACGACACCCCTGGGGCTTGCCTTGGTGTCCCTTGAAATGTTCTGGTTGAAAGTGTTCTCATGTTCTCACTTTATCGAGGAGAAAGTGCATTGCCCCTTCCTGAATGACAGGTCTGGTGCACTATAAAGCTCCATCTTCATATACTCTGTATAGATTTATATGGGGACTGCAAATTGTTGGTTTTGAAAGTTTGTTCAACAAGTCTGTCTGTGGATATAAACTTGATTTATGTTGACAAAATATTTTGTAAACCGAGAACAAGATTGATCAAACATCAAGCCAAGAATAGTTTTTAAACCAATGGGTTATAATAAACAAGAGAAGATAAAACAGGTTCAATGCACTTAAATATTCACAACAATATCCTTGAACAGTGTAATCTTGGTTTCTTAAAAAAAAAATTATACCCTCCCAACTTTCTTGGGATTATACAGCCTATAGCGCACCAAGCATTCCCATAAACCATCTTTCTCCCATTGGTATTAATTTACTCCTTGTTGATGCGAAGCGATTATATACTCAAGGACATGTGTCATAAACGGGATTCGAACCCACACCCCGATGGCTCGTTAAAAGTCCTTTTTAACGGGTACACACACTCACCCAGACATTCATTTTTAAACTACTTTTTGAAAATAATAATATTTCTGCTACTCTAAGTACTAAATTCTACCTATCATCCTCTTTCATACATTTGTGCGTTGTGTAAATTAAAAAATACAAAGCCTTTGTTCAAGTACCATCATACATGTAATCCATCTGGCTTGCCTGAAACTCCTTTCCCTAACAGACTGTCCTGTTAAAGGCTTTCCCGTTTGAAACCAAATATTGCGTTATATATTTGGTTACTTCCCTACAGGTGGCTTTTATCAGGCTCTGTAGCAAAGCTCGCTTATCTATTGCCCTTTCACAGCTCGGGTATATGTTCCCACTATTATGGCTTTACGCATTTGTAACTTGACACAAAAACGTCTAGGCTTAATCCATAGATTATTAGTCAAACCTAGCGCGATGATTAGTAATCAAGCGGTCAGGAATCAAGGATTTCTAGTGAAGGACTTTTTGAACAGAAATTTGGTGATTGATACAGATGAAATTTTAAATAAAGTTGTTATTGTTGATATTATGTTTAATTGATGTTATTTAATTGTTGATATTGCAGTAGACATGAAAAACAAACACTATAATGCAATGGTCATGGCAAAGCAATTCTTGATTCGGGTGGAAGCATTTTGATTTATGGGTGTGTGGGTGTACACAGTATATTTTGCAATTAAACACTATTTTAATTGTGTATTTTTAGTCTTTAAAAAAAAAACCAATTCCTTTTAAATTTATTTTCTTTGTGGTGAGATTTATTGCAGCTGCTTATAACCAGCCATTGATATTCTAAATATGGTAATGGACAATGTACTGAATTTATTAAAGGAACACGTTGCCTTGGAATCGGTACGAGTTGGTCTATAAAAAAAGCGTTTGAAACCGTTTGTTATGAAATGTATACAAATGTACATGTATGGTTGGAAAGATGTTTTAAAAGTAGAATATAATGATCCACACAAGTATCACTCAAAATTGCACGGTTTATATTTTTACGTCGTGGATTAACACGGTCGGATTCCATTTATGGGAGTCAACTTTTTGACTCCCATAAATGGAATGCCGACCGTGTTAGTTGACGAGGTAAAACGAAAACCACGCAATTTTGAGGCATACTTGTGTAGATCATTGTATTCTACTTTTACAACATCTTTCTACCAAATCAATTTTATAACAAACGGTTACAAACGCTTTTCAAAGACCAACTCGACCGATCCAAGGCAACGTGTTCCTTTAACCTTCAGGACTTCATTAAGAGGTTATATAGGCATGCAGCGTTCAAGCTAGTCAGACAAATCAAAATTATTGTAAAAGTGACTTTTTTAAGTTTTACTTTTTACACCCATGTATGTAAAGTATAGTATAGCCTACTCAATACTTTCCCGAGTGTTGTATGTTTTCTCTCAGGGGGTTTCATCACCATACCAAGAGGAATCTCACCCCTTCATCTCCTTCCTCGTTAAAGATGCTATGTCAGATTTTTGGCTCCAAACATTAAAAAATAGATTTTTTTTGAAGTGAATGGTATTTCAAAGAGTATCACCCGCTCTAACAAAAAAAAGTGTAACTTTTACTTTTAATGATCATAAACCATGACAAAAATATAAAACGTTTTCTTATAAAACACTTAAGAATTGGTCATGTGATATATTGTCGGGATCCTGACAAAGACTAATTTTGAGCACTTATTTCACTGCTACTAATAATTTGCGGACTTTTTCGAGCATTGGCTTAAAGGAACATGTTGCCTTGGATCGGACGAGTTGGTCAAAAACAAAGCGTGTGTAACCGTTTCCTATAAAATGCATATGGTTGGAAAGATGTTTTAAAAGTAGAATACAATGATCCACACAAGTTTGCCTCGAAATTGCGTGGTTTTCCTTCTACTGTGCGAACTAACATGATCGGACCATTTATGGGCCATTAATTTTGACCCCCATAAATGGCCGACGTGTTAGTCGACGAGGTAAAAGGAAAACCACGCAATTTCGAGGCATGTTTTGTGTGGTAATCATTGTATTCTATTTTTACAACATCTTTCTACCCATATGTATTTTATAAAAAAACGGTTACAAACGCTTTTCAAAGACCAACTCTACCGGATCCAAGGCAACGTGTTCCTTTAAATGAAAGCTTGTAACTTTCTCGACACCCATCAAAATACCTATTGAGTTTTAAATCAAAATTTTTGGGGTCAAATCGGCCAAAAATCTGCCACAGCGTCTTGACATACCCTCAGAAAATGTGAAGTGATTGGTTACAGTTGAAAGAAAAGGGGGAAGGGAGATTTGGTGTATATGTGTGGGAGGTAGTATGTTGGGAAAACTCACAAGTGCATTCACTCATGTTAACTTAAGCTATCAGATAAAGGTCAATAGTCTAGAAATAAAACAATGTATTTGGGAGGCACTGATGTGATTTCCAGGCAACGAGGGAAAAACTAGACAGCTCAATATCAAAGCTGGGTACTTTGTTTCACACCGTTAATACCATGACGTTAAAGAAATGACTCTTAGTCTAAGCTTCTCTTGTGTTTTTCTTTGTTTCATATTCTAGTTTTTCCCCCTAGAAATAGAATGGATGTATTTGGGGAGGCACTGAAGTGACTTCCACGCAACGAGGGAAAAAAAACCTAGACAGCTCAATATAAAGCTGTGTACTTTATTCCACACCGTTTAATACCATGACAATAAGAAATGACTCATTGCCTACTCCTTTTTTCTTACTTTCTTTCTACTTTCTCCTCCTCCCTCTCCTCGTCCCTCTTCTGCTTCACAGGTTTGATCAGAATCAATCGATTATCGTCAGTGGTGGAGAGCGGGGCAGGCAAGACGGTAGTAGTCGGCCAAGTATGCCATGAGATACTTTGCCATGGTGGGCGGTTCAACAGCCGAGACGCAGAATCGAGAAGAAAGTACTTGCGTCAAATCCCGTGATGGAGGGTTAAGTCCCTCAAGCAACCGACCAGTAATTTCAATCTCAAAAAGCCTGGTGGCACTTTTCTGAAAGGGTCAACGCAGGAAAAAGTTTCAGGGGACATTTTGGTACATTTCCATGAACTAAGATGGATAGATTTTAACATAGCGTTGATACAGAAACTCTTCAATTGATTGCTCAACAGAAATGCACAGTGTGGCAATCCTCAAAATAACCCTTGGCACCCATGCAATTGCCGTGGTGCCCTGTGCTTCCACTGTGTTGCTCTTTGCAAAGTTCTCAACACAAAAGTTACATTTTCCTCATAGAAGTGCCCCTTGTCAGAAGAAAACTGCTGGTGTCACTTCAAGAATGAAGTTCTGTGGATATGTACTTGTAGGATTTTGAATCAGAATAACATAGTTTCACCTGACCCTAATCACCTCGAACCCATCAAAATCAAACTGCATGTTTCGTTTGATTTTGTTGGATTAGTAATGCACAATCAAGCTAGACATGCGATCAGATATACATACCTCAAAAAGTTCTAACAGTCTTGATGTTGAGTTTTAAATCATTGGAGTTGGATTTTGTTTTTGTAGAATTAGGAAGGACCCAAGTAAAACAAACTTGATGAAAGAAAGATTAAAGTAACATTCTACAAGCTCTGCTTCTAAAAGGGATCCCTCCGTAGTGTTATATTTGTTTTGATCTAGTTCTTGATATATCTTCCACTGTCAATTTGTATTCTTCAAACTGATCTCTCTGAGTGATAATATCTTTTTATGTTTGATTCTGTGGAAAATAAATGAACATTGAATCTTAAAATCAAACTTTTCCTTTTTTACAAAAAAAAACCCCCTTTAGGGCCATCGGCAATGCAAAGACCACCCGCAACGACAACAGCAGTCGCTTCGGCAAGTACATTGAAATCAGCTTCAACACCCAACACCACATCATCGCGCCAATATGAGGACGTACCTCTTGGAGAAATCAACGTGTCGTCTTCCAGGCTGAGGAGGAGAGGAATTACCACATCTTCTATCAGCTGTGTGCATCCTGCAACCTCCCTGAGCTGGCTGCACTCAAACTGGGTACGAACTCGGGGCTTTCTGGGTTTCTGTTAAAAACACCTTGGAGACTCTTGTTTACACAAAGAGTGACCTTGGCATAGGTCCTGTGCTCTTAAAGGATTCGGGTACTTTTTCAAAATGTCCACAGATTTACATTAAACTTACAGGGTTTGAAGATAATGATAGTGGAAAGCTTCCCTTCAAATAATACTAACTAAGGTTGTGTAGTTTTTGAGAAATGAGTAAAACAAGTCACAAAATAATTTTGGTCTCATGAGACCAAAATTATTTTAGCATGTCAAATCCCCTTTACCAGCTA
Source organism: Asterias amurensis (assembly GCF_032118995.1). Classification (NCBI taxonomy): domain Eukaryota; kingdom Metazoa; phylum Echinodermata; class Asteroidea; order Forcipulatida; family Asteriidae; genus Asterias; species Asterias amurensis. The sequence continues at coordinate 22,843,657 of NC_092652.1, read as the reverse complement.
TGATATTGTACCAAAACCATAGCATAACTGGTTAATTCGTTTTTACATGCTAATACTGAGACAAAAATTATTACTTTTACTCATTTCTCAAAAACTACAGCACCTCAGTAAGTAATATTTCAAGGGAAGCTTCCTACTATCATAATCTTCAAACTGTGTAAGTTTAAATCTGTGGACATTGTGTTTTTTTTAGGAAATAGTACATAGACCCTTTAAGTCGTGTTCTCCCATTTGACTTTTGCTTCTGCTGCCACCTGGAAAGTTACCGTGACTGGCTTTGGTGTAATTCTACCTTGCGTTCCCACCTGGACTTAACAGCGGAGCGTTTCCCATAGAATTTTTTTTAGCGGTTCTGTTAAGTTACTGTAACTGCGCCGTAGTCGTCCATGACCCCTTTCGGCCTTTAAGTTTTATATCACAATCATGGTTAGTTGTCAGGGAGGGCAGTTTACCATGCATTCCCATTGGATTTAATTCTGGGGGTTTTTATACAAAAAGTCTTGGTACTTAAACAAAAAAATTGTCCAATCGAAACTCGGTTTTAGTGTCACATTTTTTGAGGACCCAGGGGGATTTCACAAAGATTGATCTTAACTGGGTATCACTCTCAATTCCTGAGAAAAGTTTGATGATATCGACAACTCATCTTTAAAAGATGAATCATAGCTCTTCGTGAAACTGAGACTTGAATGATTGTACAGGAAGAGTTGGGTTTGGCCCCGGTGATTCTTGTTCCTGTAAGAAGCACCTTAATTCTCAGATTTCTTAGAGTTTCAAGTTGTTGCAAGAACTGTAAGAAAAAAATAGCTTGTTTGAGATAGAAAACGATTTTAGTTACATCCCAACTATTGTACAAACTGTCTGTTTTGGTTGAAGCCCTTTCAATGCGAAGTTTATACAAAAACTAAAAATCCATGAGCATTTTTGCCAACAAGTTCCTGTGAGTTTGAAGTTGACGCATAATGGAAGTATGACACTTGCAAAACTCAGGCTCAGAATTCCCCTAAGTTTTGCAAAATTCCTGTGGAGAAAAAGCCCTAGAGTCCAGTGACATGTATTGGAAAAAAAAATCAGCGGAACTAGGCCAGGTGTCAAATACATTGTGTCAGAAATATTCACGAGGCGACACCTTAGGTTTTTTTTTAGTGATGTGGGAATCCAGCTTTAAAATTTACAGACACAGAGGGAAGCATTGATACTCAAAATGTCAAACGGATGCTCAATGGTTTCCTCAAGGGTTGCTTTATGGCCCTAATCCAACAGACTAGTGCTGGACGATTTCCTGTCAGCCCTTCCTTAATTTACAGAATGGTGGAAATGTCAAAAGCGTTTCCCTATACTATGTAATGCTGTGCTCAATTTCATCAAGTTGTGAAGCAGGACATTTTGCCCAGTAATTTTAGTTGGTGAGGATAAACATAGCTGGTCACCAGGCACAACAATGTGAATTATACAGTAGTTTGGCTGGTTGACAGTTTCTGCTGAGCACAAGATTTCTGAGCACTTACTAGGAAGAGCAAATTTGTATGCTTGTCAGTTTGAAATTGTGCCCTGTACATTTAGTTTTTTAAAAAGATGAAGAAAACAAAATGCAAAACATGAAAACAAATCTTGCTTAGCAGTAGTGCTGGGCGAATAGTGAATTTTTGTTATTCGGATACCGCTGGCCAACTATCCGAAATTAACCGGATATTCGAATAGTTTTTTTTGCCGCTAGAGGGCGCTATTTAAAAAAAAAAAAAATTAAAAAAAAATTAAAAATATTTTTTTTTTGCCGCTAGAGGGCGCTGTTCGTTTGTGAATGAGATCTTATGGGCGGATTGATATTAGTTTTAGACAGTGTCACTCGGTTCATTCATAAAAATGACCGGATCTAATTTAAAGATGGCGATTTGCTTTTTCTTTTGATCGTGATTGACTCTACGTGAAGGAAAACTTTTGTAATCTTTGAACAAATTACGTCAGAAATGTCATTGTTTTAACTCTTCACGGAGGTGAGCATAGTTAAATACTTAATATATGCTGTTTTATGCTGTCTTAATAGAAGTTTCATAAGGATTCAGACAAAATATTCATATCAGTTGTCGCCCGACGTCCGCGGATATTCGGATATTAAAGAATATCCGGTTACTCGGTTGTAATTACAGAATTATCCGGTTTGTAAATAGGTATTCGCGCCCTATGCGGATATCCGGTTAAGAAAAAAAAGGCATTCGCGGTTACGGATAGGAAAACCTATTCGCCATTAACCGGATATTCGAATAATTCGCCCAGGCCTACTTAGCAGGTTCCCCTTTAGAATACCATAAAATATCCACTACTTCTTTTAAGTGGTACAGAGATGCATAAATATAAAAAATAAATAGCAGGGTGTTTTTTTTCCTTTGAGCTTTTGCTGGATGATGTAATTAAATGTGCAACTTTTTCACCCTCTGAGAAATTGAGTTGGCCCAGACTGACACATGAACTTGTCAATTACATCAAGGATTGGACTGGCACACAGGGAGGAAATCATTTGAGATCTTGTGTCCTTTTTAAAGATTTGTTTCTCTCTTTTTCCCCCCTTTTTTCTGGGTGGGGGGGGGGAACAAGTTCATGTAGGGATAATTCTAGACCAGGGAATTACTGATAAGCCTATGAGTTGAACTACATACAAGGATGTATAGGAAGAGATTGAAATGGAGTAACAAATTTGAAGTTAATTTTGGATTTACAGACCTTGAGTTTAACTCTTATAGGAAGTCTTTATTTTCTTAATTTCGTCAGAAAAGGGCCCTCATGTAAGAAGTTTTGGGAAGATATTTTGAGTGGGGCAAAATGGCCAAGACTGGGCTACATGTATGCTCTCTTAGCTCTCTTTGTCATTCTGTCAAGTTCGTACCAACCCTCCCCTCCCCTAAATTTTCTCAAAAATGCATCCTTGTGGAAGCATTCTTTTGTTCTTTCTCTTGTCCCTGCACATTGCAGTTTCCCACAGTCTTCGACACAAATTTGTTTGAGCATAATTTTTTTTGTCTACAAATGTGAATCGAAGACGCCCTCGCTCTGTCAAAACACCCAGATCCCATTTCTTAAAGTCCTCAGTTTCAAGGGGTAGACACCCTTAAGTTTGTCAACCTGATCAATCAAGGATGTCGGTTTGCTCTCATTGTTTTGAATGTTTTAAGTGATGTTCTCATCGGTTTTGTACAAGAAAGCAAAGTGAGATGTCAAAACACCCGGATTCCTTTTTTGTAACAGTCCTTGGTTATAGTCCTCGATTTCAACGGGTACACACCCCCTTATACAACAAGGAAGTTACTGGTAACTACTATTTTGAAAAGAGCTCAACAATAATTTTGAAAGGAAGGCAACACCTTATAAAAGTTTGCCTTGCCCATTTGATGAGCTTGGGCTTTAGTGAACTTTGGTCCAGGGTATGTGACTCAGTGTTAAGTAAGGAGGTTAAAATGAGGTCAAGTTTGAAAGATTAACATTATTATTACTCTTATCTTTTGAGTGACCTAAAACTCCCAAAATCTTAGAGGAAGTTTGGCTTAATAATATTTATCTGTATCTGCCAGTTATAGCCCCTGTCACTGGAACATTTGAAAGTAGTTTCTTCGCCATCTCCCTTCCAGTAGGCATCAAACTGTAGATAAATTACAAGAACCAATCTGTCTCAAAGGTACATTTTGTACACATTTACCCCATTTGTGGTGATATTGTGTATACTTTGGAGTAGCTCAGGGCTGTTTACTCCCCAGGGAGCTGAGAAAGATTAAAGGGGTGTGAAATAAGAACACAGCTATTTTAAAATTATTTGGTTTAGAAACTACTCTTGATTCTTCTCTGTGTAAACATTTGTTGTCTTTTTGGTTTGCCCAGGTCACCCTGATGAGTTTTTCTACACCAGCCAGGGAGAGAGCCCAACTGTTAATGGCATTGACGATTCAGTAACTTACGAGGAAACAAAAGATGCCCTGGCCTTACTAGGTAAGAATGGTGTCCTCAGAGTCCTCTCCTAAGAACAGTTGGCTCATAGATGAAGCTAAATTCAAGCCTGTACTCTGTGTAGGTTGTTCATGTCATTTTCTTGTAACTGAACTCAAACATCATGCCTTCTTGATTTATCAAGTCTTCTCATTGCCCGCTTCTTTGTGTTTTTAAATAAACTTTTTTTTCTTTTCTTTTTTTCCCTTCTCAAATTTCTGTAAAAAAAAAACGCTTGTTAAACCAATTTCTGATTTGTGTTGTCTTGTCACTACGAGCATAAACATTACTCACTGATTGTTTTTGGTTTTCACCCATACACCGATGTGTGTTAGCACTGTATACTCAGTACTTTCCCGAGTCCTGTGAAAAAATATCACAGGCATGTTACTCGGGTGGGATTCGAACCCACGACCCTTGCAATTCTAGAGCAGTGTCTTACCAACTAGACTACCGAGGTTGCCCCGGCAGCTAGAGGCAGTTCGAATCCTATGTTTTTTCACAGGACTCGGGGAAAGTACTGAGTATACAGTGCTAACACACATCGGTGTATGGGTAAAAACCAAAATTAATATTCTTTATCCCCGATGCAAATTTAACATCTATTATGATTGTTTTTCATTTTTTTCCCTTCCTGCTTTGTTTCCAAAGGTTTTCAACAAGATCACATCAAACAGATATTCAGAGTAGTGGGTGCTGTGTTACACTTTGGAAACGTTGAAATCGCTCCAGGAGAGCATGAAAGCAGTAAAATAGAAGTAAGGATTGCTAGTAATTGAAAAAGTAAAAACAAATTTTAAAAAAAGAGGATTTGTTACACCGAAAGCTCACTGGGTTTCCCTAGCTGACAAAGAGGACGGTGCACAATTGAGATCAGCATCCACCGTGTTCTATTTCTTTGTGGAGCTCAAAGCTGGAGGCCTGACATCTGGGCCCAATTTCATAGAGCTGCTTAAGCACAAAATTTTGCTGAAGCACAAAATTCATTGCTTAGTAAAATCAGATTACCGGCCAAGACTCCACTCAATTTTTGTGCTAAGTAAACAACAGCTAAATACTAGTCATAAGCAATGTATATGGCATGAAATTTTTGCCAGTAACATGTGTAAAATAAGCGAGCTATTTTTTCGTGATTAAGCAAATTTGTTGCTTAAGCAGCTCTATGAAATTGGCCCCTGTCAAGTACTTCATTAGCCTTCAAGTGTGATGTCAATTATACAGTCTTAATGGTTGCTAGCTGTTTGCCAAAAATCAATGTGGTGTGGTGGTCAGAACATGACAAAGAGGAGTGGAATTTGGCAGTGTATTAAAAAAATACATGTAGTCAGGAGTAAAATTGCATTGATAAACATTCTCTAATCGGTAGTCAAGTTCCTGAAACATACATGTATGAATGATCTGTTCCAAAAAACTTGTATGAACCATTCAAAGAATCAAGTCAAGTGACATAATAATTTCACAAACAATTTTGTTTTCTTTGCTTTACAGAAAAACAATGAGAACCTACCAGTGCTGTGTGATCTACTGGGGATTGAGGAGGTGCAGATGAAAAAATGGTTATGCAATCGTAAGATCATCACCGTTAAAGAAATCCTGACCAAGCCACTCACCAGAACACAGGTAAAGAGGAAAAGACTTAAGGCTAGGCATGTAGGAAAAGTGCTAAGCAATTAAAGTTTGCGGTGACACCATGTAAGAAAATTCTTTTGTGAGTAGTGTTGGCTCTGATGAAAAGAGCCAGTTTTGATCAGTTTTAATAATAATAATAGCAATAGCCAGTTTTTATATAGCGCTGTTCACACCCGGAGGGCGTCCCAAAGTGCTTCACATTATTACCCCTGGTCACTGGGCCTTAATTCACTCCTTAAACCATCTCAGCTCCCTGGTGGGGAGTATGCAGCCTGTGCAACATTAATATGCGCTATTCAGCTAAATCAATCACAAGAACCATCTCTGCCCTCACAGGTAGCCATTTACCCCTGGGTGGAGAGAAGCAATTATAGTTATGTGTCTTGCTCAGGGACACAAGTGTCACGACCGGGATTGGAACCCACACGCTGCTGAACTGAAGCACCAGAGCTTGAGTTCGGTGTTTTTATCCACTCGGCCACGACCGAGAAGTAAGGACATGACCTGTTACTTTGTTCAATAATGACTTCAGAATTCCCCGGGTCTTGTGAAACTTTGTAACACAATTGTGAAATTTTATAATGCAATTTTGACAAGCAACTTGGATGCGGTTCTTGGAAAAGGGTGTTTTAACAGTGTCTTACTGTCACAAAGCAGAACAAACGGAGTTGTGCTTTCCTTCTTGACCTTATACTTTACTGTAATGTTCTTGCAAAAAAGAAACTAATGCCAGAAATTTGGGTCTGAAGGTCGTTGCTAAAATGTGGTGCCAGCTGCATGTGTATTTAGCTTTTTCCCTACAGGGGACTTTCATACCACCAAAATTAGCATTAAACATTATTTAATTATCTCACCTAAATGTCAACCTCTGACAAAAAAGTAAAGCAGTATTTTGCAACATCATTGAAGTTTCTAGTACATCTCCTTGAGTGTAATTGAATATGATGCATTTGCCTTTTAGAAAAAACGTGTATTTTGGTTTTGCCCCCGCAGGCTATAATTTCCCGTGACGCGCTGGCCAAGAAAATCTACTCTGAGCTCTTCACGTGGATCGTGGGTCAGATCAACAAGATTATCCAGCCGCTGGCTAAGTCCAAGAGCTTCATAGGAGTCCTTGATATTTATGGGTAAGCGTTGGTGGTGGGTGGGGGGGGGGGCGGACCCGGGACAATTCATTCCCAATACTTCAAATTGAAGATACCCCTTAAATATAATGTTTTAATTGTGACCCCCCTTCCTCCTCCCCCAAAAAGGTTTTCTGAGGCAAAGGTTTTCCAGATTAAAATTAAACTAGCATGTGTTTTTAAGATGTTGCCGAAAATCAGAAGTGAATATGTCCATGCAAGAAGAATGATCAATGATGACAAAAAGTATACCCTTTCTTGAAGGAAAAGTTTCATCAATTGGTCCAACAGAAAAAGTTTCAGCAGATCATCTAACAAGCTCTTTCTGACATAATCTTTAATTTGTTCCTTTTTTTTATATATTCTCATCCAGGTTTGAGATGTTTGAAATCAACAGTTTTGAGCAGTTCTGTATCAACTATGCAAATGAGAAGCTCCAACAGCAGTTCACACAGGTAAACCCATCTAGCTACAATAGAGACGCTGACTGGCCAAACAATAAATGTTAATCACTTTTGGGTGAACAAAGAAAAGTTGACTAGAGCGGGATTATGTCCTGTACTCTGAACAACTGACCTATGTATCTAGCTCGGTGTTGGTGGTTACCCTATATCTTTTAATCGGGGTGCCAGTCAGAAGTTATACAATCAAAAAGAGAAGTTGAAGATCTGTAGAATTATCATATACGCTAGATTGTTATGTGAGGTGTAAAATCTCTTTTGAGCAGTGTTGGTTCTGAAAAGAACCAGTGGTTGACAACTCGTTCCAATCAGTTGTCAACCACTGTTTTTTTTTTAAAGAGATTTACACATGGTGCTACTGAAAAGTACTCCCCCCATGCAAAGTTTCAAATCCTACCGGTTAAGTGAGTGGTCTAATTTCTAATTTGTTTTCTTTCTTCATGCAGCATGTCTTCAAGTTGGAGCAGGAGGAGTACGTGAAGGAGCAGATCGAGTGGTCATTCATTGATTTCTATGACAACCAGCCGTGTATCGATCTCATTGAGAATAAACTGGGTATTCTAGATCTGCTGGATGAAGAATGCATGGTGAGAGCCGCAGTTCACTACTTGTCTTTCTTCTTGTGACCAATTTCATAAAGCTGCTAAGCAGGAAATAGGGTGAAACAAATTTTCATAACGCTGTAAAGCAGAAAATACTGTTTGGCAAATTTTCATAAGCGGTGAAGCAACAAATACTGTTCAGCAAATTTTCAAAAAGCTGTGAAGCAAAAAATACTGCTCAGCAAATTTTTCCACTAAGCAAAAGATGAGTTGGGCACCAGTCGTCGAAATGGAAACTTTGTGGAGTTTCGGCTGGTTACCTGAATCTGCTAATTACAGTTTGTCTGTGCTTAGCAAGTCTTTGTGCTTACAGGCTTTATGAACTAAGGCACAGATCTGTGTTTTTCCATCAATTGTCTCCTTTCAGTTTAAGTCCAAGCAGTTACAAACAAAGCTGCATGTCCTTGTGTCCTAACTTTGATTTGATTTAACAGTGCACCAAGATTCATCTTACAGATTGACCCTTGTCTTGGCTTTAAGATTTCCCAATGAAAGTGCCCTTTGTAAAATGAAAATGGCCTTGCCCTGTTAAAGATTAAATTCCAGTTCTGATCCTAGGTGAGTTGCCATCAAATGGAAACGCACAGAATGGACTGTCATTATTTTGATTTTTTTTGGTTTTCTTGTCAGATGCCCAAAGGATCCGACGATAACTGGTGCCAGAAACTGTACAAGAGCCACTCCAACGCCAAGCACTTTTCCAAACCAAGGATGTCTCAGAGTGCGTTCATCATTCATCACTTTGCCGACAAGGTGGAGTATCAGTCAGACGGGTGCGTGGAGAAGAACAGAGACAACGTCAATGAGGAACACATTAATATCCTCAGGGGAAGTCAGGTACCTAGACTTAGTATTATCATACGTTTGCATAATTCATAAAAGCCCCCCTTTTTTATAACCAGGGCTTAGGCTTTGGCTTAAGCTCCAGTCATCTGTCTGAAGTTCCGTTTTGGGTGGCACGGTGGGCTTGTGCATAAAGCGCTCGCCTCTCACCAAGGTGACCCGGTTCGATTCCCTGCCAGGGCCATATGTGAGTTGAGTTGTGCGTTGGTTCTCTGCTGTGCCATGAGGGTTTTCCAGACCATCCGGTTTTCCTCCCTTGGGGGATCGGAAAAATCAAACACTTTTGATCTTTGGCTGTGCTCCGTGGTCATAATGGGTTAAGTGGCTGGCAGCCAAAGGCACCCTTGCATGCCTGCTTCTCGAACACGTTGTAGCAGCGACCTTCGCAATTCAGCTCTTAGCTGCTAGTAAGGATGATTAGTCCCCCATATTATTTTCTTAAATTATTGAAACTGTACACAGTGTATGTTTTTAAATTAGTGATGGAACCTAAGCTGGAATCTTTCTGATCTTTGCAGTTGTTGTTGACTTTTTAAACGATACAAAACAAATTGCCTCTCCATGAGCAACCATCTTGGTTTTTGTTTTCTAAATTGATCCTCATTCTCACATCACACCCTGTATTAAAACCATTTAACCGTCTATCATTTTTGCTGTTTCAGTTTGAGTTTGTGGCAGACTTGTTCCGAGAGAAGAAAATGTTGCACGAGTCGTCGGCGTCGTCTAGAAAGGCTGTGGTCAAGTCTGGACATGGCCCGGCAATCAAGGGCCAGAAGACCTTCAAATCATCTGTCGGAAGTCAGGTACGATCTCAAGTACTGTCAGGGATGAGAAATCTTAGACTTTTAGACGAATTCAATTTTTTGAAGGGTTCTAGTCCCGCTTTATTAAATTATTCTTTCTTAACCCCCATTCATTTAAAGACCCTGGAAACTATTGGAAATTGTCAAAGACAAGTCTTCTCACTTGGTGTATTTCAACATTTGCATAAAGTAACAAACCTGTGGAAATTTAAGCTCAATTGGTCATCGAAGTTGCGCGATAATAATGAAAGAAAAACACCCTCGTCACCTGAAGTTGTGTGCTTTCAGATGCTTGATTTCGAAACCTCAAATACTAAACTTGAGGTCTCCAAATCAAATTCGTGGAAAATTACTTCTTTCTTGAAAACTTTGTCACTTCAGAGGGATGCGTTTCTCACAATGTTTTATACTACCTTCCTCTCCCATTACTCATTACCAAGTAAGGTTTTATGCTAAAAAATATTTTGAGTAATTACCAATAGTGTCCACTGCCTTTAAAACCTACCCAGTCAGTTTCCCTAGTGGTTTTTCATTTGATATTAATATTTATTGGCATATTTCTCTTTTTTGATTGCAGTTCCGTGAGTCGCTAAAGTACCTGATGGAGAAGTTGAATGCGACCACACCACATTACGTACGTTGCATCAAACCCAACGATGCAAAGGCTGCTTTTGAGTAAGTGTCTGTTACTAATTAAAAATATCACCATGTTGGGTGTCATGGTCGATTGTTATAGAGCATCAAATTCAAGCTCTGGTGTTTACTCCCCAGGGAGCTAAGATGTTTTAAGGGATGAATTAAATGGCCGAGTGAAATGGGCTAATAATAATTATTATCGCCATGGTAATGTCAAGTGTATTTATTATCCACTTTATTTGTTGTTAGTTTTCAACGTTTAAATACTGATTGGCCGTTTTCTCCACAATCTCCAACCTGGCAGGTTTGAATCCAAGAGGGCAGTAGAGCAGTTGAGAGCCTGTGGTGTTCTGGAGACCATTAGAATCAGTGCGGCTGGTTATCCATCCAGGTAAATATCTTCACATGCTTGTGTGACGATTTGTTCTTTTACAAAATGCATCGAAAATCAAGTCTCAGCCAGAGTTCATGTCAGACTCTACTGAAGAGAAACTAGACCTAGGAACATCTCTAGGACCCCTTTCAGCAATTTTTCCATCTTGGGCTTGATGTTCCAGGTTTATGAAATAAGGCTCTGGTAAACATCAATAGCGCCCTCTGGAGGAATCCAGACGGTACGTCACTGTATAATTAAACATTGAAGCTAGACTGGGGCAATATGCACTGGGTCCAGTTACATAGAGATGTTTAGCTATAAAAAGTAACTAAGCACTACAAAATTATGCTTACCAGATTAAGGTTACCAGCCAAACAACCTCATCTCATGTGCAAATTGTGATTGGTATCCTGCTCATTTCTAGTAAGCACAAAATTGTGTTTTGCAATATTTTCTGCTTGAAGCAGCCTCTGTGAAATTGCTTGATTGTGTGGAAGGCTGGTTTTTATTGTCACATTCGTAAGCCTGAAATTTATGATGTCTGATTCTCTGGCTGTGGCAATATCTATGGCTGATGTAATCAGGGTTCAATTTCATAAAGCTGTTAAGCAGAAATACTTGCGAGTCAATTTCTTTGCTAAGCAAAAAATGAGTGGGGCACCAGTTGCAACAATGTAAACCTAATAGAACTTTGGCTGGAAACTCGTTTCTGTTAAGCAAGTTTTTTATGAGCATAGCAAGTTTTTGCTAAATACAGGCTTTATGAAACTGGGCCCAAATAATGATAAAGCATATACTGGCAGATGTCCCAGTGCCATTCATTTTGGCCAAGGCCACAGATTTGATAATTTTCAATTACGCAGTTTGATCAAATGACAGCTTACTGAAATTATTGCCTTCATTGTGATGTTTAGGTGGACATATGGAGAGTTCTTCACTCGCTACAGGGCGCTCATGGTACCCAAGGAAGTCAATCGCAAAGATGTACGAGGCACCAGTGAAAAGACACTAAAGAGACTAATATCGGTAAGTTGTTGTAGTTTTCATTCCCACCTAATTCACTGATAGAATCCCCCCCCCCTTCCCCAAGAAACTATCCTCTTCAACATTTAACTAATTTTAATAAACGTACTCATCCGAGCATAGACCTTTACCGAAGCATTCAAATCAATGTCACCAGGTTTAAATACCGTATGTTGGCGTCTCCCTAATTTGACAATATCGCCAGCCAGAAGCGATACAACTGTTACAAAACACTGATCATTAAGAAACTGTAACAGAAAATGGAACAAAGGAATTGAGATACATACATACATACATACATATAGGGCATTTATATAGCGCCACTACGTCAAGAATGCAGCGCATTAGATAGGATATAGAGAATGTTTGATACACTTCTTAAATGTTCGAAGGGAGTCGGATTTCCTGATTGAAGGGGAGAGTGCATTCCAGGTGTGTGGAGCAATGGTGATATTGATAATGCGCACATATCCACCTTGCTGGTTGTTCAAGGCACTTTAGATTGCTCTGTTGGTCAGAGTATGCAGAGTCCTTTTTCTATGGTCAGAGTGAGAAAGTCCAATGTGGTTTAACTTCATGTTCACATGCGTCATTGTAAATCAGCTGTTCAGCTCGTACCAAGTCGTCATCCGATTTGATCTTGATCATGATGCCCTAGGCGGCTTAATGAGAATCTTGAAACGTCTGCGGTTCCACCCAAAGTGTCTGAGGATTGAGCCATTGTTTTGGCAGGGTTTATTAATGGCAATGGTGATATTATTATCATTATTTATTTATTATTTATTATTTATTCGTCCAAAATATGACACAATCATACAGACATACATTAAATGATAGTGGACTGATAATGTGAATAGGATGGGTAACAAGATGTCTAGCTTATAAATGTACAGACTGAAATTAAGAAGTGTATTTAAAAAGCAGGAGTAAGGATCCGGGGATGGGAGAGAAGAGAATGGGATAGGTGTGTAGAGCAAAAATTGCAAATCTAGTTCTAAATGTGTACATGTAGGTGAATTGGGTCAATGCTGAGTTCTGGGATCAGGGCCCAATTTCATAGAGCTGCTAAGCACAAAATTTTGCTAAGCATGACATTTTTTCCTTGATCAAAACAGGATTACCAACCAAAATTCCATTTGTTGCATGTTGCTTGTTACTGGTATGCAGCTGTTGTTTGCTTATCCTGAAAATCACGTGGAAATTTGGTTGGCAATCCTGTTTTTATCAAAGAAGAAATTTCATGCTAAGCAAATTTGTGTGCTTAGCAGCTCTATGAACTTGGGCCCAGGCTGGTACATGTACTCCATCTTGCCTCTTATCGACATGCTGGGGGCATTAACAAAATTTGTAAACAGTTTATCAACAAAATTAGCCATTGAGATAGACAAATGGATTACCGGACTTGTTGACAGGAAGACTGTCTCTGTACAAGTTGAACTTTCCATCACCCTGATGTCAACACCCTTATGTCCACACCCATGTGATTATGAGACGAGACTTAGGTCTCTGATGTTGTGCATTGCGTATTATCAGCAGATGGCGGGGAGATGTTGGCTTTTAAGGGCTCTTATTGTCGGTTTCGGACACAATGTGATATTTCCATGGTATGTTGCGCTCTGTTGATCAAGCCACAGGACGGATAGGTAACAAGGAGAAACGCTCAGTTTTAGATTTGGGAAGAAAAGCCCAAACAGGGAAAGGTAAAACCAACCCAATCAGGTATGGACTAATTACCCAATCCACATGCAAGGCTCTGGTCTGAGGTGGGATTCGAGCCGGGGTCAACAGAGGTGAAAGGCCGGGAAAGAAACCACTCTGCCAACCTGATCCCCAAACAATAATCAAGTTTGAAATAATACAATAATCCTGTGGCGTATTGTGGTTGAGCGGTCTAGTGTACTGAACTCAAGCCCGGGTGTTGTTAGCAGCAGAGTGGTTTTGAATTCTGGTCGTGGTACGTGCATCACATTAACTTCATGTTCACATGCGTCATTGTAAATCAGCTGTTCAGCTTGTACCAAGTCGTCATCCGATTTGATCTTGATCATGATGCCCTAGGCGGCTTAATGAGAATCTTGAAACGTCTGCGGTTCCACCCAAAGTGTCTGAGGATTGAGCCATTGTTTTGGCAGGGTTTATCAAACTGGAAGTACATGTACGTCATACCAGCGAGACGGATTAGTAGCTTTATGGGTACGAGTTGAAAAAAGGTCATGATGGTTTTACGGTCTGTGACATTTGTAAAGAGATATTCATCGTTTTCTCAGAAATGGTTCAATGAAATAAGCCAGAATTGGAACTGGTTGCTAGTTACACATTCCACATTCACATCCGGAGAACATTCCACAGTAACATCTTTGTCCATAAGTGTTAAAGAAGAACTCCCACCCAGTGCTGACTCAGGCTGGGCTGTGTGAAAATGCCTCAACCAACTCAGATTGTGTACTGGTTACTGCAAAGTAACAACCAGGCTGAACGACCAGGATGTATTATGCAGTTCAGAAACACAAACAATGGATCATCTACCCTTACTGGAGCAAAAACACCCTTGTCACACGAAGTTGTGTGGTTTCAGATGCTTGATTTCGAGACCTCAAATTCTAAATCTGAGGTCTTGAAATCAAATTCGTGGAAAATTACTTCTTTTTTCGAAAACTGCCTTACTTCAGAGGGAGCCATTTCTCACAATGTTTTATACTATCAACAGCTCCCCATTACACGTTACCAAGTAAGTTTTTATGCTAACAATTATTTTGAGTAATTACCAATAGTGTCTACTGCCTTTAGAATTTGTTATGTTTTTGATCTTTGTTGTGAGCTCTCCGCATCTATTGTTTAATTCCATGCCTCAGTGTTACCAGTTCATAACAGGGTTTCAACCTATCAATAGAACCCCACCCCCCTCCCCCCTCCTCCGTTCCCCAACCCCCTCCCTTTCGACATTGTCACGGGATTTTCTTCACACCTCACTGAAATCCGAAACGGAACGTCTGACCCCTGATAATACTAATCGCTGTATCCCTCCTGTGTTCAGAATGAGGGAATATCAAGGGCATCACTATTAATAAATAGCGCTGCACGCCGTTATTAATACATGCATGTCAGGTTGTCAGCTATTTTCAGAATTTGAAGAATGGGTGATGGTGATACTTGACTACACCCCCCCCCCCTCCAAACAAACAAAAATTAAATAAATGAATAAACAAACATACACATTTATGATATTACACTTTAGAAATCTTTTGTTTTGTACTTTAACTCATACTTTGCCAACTGCTTATTCTTAAATTGTGACATACATGTAATACCCAAGAACAACCCCCCCCCCCAAAAAAAAAAAAAAAAAAAACAGGAAAAAAAAATGATGAAACAATAACAAAACCAATAAAACAAAACAAAAAAGCAAACAAGCAAACATCGGTACAAAAAAAAAAAAAAAAAACAAGAAAAAAAATGATAAAACAATAACAAAACCAATAAAACAAAACAAAAGGGCAAACAAGCAAACATCAGTAAAAAAAAAAAAAAAAAAAAAACTTTGTAAGTGTTAAACGTTTTTGTTATTCAGTACTTGCGCTCCCATGATCGATAAGTGACATTTCAAAACATTCTCAACGTTCTTTTCACAAGCGGTAATAATCACTTTGAGCAATTTTTGTTCCCACAGGACCCAGACAAATACCAATTCGGCAAAACCAAAATCTTCTTCCGCGCCGGGCAGGTTGCCTACCTAGAGAAACTACGCGCTGATAAGTTGAGGGCGGCATGTGTCCTGATACAGAAAACTGTCAGGGGCTGGGTACAGAAGAAGAAGTACAACCGCCTCCGCAGCTCCACCATTATTGTGCAGAAGATCGTTCGAGGATTCCTTGCAAGAAGGTTCGTATATTTCTGGGATTTTTTTTTTTTTATTCATTGGAGTATTTGCAGCAGAAAAGCAGCTTATTTGTTATTGATACATGGGGTCCTTTTTTGAACCAGGGTTTTGGCTTTGGGTCTGGCTTAGGCTCTGTCGGCCTGTTTGAAGCTCAAAGGTTTTGATGGTGGTTATAGACACAAGAGTACTTAAACACACAATGTACCAGACTACCCCTTACAAAAAAGTCATATCTTTAAGCGAAACACCTACAGAATCCTGTAGGATTTTCATCACTTCTTTGATTCTTATGAGATTCCTATAAGATTTTTATGGTTTTTGTTTTTGGTAAGCGACCGCTTTTGGAAGAGTTGAAGACTCAGAAAAAGGATAGAAAAAAAAAGAAGACAATTGATTATGTTGTCCTCATTGTTTGACTAATGTGCTTGTAGCATGGACTAGAAGACAACCGGGCAATACATTAAAGGTTAATCATGTTGCTATGGTCATTGCTAAGCATATCCTGTTCTTCAACACATGATGACCTTTATTTGGTCACAGCCTTGAAGCCACCACCTGTCTTCAGCAGATGAGGTGCTATTCCTAAAATCAATTAATACTAACATGTAAACATTGAGACCAATATCACTTCCTGATGCTTTCAAGTAAAAGACTACTGTCATTTTTATACTCTTTTGTGAATAGGCTCACCCTACACATTCGTCGCACAAATGCTGCCACCCGCATCCAGAAAAGTTGGCGTGGGTACAACCAGCGCCAGAAGTACCTCCACGTCCGCAGGGCCATCATCACCATCCAGGCTTTCACGCGGGGGACATACGGCCGACGCCATTTCACCAAGGTGCTGCGAGAGGCTAGGGCCACGACGATCCAGAAGACGGCGCGGGGCTGGATGGCCAAGAAGAAGTACCAGAAGACGAGGAAGGCCATCATTCTCATCCAGTGCTGCACCCGTAGGATGTACGCTAAGAAAGAACTGAAGAAGCTTAAGGTAACGTTGATCATCTCCTTTTCAATTCAATTCCATTTACATTTATTATCAGACTGTCAAAGATACAGAATGCATATACAATGTAACGGTGAACAGATTTAGTTGAAGGTCTAAACAGTCAAAGAAAATGAACAGTTTGGAAGCTGATTTGATAAACCGAGTCTTGTTTACAGGCCTGGAATTATACGGCAGCCGCAACGGCCATGGCCGTCGATGCCCTTCCAGCTGGCCATGATGCCGTGCCCTTTCTCCCCGTTGGCCGTTGTGCCCCTTTTTTTTTTACCAAAGTTTAAGATTTTTTTATTGACACAAACTTACAAACTTACAACTTACAGGCCTTCGCGCCTACTTTATTTTAAAACTTTTGGCCTTGGTGCCCTTTCTACTGGCCTTGGTGCCCTTCAAAATTTGGCTTGATCCAAGGCCAAAGTGGCTTTGCCCGAAAAAATTGTAATTCCAGGCCTGTGTATAGTTATCAGCCTGTGGACAGACAGAGACAAGGTAAATGAACAGAGGACGTACGAAAAGGAACAAAACAACTTACAAACAAGAGCATTGCTTATTTATCAAAAATGAAAATTTGATGTGTATATGAAAAAGAACAAAATGATGATACATGTACATGTATACCTGGCAAAGCAGTCAATGGAAAAAAAGCTATTAATATTTAATTAATTAAGGAAATAATTAATCAGTTAGTTAATTAGGACAAGACAAAGACAGACATCGGGACAAATTATTTGGCTATCAGTAAATTAGTAGGCGATAAGTCTCTGACCAGTATACAAATATCAAGCGTTACGATACTCCTGTATGGTATGATAAAGCGCTGTAATAAGAGCTGTGAATTGTTTTGGCGGTTATTTTGGTCTGATAAGATAATCACACAAAAAAATACAAATCTATTTTTATCATAACTTGATCCTACTCTTGGATAGTTTTGTGGTCAGGTGTCTAAAAATACAGGGCAGGGAAAGAGTGACCGCAGATTGACTTTTTCCTTCGGGGATCGTTGAAGAACTGGATCAAGATGTCACTCATGACCCGGAAAACTTAATTTTGCCCCTCGCTGGCCCTCAGCGTAGAAGTGCTGAAAAATGACTCTAGAAGTCCAAGGAATTTTGTGTCCACTTGAGTTGGAGACACTTTCTTGACCTGTCTGTAGTTGTTGGAACTTACACTCCCTTGCATTTATAAGTCATTTCCCCACGCACCCCCAGATACATCTTACCACCCCCACATACATTACATGTACATGTACACCCTACCACACCCACACATTTGTCGACCTACATGTACATGTAGTAAACATTAGGACCTATTTTCGTTCTTCCATAGTTTGAATTTAGTTTTGACATAAAATCAAAGCGAGGAATTCCTCTGTCTGTTGTTAAACCTCCAGTATTCCTTTTGTTAAAGTCTTGTGTCTCAAATAGTAGAGTTGCTAACGCCAATGCAACACTATGGAGAACTTACCCAGAGATGCCAACTCTCCCTGCAGAAAGTAACTTGAAAATAAACAAATCTTTCCATGTTCTGATTAGCAAATTTGCCCTGCAGTCACAGGCTGGTTTCTCAGCAAGGTTCCACATACATGTACACCTGCTGGCAACGAAACGCCCATCATCAGTCCGCAGTCTGTTGGGTCTCACCCATTCTCATCGCTGAAGGTCAAAACCTGATGACCAGCTTAGGGTTGGGTCTTTTGGATGTCCCTAAATAAAGGATAATTAATCTTCATTCTCGATGCAATCAATACACCTGTTATATTGTTGACGAACCCACCTGTTATTTACAGGATCCAAATTAACCTCTAGTCATCAACAAGCACACTCACAGTGGATAAGTGTTAAGACAAGCTCCCGATAAATAGATTGCACATAGCAATAAATAGATTGCGCATACATTGTATCGTCATCAACCGCCATTATAGTTAAGATATTTGTTCCTAAATTCGCAACAACAAACAAATTTATCAAATTTAATTTAACATCATTATTACATGGTTATTGATACTCTGTGCCTGTGTACACGTTTCCATCAATAACATGTCAAAACATCATTTGCAATCCATCTACATGGTGGGGTCACTTGTTGCCCCCCCCCCCCCTCACCCGAGTATACAGTGCTTGGGTTAAATAGAATTTGCTATTTGACTTTCAGGCCATTAACTGTTTTTGCATTCTTTAAGCCTGACGCAATAATGTCACCGCTCATACAGTTTGGTTTACTTAAACATTTTGTTTGTTTATCACAACATCGCTCCTCCCTGCTGTTGTTTTCTTGTAGACATATTATTTTAGAATGTCTGCTGGGTGCTTTAAGCCGTGCACAAATCCCTATGTGAGTCTATAACACGGAATGAGCTCGGATTGAAATTGCATGTTCTGCATTGAGAATGTTGAGATGTTAATATACGGTAACAATTAAAATTTATAAGGCGCTTATTCCATCAAGATCATAGCGCATTAGAAAGAAATTAACTTGGAAAAAGGTGAGTCTTAGGCCGAGTCACATTGCAGTGATAGCAAACTGATAATGATCACGACGCAAAGAGAACAAATTCTATTGGTTGAATGAGCATGTGCGTATTCTGCATGGAGCAATTCAACCAATAGAATGCGTTCTCTTTGCGTCGTAATCGTTATCGCTGCAGTGTGACTCGGCCTTTAAGGACTTTACGAAAAGCAGATAGAGTATTAGATTCCCTAATGACAGTACGGAGATTGTTCCAGTTCATTGGCACAGCACACATAGATGACGCCACACACATAATTTGTTAGGTACATGTACCTGGACATTTTTCATTTTAAAGCGACGACCAATCAAAATGATTGTTATGGGGGAACTGGAAACCTAGTTTAAACTTATCGAAGTCCAAGAATACCATAATCCTGTCATTAAAAAGTCACAAGATTTTGACACACAATTTTGCACATTTTAATTTAAATACTTGAAAGAAAAATAAATATTGTTCAGACAAAATCATATATTTGTTAAACCAAAAAGTAAATTTTCTGAACTAAAAATGCCATTTATAGACATAATGGGAAATGGGAAAACGCCCAAAAACATGCATGCTAGAAAAACCTCCATATTACATTTATATTTTGGGTTGCATTGGAATAAAGATAGTAAAAACAAACACAGGGCACTTTTAATCAGATGTTTGTTTTGCATGTCCCGCATGAAGGTTTTGTTTCTATTTTTTACCCCACAACATAAACACCTTACGCAAAGTTGCTAAGATTGCATCATGTTCAGTATATTGTAGAACAAAAATCTAACTGGGAAATAGTTGATCAAATGCATTGTGAACATAAAAAGTAACAAATAAATAAAAAAAGTGGTTGAAGTTAGAATTCAATTCGTGCCTGCTACAGAATGACACACTCAATAAGCCACCCTAAATAAAATAAAAATGTTGACCCAATTCGACCACATTAAAGACAAATCACACAGGGATTTATTTTTAGTTTTTGTTAAAAAAAATCACCTGAATGGGAGTAACTGTAACAGCATTTCCTCTCCGAACTTACGTTTAACCACATTTTACAAGGTTCTTTAAAAAGCTTGAGTCAGAATTCCTTCACCAGGGGACGTCCCTCGACACAGCTCTACCCCCCCCCCCCCCAAACCTTGATTTGAAGTTTCCTGTAAAGCGTGAGGCCACTTTGGCTTCCTGTAAAAACTTCCAAGTTCTGTTTCCAACCTTTTTTCCCCTTTATTTTATTTTTCTTTCGGATTATATCTCCGATTCTAACTCTGATTCTTCCTTCTTCGTCTTCAGATTGAGGCTCGCTCGGTGGAACACTTGAAGAAACTCCAGAAGGGTATGGAGAATAAGGTCATATCCTTGCAGCAGAAGGTCAACGAGTTGGTAAGTTCTCTCTACGTTTCAATTCCACGGCCATGACAAACCTTGCAGTACAGGTTGTACATAGTGATAACAATATTTTTTTTATGTAGCTACATGTAGTTGTGTGTGTGTACGTGCTCGCAACCCTGACATTGGGTTTTAAGTAAAGGATTATTTGAAAGTCATTTCGGTTATCCATTGAGGTGACGACCTTTGAGCAACCACCTTTCCCCGCATCATAGAGGAACGTTTTTTTTATTGGCACACGGGAAAACGGTAATTAAAAACACGGGCAGGAGGGGCCGGGAGAGAGGGGTTCACGTTCAAATCGACAGCGGCCATCTTTCCAATACTGGAAGTCTCAATTACTCATGTAATTCCTTTTTAATCTTTTACAAACCGTTTGATAATAAATTGGTGAATATATTGAAATTAACAAAAAGGAATTGAGTGATGTAGTGCTAATGAGCATTGTAATTGATATGTACACATTGATAACTGTGTTACTCCGGTTTGGACTCTCTATTTTCATGTCTGTATTTCTGCTGTTTGTGAAAGTGGTGTCTGTGCTATGCATATTCCAAGTTTATGTTGACCTCGGGAAGATGGATTAGGCAACTGCAGAGTTCAGGGTTGCATACTTCAATACAAACATGAAGATAAAGCAGCACAACAGCGTGGAAACAGAATAAAAGTGTTGGTCATTTTATGTTGCATGACAATCAGTCGGCTTGGTTATAGGTTTTTTTTAAACAAGGTTTATAGAGATGCCATAAATCTCTCAACCACAAGTTATGATGGTTTTGAAAAGAAAAGCGCCCAACAAAAAAGAGTTGCTTACATGTACTTCATTCCTGGGCAAAGTTTCATGATATATTGCAGGAAATATGTCAAAAATTTGAACAGGCAAGTAACAATAAAAGCCAGTTGACACTATTGGTAATTACTCAAAATAATTATTAG
The DNA here is from genome assembly GCF_032118995.1 of Asterias amurensis. NCBI lineage: Eukaryota > Metazoa > Echinodermata > Asteroidea > Forcipulatida > Asteriidae > Asterias > Asterias amurensis. Next base: position 22,822,498 of record NC_092652.1, on the reverse strand, counting down.
CATAAAACCTTACTTGGACGAGTAATGGGGAGAGGTTGATAGTTGAAAACATTGTGAGAAACGGCTCACTCTGAAGTGACATAGTGTTCGAGAAAGAAGTAATTTTCCTTGAATTGGTGTGACAAGGGTGTTTTTTCTTTCACTGTTATCTCGCAACTTCAATGATCAATTGAGCTCAAATTTTCACTGGTTTGTTATTTCATGCATATGTTGAGATACAGCAAGTGAGAAGACTGGTCTTTGACAACTACCAATAGTGTCCACTGTCTTTAACTGTGCACAAGTCTCAGGCATCTACCAGTGGCACATACGTTGAACCTTCATCTTGGGGTCTAACCTCACCTTTCCCACCTGTTGCATGTAGCATGAGGCGTCGTGGTGCGTCACTGCAGTCACATTGTTAGCACTCCATTTAATCTGCTAGAGATTATACAGTCAACCTACCTTTAATTTAAGAAGATTCCAGAAGAAGATTCTTAGGTTTTTTTAAGATCAACAGATGTGATCGCGAGTTCATCTTCTTTGAGGGGAAATGTTTCTGAAGAATTATGCCAGACTTGCCTCCCATGGAGAAACTGAGAGAGGCAACTGCTATGCAAGCATCTTAGCGTTTTTAAGATCAACAGATGGGATCATTTGTTCATCTATTTGGAGGGGATAGTCTCAGAAGAATTGTGTCAGAGCTTTCCATGGAGAAACAGAGCGAGACAACTGCTATGAAATCATTTTAGCGTTTTTGAGATCAACAGATTTGATCCATTGTTCATCATCTTTATTTAGTGGGGACGGTCTCAGAGGAATTGTGTCGATGCTTTCCACGAGGAAACTGAGAGATGCAACTGCTATCCATCCACGAGCCGAACCAAAACCCTCAAGGACCCTTGAACTCCGTGTTACATTGATTTATATCTTTAGCCTTACTGTTAACCCTCCTTTGACTCTGCAGGAACCCCTCCCTACCCCTAACGTGTCTGTCGTATCTGGCCTTGACTCAAATTGGTAAAAGTTCATGATGAAGGAAAAGTTATTTTAAATACCTTTATGACCAACTCGACCGATCCAAAGCAACATGTCCCTTTTTAAAGGCAGTTGACACTATTGGTAATTTTCAAAGACTAGCCTTCACAGTTGGTGTATCTCAACATATGCATAAAATAACAAACCTGTGAAAATTTGAGCTCAATCGGTCTTCGAACTTGCAAGATAATAATGAAAGAAGAAGACACCCATGTCACACGAAGTTGTGTGTGTTTAGAAGGTTGATTTCGAGACCTCAAGTTCTAAACCTGAGGTCTCGTAATCAAAATCGTGGAAAATTACTTCTTGTAAACTATGGCACTTCAGAGGGAGCCGTTTCTCACAAGGTTTTATACCATCAACCTCTCCCCATTACTCGTCACCAAGAAAGGTATTATGCTAAAAATTATTTTGAGTAATTACCAATAGTGTCCACTGCCTTTAAGTAGCTCCATCAAATTGGGCCCGTACCTTGATTCACTTTACTGTGCTTAAGGAGGTAAACATTTATACCTGAGAAGTGCTTTTGAAGTACCTTGGATCGATTTCCTCTTATAATTTCCAGGATGGGGGTGGTTAGGAGGTGAAGGATAAGAGGATGGAGTAAGGGCAAGGATGGTCAACAGCTTCAAAATATCAAAGCACGTCTTGCATCTCTTTGGAACTTCTTGCCTTAGTGCATGTTTCCCTCTATCCTACAATCTAGACTGTTATACATGTAAGAGGAGTATCAATTCCTACCTCCAGCTCTATTGAGTTATTTTCATCTCGGTCGTTTTCTTCTTGTGGCCCCTGACCAGGAATGGAATTTAGCCTTGTTTGGAGGCGGACTTAAATATATTTAAAAAGGAATCTTATAACATTATATCGGAATAGGATTTAAAACTGTGCATGGTGACAGTAAAATCAGAATAAGTTTGCGTAGTCTTGGTTCTAAAAAGAACCAAGATACATGCTCTGATTGTCTGTAGGAGAATTTTGACAACTCGACGATCAGTTTGCTCTGATCAGCTTGAGGGTACCCGATCTTGATTTTCTGACACTGGCTCCGGCCGCCCTGCCCAGGTGTGTAATTTACAACTTGTAGACGGTGATAAATAACTTCCATGTGTGTACATAGAACACCTGGGGATACTTCATCATCGAATTTGACATTTCCATCGAATTATTCTGACTTCACCGCCCAAGTGACAACGGATTTCCGCCAAAGAGATTTCCGGAAATTTTGTGTTTATTTATTTTTTATCAGACAGGAAGTTTAAGGGGGGATTTTAGACGAGGAACATTTCATGTCACTGTTAAGAAGTGACAGCATATGAAACATTTTAGAAAATAAAAATAAAAGTGTTTCCGGGATGACCTTTGCTCTGGTTCAGACGGTACACTATTGGCAGTTCTAAAGGTGCATTCTGCTGCTGAGGACTAGGCATTTTACGCACATGCCCTGCGCCCTTTGGAACCGTCTCCCTCAACAAATTTGTTCAGCTGAGTCACTTGAAGTTTTCAAGAAACATCACAAAACTTTTCTGTTCTGTTCATCTCTCCTCCCTGATATCTAAGGATGGGGGGGGTTGAATCATTTGGTCTCTCTCCCCACTAGAAGGAAGGGTGTTAAGTTGAGGCTGTCAGCTACTTTTCCTTACGGTCAAGTTTGGATAAAAAGAGTTGTCACCCATGGGTTTCATTTTCTGACTGACAGAGTCTTTGATCCAAGTTTAGGTCTAGGAAATTAGGAAGTTTTATATTTAGGTGAGGTTTGCGGTAGCACAATGTGTAAATCTCTGTTATCTTGTTTTGTAAATTTGTGGAGCGTTGTGTATTTTAGCATCAGATAGAGTCTAGAAGCGTAGCTGGAGCCAAAGTGGAGGTTTGTTGAAAAACCTCTAGGTCTATGAAGTTGGTCGCTTAGTCATGTCCAGATATTTGGACTGGAATGGAATGGTGATCTCGGCCCCATTCCAAGGAAAACTGATTTGACCGTGCCAGACCAGACATTAAGTTCCCATTAAACCAAGGGTAGAATTTAGAAAACTAATAGGCCTGGAATTTGTAAAGATTGTTCCAGATTTGGGGATTTTTTTTTAAATCACGGATCTCTTGAAACTTTCTTCAAGGATGTAGAGGAGAATGACGAACTTACAGCAAAAGTGTCTTAAATCTCTAGCTTTGCAAGGTGACGAAGAGAGTCTGCAAGTCGTCGTAAAGTAACGCCCTGTAAGTTCAGGAGATGTTGGTCTTTACATCCTCACACAGTCGACAGGTCTAAGAATGCTACGTAACACCCTCTAAGTTCAGAAGGGTTCATCTCTACATCCCTGGTATTAGTGGGTGTTAAAAGACATGGATGTGATGATCTCATTCATTCAGGATTAGTCTGTGATCCTCTTTTGGTGAGGCATCATCATAATATTACAAAGTTCTTATAAAGGGCACATGTCCTAGACACTAGATCAAGTCATCCTCTATGATCCATATACCCACGATTGTTTACCATGGAGCAAAGAGGGCCAAATTTCATGGCTCTGCTTACTTCAAGCAAAGAATCGGCGCTTACGGAGTCAGGGAAATCCATGCTTACATCAAGCGCATTTCACTGGTAAGCATGGATTTGATGCTTGTGTGCGTGTGTACTCCACATTACTAGGCCTTCTTCGCTTACCCATCTAGTTCAGAAATTTAGCCTTGCATGGTAAGCGAAGATTGGCGATCGTAAGTGCAGAATTCGGTGGTAAGCAGAGCCATGAAATTCGGCCCAGTCTCTTGCTGCCCACAGCCAGCCATTCAAAAGCTATCTCCTGGAGAACATCCCTTCCTATGTCTTAGCCAGCCTAGCCTAATTTAACCCCAATTAAACCCCTAAACGTGGGGACATGGAATGCTTCAAATAATGACTCCACTGTTCCCCTCCACGTACATAGCTAACCATAAGTGAATTAGTCAACTAATTTCCTGTCCCCCTGCTGGATTAAGTAGGAACTATCACGAGCCATTCCCCCTAACCCCCCCCCCCCCCCTCAACCGCACACGCTGAAATTCTCTCTCGTAGGTAGCATTTTCAGACATGTTATGTTAACCCCAAAGTAGCTGCTAAAAATTTTTTTTTTTTGAGTCGCCGCCTCATAGTCGGACTGTTGATCTCCCTGTCCCCATTGGCCAATGGACTTTTTGCTTGACCCTCAAGAGCTGACGAAACATGCTGATGTCTTTAGGAAATCAAGGTTTTTGGGGGCGTTTTTGTTTTTGTTGAGTATATGTTCACTTGATGACTGCGGAGTTCAACACGTGATTTATCAACAGCCAAACCTGTGGAGTATACTCGTCGAGTGTTGCTATTCCTGTCCGGGGGAGAGAAGTTCACGTTGAAAAGTTCATCAGGCAATTGTGATCTCTCAGCAAATTACCAGACGCTTGGCGACAGAGCTTACTTCCAAATAGTGATGAAATTTGTGATGAGGCATGGGCCAATAAGCAGGCAGACCAGCAAGCAGCATCGGGGCATTGTTAGTGAGCCCACGCAGCCTGCCGAACATGTTTTCTGTGTGAGGCGTGTGGTGGAAGGTCAATTAGAATTACAACCCGGCTCTTCACACTGTGGCGCAGGGATTGGCATTTTGGAGGGGAAAAAACGCAAGAGGCCAGGAACCATAGACCCAATGAACAACTTATGAGGTCTGCTAGTGGTTGATACTGACATTTGAAACATAAGCTAGGATTCTACTGGGATTTAACTGTGCCCTGTGTTCCCAATCAGCTTAATGTGAACACACTTTCTACAGGTCGGCTTGTTTTAGCAAAGTTTGACTGCAGAACCAATTTCTTCATCTGATACTCAATACTCTCAAGGGGAAACTGCATTTACTTTTAGTTTTACACGTGCAATAAGAACGCAGTGTAGTAAGGTTTCCTCGAGGATGCATTTGAAAAGTGACTTGTGTGGATTGAATTGTAAGGCCATAAAATGAAATAATTACATGTAGCTTCTTCACAAGGATGTGAAATCTGTTCATGCTCTTCTGTGTTTGAAGTAATTTCCGATCGGTCATCATAGATTGTTTATTGAAGAAAGTTTTTTTCATCATCAGATTGTCAATTGGTGGAATCTGTACCCGTCTGCTTCGAAATCCACAAAAATACAAAATTGTTATCCAGAAAGCCATATTCATCACAGATTGACTGCGTATTTTGATCTATTTCTGTCTGCTTAGTAAGGGATTTGGTCTCGATTTCTATAAATGTCATAACCTCGTTTATGTGTCGGGGAGTCGGCTTGCTTTGGATGACATTTCTATTGTGAAAGAGAAACTGTTGCGCACATTCAAACACAATCGCTGTGGCTGCTACAATTCCATGACACACTCATGACGTTTGGAAACTGGAACTACAAAATTGAAAGTGCCAGGTTTTTTTAGTGATGTTTTCTCTTTTTTCAAGTGGAGAATACTTTTCAAACACGCACAGCCTTTAGAAGTGACTACCCAACTTTATGAAGTTGTAAAGAACGCTTTTTTTTTTTTTTAGTCCAGAAAGAAAGCAGTAAAGCAAAGTCTGCTGTTGAAGGTTCATACTGTAGAGTGCATTTTTTTTGTAGAATGGGAAACTAAAAGCAAGACAGTGAAGGAGCAAGATTTGTGTTCACCCACGCCTTGTAGCGTTGAATGCTACAGATGTCTACTTGAGGAAAAGGAAGTGAACGTCGGACATAATTTCTGTGCCTCGTCGTCAGTGGGATCTATAGTCTTTGGGCCTTCTTAGCAACACATATCCCTGGAACTAATTTACAAAATGGAACTCTGCGTAATTTGACGATTGTCTTGACTTAAAAACCGCGTGAAAACAGCTCTGGAACCTATTTACGAGTGAAACTTTGAATAATCTAAAGATTACCTTTAGAGTGTACCTCGTAAAAGGTTAGCCGTTCCAGTCTAGTTGCCGCCACTTTCGCTACAGGTGAAACTTTTTTCTTTTGGAGTGGCATTATCAGAGTAGAGGCTCACTTTTAGAGCCACGTGAGGATTTCACAGAGTCCAAGGAAAATATCAAGCAAGGAAAGAGGAAGGACGGACTATTTTACCTCGTTGAGTGAGTGGTTTTGTCGCTGTAGTCATCAGAAGATTTCGGTCATAATAGGACTTTATCGCTGGATTGAACGTTTGGTGTTTTTGGATTTGAGCCAAGCTGGCGTCCACAATGAGTCGGTTTAAGTATTCCCGGTACTCGGGCCTGAGGGGGGATCCGGTCAAACTAAGAGTTCTGTTCTTTGAGGTAAGGACAACTGTCATGATGAAAGGTTTCGTGAAGTGGTATGAACTCTTTCAGTGTCAATGTGTGATAATGTTATTTCTGTGAAGCGCCTTGGGTGCCTTTTTTAGGTGGATTACACGCTATATAAGATCTTTTATTTTATTATTAACTCTTTCAGTGCCTGCGACATTTCAAAAGTTTAACCCTAAATTGCCCAATTTCAAGTGTTTTTGGTAAATTTTCAATATTCTGTAGTTTTGGTCTTTGAAAAGCATTTGTAACCGTTTGTTATAAAATGCATTTGGTTAGAAAGATGATTCAAAAGTAGAATACAATGATCCACACAAATTTGCCACGAAATTGCAAGGTTTTTCGTTTACTTTGCGAACTTACACGGTCGGCCATTTATGGGAGTCAAAAATTTACCTCCCATAAATGGCCGACCGGGTTAGTCGACGAGGTAAAAGGAAAACCACGCAATTTCGAGTGATACTTGTGTGGATCATTATATTCTACTTTTTAAAATATCTTTCTAGTCACATGCATTTTATAACAATCGGTTACAACCGCTTTTCAAAGACCAACTCGACCGATCCAATTCAACGTGTTCCTTTAAAGTTATTCCTTTCGCTGTATGAATCAGCGAAAATGTCATTGATTTCCTCAGGAGATAACAAGCGGGCTCGTTCACCGGGCGCCGCCATTTTTTCCTACGCCCTCCTGCAAGAATTAGAAGAAGAACAAAAACAGACCCAATTTTGAGATATGTTTCTTGAAAACCAGACAGTTTGAATGGACCTTCTCCTTCATAATTTTTTTCTTTGCACAATTGTCGCTTCAGACTAAAGAGAAGAAGGAACGCGAAGATCAAGATGTGACAATCGAGAAGCTGCGATCCCAGGTGAAGTCCATGGAGAGCACCCAGGCAGAGACCATCTCACTCAGCAAGAGAATCCAGGAACTAGAGCTGGAGAACGCCAGGCTACGACAAGAACTGGAACAGACTTCACTGGAGAAAAACGCCCTCAACGATGAGATGGGGAGAGTCTTGCAGGAGCACAAGGAGGTGAGTGTTAAGAGATCTTTTCACTGTGTTGTTTTTGTGTGTGTGTTGAGACCGTTTCACACGACAGCAATGCAGCAGGGGTCCTTGCTTAATTTTAGCATGGTTGTGAAATTGTACTTCGTGTGAAAGGACAACTGTGTATAGACTGTCAAAGGTCCCAGTGAAAACTTTTCAAATTTGTCGTCCTTTATGGATAATTTGTTATAACATTATTGTCCTTTCACTCGAGGTGCATTTGGTAAACTTTTACAACCATGCCTGAAAAAATATATTGCTGTTTCATGTAAACGTTTTGATGGTAAATATTTGTGGTTGAAAAGTTTCCTGACGGACTGCATGATTCACTACTATACAACCAGAATTCAAGACAGAATTAAATTATTTTATCAAATGCAATTGCCTCAAAATGTAAGAATCATAATATTCCCATTCCGCTTGTTTTTCATTTTACTTCTCTGTGTGCCCTTTTAAAATAATCTTCAAACAGTTTCATGTTCATACCTACCAACCCTTTTCCCTCCGCATGTCACAGGAAACAAACGTATTTTTGTTATGGGACTTTTTAGTGGTGGTTTTTCTAACCTTACCAAGCATGAATGATCTGAAAAGTCAAACACAAATGCAAATGAAACTTGAGGTTGAATAAAGCTTTCACTTTCACAAACACTGACAATTTCTTCATACGAGACTTATATTATGCCTTTGTATCAGCCTCTACTGTTTGCGATTCAAATGGGGATTTTTTTAACGTACTCGCAAACCATAATCAATTCCTGCACAGCTGAACCGATTAACCTGCCAAATGACCAAGTGATGCACATGCTTTATAACTGGTTAATACAGGCCTTGAATTTCATTCTTGAAGGGGGCACAGCAATTTTCCTTTGGTAAGGGGAACTTCTATGAGGAAAATGTAAAATTGTATTGGAACTTTGCAAGAGGCAATTGCTGTGGGTTTTGTGGGTTATGTCAAGGCACGTGGTTATGTGTTGACTTTTGCTCAGCTTATAAATGCTTTTTACGCAGTATTTTTCACTTAATGCTCCCTAATATATGACACTTGTCATTTTAGTATACACGAACAAGCCGAACAAGCCGCCAAAGATTTTTGACTCTCGGTTTTCTTTTCTCATCTCCTCTATTAAAAGGGCTGGAAGATGAGATGGGCATAAATATAAAAAAAAAATAATGACGAATGTGGTTCAGGCACACCAGACGGTGAGGGGGAGGGGGTTGTGAAACTAGTCTGGTTTTAAAAGTTCACGGCCCCCCTAGAATTGTGAATCACGAGATCCATAAAGAAATCAAGACCCAAGCCAAGCCTAACACTGAAAGGAAACTAAAAGGATTCACCTGTTACTAATCGATGGTGATCAGAGGGGGCTCAATTTTCCCCACCCCTTCCCCAATGCCTGGCGGCATTATTTAATAGTGTAAGTATCTGAACAAGAAGTGAGTGGGAAAGGAAAATATTGGTATTGGTGGGTGGGGACCTTACTGATGACGTTACGCAGGAAACAACATTGTCTCGAAGCGTAGAATGAATAAACATCAGTCGATCAAGTTATGCCTTGCACAAACGTTAGCGTCAGAACTTCAAACCGATGTTCGTAAGAATATAAGTACTGAAATGTGTTTTTTTTCTTTACGAAACAATACAATGCAAATTTGGAGAAAAACAAGTCATAGTTTCTGTTTACTATAAATAGTTCTTACGTATATGGAAACCACGATTAAGCAACTCCCACACTGACTTTGAAATCTGCCCACACCCCAGTTCTCTCTTCCCCTTCCTCCTTCGTTGTAATAAATCGTTACTGCCCAAGTTTATTTTGTGGCCCCCTCTCGGAAGTGAGTGTAGTCCCATTGGAGATTCCTATTGACGCACTGGAGGTGGGGATGATATGCAACCAGAGACTGGGGGGGGGGGGGGGACTTTGCAGATGCAGTAATATTCAGGCATCAAATTCTTCCTACTTTAGTCTGATTTCCGATTTTTGGGGGCCCTAGGATACCTGTATCTGTGCAATTTGTTTTATTAAATAGTCTGAGGATAGCCTTGAGGTCAGCCGTTGTACTTGAAAAAGTGTTCAAACTTGTTTTCCCAAGGATCGTGCCTGAATAAGGGGAAAAAATGTTCAGAGTTACAGGTATCTGTAAATTTTGCACAATCTATCCTAAAATGTGGAAGTGTGATCAATTTTTGAGTGAACAATGCTCAGTAAAAGACCTTGACTGAACTAGCTTTGGCCAACTGTTCATTTGGCAACCGTAAACAATTAATTGCTAACAATGACAGACGCCTTGATAAAACAAAACTTGATTTTGGATGACTCAGAACTGTCAAGTAACCTGGTAATGTTCTTGCTGCCAATTTTTTTCTATAAAAACAAAAACGCTTTTGAAATATTAATGCAGTGTAGACCAAGGCCCAAAGTCATGGCATTGCTTACTGTGTGACGAAAATTGAATGGTTATGATTCATGCAGCAGAAGTAAAAGTACATTTCACAGGCTATGGCTTTCAATGAGTTTTTTCTTGTGCAGTCACATACTTGTTGAGGCATTCTTCAAAAACAAAGCTACATTAGCGCAGAATTTCAGCACTAGCTTTAGGTGGTTTTTAGGGAGGGGGCTGGGGAGACAAAGAAGAAATTAAGTAGTAAGAAATACTATGCAAGCAGGTCCCAATTTCATAGAGCTGCTTTTCACAAAAAGGTTGTAAGCACAACAAAATTATGCTAAGCAGAATAAGGTCATCAGCCAGAATACCATGTCCTACATGTATAGTATAACCTGTGATTGGTAGCCTGCTTAGTTTTGCTTTGCTGCTTTTTAAGCAATATTTACGAAATTGGGACAAGGCACCAGCCTCAAATTCATAGAGCTGCTTTGCAGAAATAGCACTAAGCAAATTCATCCGCCGTCATTAACACTGCAGGGAACCAGTCAGAAACAATACACATTGCAATGTTATGTATTTTGGCTGGTAACCTACTTCTGCTAAGCAAGTTTTTCTTGTGCTAATCAAACTTTTGTACTCAGACAGCTATTTATGAAATTGGCTTCGGTTTACGACCAGCTGCCATTTCGAACAACCCCCATGTTTGTAGCATGGGTGGAGAGATCGTCTGTGGCTTTTTGTAGTGTGAGTGAACTAACACTGACGTCATGGTATACTAACCTGCTCTGTTCATGTGAATTCCTTCCCACCCTCCCCTACCAGGTAGCGAAACAATTCCTGAAGGTAAATATACCAATCATCCACCCTGCACGTTTGAGCAACACACCTCCCCCACCAACAAAAACAAAACAAAAAAATAACCATCATTGCTCCTCCATTTGCATCACTGAACCTTTTACTTTGTATGCAGTGACAGCTTGAATGGGTTCTTAAAAGTTCACCAGAGAAATGGCAAAAAAAAAACATGCAGCTTGCCTTTTATCAAAAAAGGCGGATCGGCTTTTTAAGGTTTTTTAAATCAATATGTAAAGGGCGTTGATGTTGTAAAATGCGCTATATAAGAACTAGTTATTTTATGAATATGCCAGCGCATTGCAAGGTTTACTTGAATGATTGCACAGCTTTCATATAGCTGATTCCACTTTGTAGAGATTTACCACAGTGTTTTTACTTCTACTTGTTATTGGTTTGAAAGTGGTCTTTATATAAATTTTGAGGGCTACACATTGTCGTATAATGTACATGTAGTATTACTCGTAAAAAGGTTCACTGGTCTCTAGCACTTTACAATGTTGGCCTTTTTGGGAAAGCCTATCATAATCTTAACATGATCTTGGGTGTGGCTTGTGCAATAAGCTCTCCCCTCTCACCACTATTTCCCTGGTTCTAGTCCCGACAAGGGCCATATGTGAGTAGAGCTGTGTGTTGGTTTTCTCCTGTTGCACAAGGGTTTTTCTTCATCCTTCTTCAGTCCTCCAACCTCTTTCTTCCGGGAAAAAATGCACACTTTCAGTCTCTGACTTTGCTCTTTGGTTTGTTGCTAATGTATATGGGTTGATTGAGAGTAAAGCCCAGGGCCCAATTTCATAAAGCTGTTTAGAAAAAAAATCTGCTTAGCAAATTCCTTTGCTTAGCAAGAAACGAGTGGGGTACCAGTCACAGCAATGGTATATGTACAGTATTTTGGCTGGTAATTGACTTTTGCAAAGCAAGAGTTTTCTGTGCTTAGCAAGATTTTATGCTGACAAGCTTCATGAAATTGGGACCTGCTCATACACGTTGTTCAGGCGGTAGCAAACAAGAAACATTCTGTGACACAAACAATCAGTGCACTCTCTGATTTCCATTTGCGATTCATGAAACTTTCCGTGCTTTTCACTCTTCCGGTGAAGTAGGCTTTAATTGGGATGTTCAGGCAGTTTGGATAGGTACATGTGGTAGTGGACCATCTATTTCTGACTCAGTGTGTGTCAGTAATCGGACGTAACCCCCCTGTAACTCCCTGGGGGAGGGGGATGGGATTGGTCTGGGACAGACAGAGACTAAAAGACACTCAAATGATTTTGCTGGACATTAATCACTGAGGAGGTGCTACATGTTTGTCTCCTAATTGATCGACGATGTTTGATTAACCTGTCATTTTCAGAGATATCACAGGCCCCTAAAGAAACATTTCCCCTTGATTTTTTTTTTTTTCTTTTTCTTTTCCTTTTTTTTTTTTTTTTTTTTTTTTAAGAATTAACTCTTTTCCATCCCAAAGTTTTCAAAGTACACACCATTTTCTGTCTGTGAATAGTGTATCTTTTTTTTAGTGATATTAGTTGAGAAAACCAACGGTTCAGAACCAACGCTGGTCAAAAAAGATTTACAAATGGTACTACCACAAAACCTCACCTATATACCTTTAAGTAGGTCTGGACTTTTACAGGAGAAATGGTTTGGACATCACTGCCCTTCAATGAAAATTAAGTCCCAAAATAGATTGCTAAAGTAAAGAGGCGTGGAAGGTTGCTTGGTGTTAGGGCCGAGATTGGAATCGGATGTTCTCTATGCATGTTATCAACAGGCAGCTGAAATTGGCCGGGATGATTTGGCAGAGGAAAAACAAAAGTTGGTTTTTATTTGGACTGGGAAGGACTTTGTTGATAAAATTGTGAGATCAAATCACTGATGTGGGTTTTCATTTTTAAGAGGGCACGGCTATTTCGGTTTTGGCAAAGGGCACTTCTGTCAGAAAATTTTTTGATAATAATAATAATAACCAATTCTTAATGTATATAGCGAATTTCACAACAACCGTATCAATGCGCTTTACATTAGTTCCCTGGTCATAGGGCCAATAACGTACCTTTATTAATGTTTCTCAGCTCCCTTGGGAGTATACAACTGGGCAACAGTTTGTATCGCTCCAAAGGTTTTTTCATTCACAATATCAACATCTACATATGTACCCTCGCAGGTTCCCATTTATACCCCTTGGTGAAGAGAAGCAATTATAGTAAAGTGTCTTGCTCAAGGACACAAGTGTCACGACCGGGATCTGAATCCACACTCCGGTGAATTAGCACCAGAACTTGAATTCGATAACCACTCGGCCATGACACTCAAGTCCTAGGCAACTTTTTGAAGGGGCGCCAAGCTAAAGTCCATGGGCAACAGTATGGCCTACGTGGCTTCTATGCTGATTCCAGGTCTGATTTCAACCTTCCTGTCAATCCAAACCCTAGCAGAACTTGGAAGTTAGCTACAATTGCTTAGACCACATCGTTGACGCGGTAATATTAACTTCGCAATAGACAGAAGTAAGAGGCAGGTTTTTATTTAATAAAGCTGAGCAGGGTAGTCATGATACTCTCCTATAAGTTGATGAGGGAGACTTCAGAAAAGAAAAAGAAAAAATCCTTTTGGAAATCTTTTTTTGAAAAAGGAGAACAAAAACTATCAGAAAGTGGATTGATGTCTATTTTTATATTTTGTGTTGAATCATCATGGGAGTAGTAACTGTCAAGACAGCGCCACCCCAGATGCTTGTGGTGAAAGTTTCTTATCCTGGTCCCTGGCAAGGTCACATCTAGACGTCTTATCATCGACACAATGTACAAATGCAATCCCTGTCTGCAACTCGAGTCATTGTCATTTAAGACCAAAAAAGAATATGGAGATGGAAAATTGGAAACCATGACGGAATGAATCATTTTCTTTTTTCTTTCATCTGGAGTTGATGACGACTCATTTTAATGTGACTGTGGATGAAGAACAGCTGGGGGAATACTCATGGGGGTAAAAGAGAGAGATGGGGCGGGGTGTGGAGTGGAGTCATACTTGAACAATTAGTACTTTCTAAGAAGGCTTTTGTGCATTTTGGAGTAAGCATTACAGATGTGATTATTTTTTTATTCTGTTTGATCCTGATGATTATAAAGGATAGTAAGGATAAAGGGTTTATCAAATTTTTCCATGTTTAGACTTAGTGTGCAGGATTGGTCATGGCGGGAAAATTTGTATCAAAGCAATGTAGAAACGGACTACACATACCCTGTGAAATGTTCACATGACTTGGCTTGAGTACTTATCTGCTTAGGACAAGTTGTGTGTCCCTCGACCTCCTTCTTGGATAACCGTCTTCATTCCAGTCTGTTTGTCGCTAGTTGCTTCCTCAGGAAGTGGACTTTGGACATCTTCTTGGACTTGATCCTTCCATCGCAATGGAGGATGTGGTGTGATGATATCATTGTAGAAGGACGGGGCCTTGAGCTGCTTAAGCACCAAAAAGTAGCTAAGCATAACAACAATTATGCTTACCGTGCTTACTAGAATAAGGTTACTAGCTAAAATACAATATCACTCGTAAAATCTGAGACTTACATCACTGTCACATCCCGGAATTGGAGTTTGGCCAAAACGAGACATAACCTTCGGTAGTTTTCTTTATCATACACACAGGAGAGGGTCAATCACACGCAATATCCATAAATTCATTTACGAATGAAAATATTTACATTTATTTACAAATCTCCCTATTTACAACACAATAACTATTATTTATACACAAGAGCAATAATAATCTGTTTAGACGTTGTCACCACGGAGGTTCCACCCGTAATCTTTGTTTGGGTCGCGGGGTGTCGGCACCAGGCCCGCCGAACACCAAAAGCCTGTGTTTGCTTAGCAGCAGAATGTTGTTAAGCATAATTCTCTGCTTAAGCAGTTCATGTGAGCTGTCAATTATTTTAGTCATTGTTTTTTTTTATATTAATATAACATCAGACTAATGGAACCATTATGCCCCAAACACCTTATAGCCAGTAAACCGTAACAATTTTGTTTTAAGTCATGGCATTTACAAATTATTTTTCCTGGCCTGCCCATTCTTATAATTTTGGCTAATACTTAACTGACATTCATATTTTTTATTATTTTTTTACTTGGTATATTAAAGCATGTGTGCATTTTCGTCCATCAACATCGCATGCACAATTTGGTTTTGTATGGGTTTGAGAAATACATAAACTTGGTGTTTGTCGCTTCTTTGGAAAAGAAAGTTGAAACTATCTAGTGGCATCCACTCTAAAAAACAACTTGTTTTGGTTTCCCTTATTACAAGATGCTTCCTTCTGCTCGGTCGTTGTGGCTTTATTAGTCTAAGCAAGGTCCAAGGAAATCATGAGCTACACATGTACATGTACCATCCTGTTGACTGCTCACTTCTACTTCCCCTTCCTTGCCTCCTCCCCCCTTGATCGGCAGCATTGGAACCCCACCCCCTCCTGCTCAGGACCATGTGCCCTCACCCCCCCCCCCTTGACTGAACTTGTTTTGTTTTATAAAAAGAAATAAATACAAATCATGTGACATACATGTACATACATGTATAGTATAGTCTGATGAGTTCAAATTGGAGCGGTAACATGTGACTAGGCAAGTAAACAAGACAAGACATTTACAAATTACTTACTGAGTTAAATGAAGTTATTAGAAGAGCACCACCAGACTTTAAAGTGTTTCTTTCTGCTTTAACTGTCAATTTTTCTGTTTACTCTGCCCCCCGCCCCCCCCCCCCCCCATACCCAAATTTGGGGGAATTTCTTGTGTGACGGCTCTTCTCAAAGATTGTTTACCTCTTACTATTCACGCCAAGCTACATGAATACAAGCTAGCAAAAAAAGGGTTTTATATGCTGCACACACAAAGCGAGTCGCTGTAAAGTTTGACCACATGCTGCTCGCTACAGCAGAGCCACAATGGTTTGATACATGTACATCCACTCATTTGTATCATGGCATGATAGACTTTCGTGTGTGCGTGTGTTTAATCAAATACAATAGTAAAACCTTTTTTTTACAAGTTGTTTTGTTACTTTGATTCTAAACTTTGTTTTTGTTTTAACAGGAGAAAGAAAAGCATGAAGCAGAGAGTGACAAGTTGAGACAGGATCTGCTTGAGAAGGAAAACGCCTTCAAGGAATTTGAAGAAAAGGCAGAAGGTAAGTTGAATTTGAATTCGACATTTGAATTCCTCAGACTATAGAGACAGTTGCTATGTTAAATGGTTCGGGGCAAGCCAGATAAGCAACCCTGGTACAATTGTGCTTTACACCCATTCTGAATTGTGTAAGGTATTCACTGTCTCTTACGTAACTATGCAAAAGCTTGCCCCTAATCATGTGACATAGCAACAGTCTCAATAGTCTGAGAAATTTCAAATTTAAGTGGTACCTTGTGATCAAGTCATTGTACCCGACAGTATTAAAATCAGTACCCGACAGTATTAAAATCTAACACACTAATGGCTTATTGAAGAGTCTTAATTGTCATCTTCCGTTACATCTTCCAATTCAGAGAGACTGAAGCAAGAGGTAGAAGCCACCCGGGAGGAACTCCTCAAGGAGCTAGCCGAGGAGAAGGCCCGGCATCAGAAGCTTCTCCAAGACTACAATCGCCTTGAGCAACGCTGTGAGAACCTGAAGGAGGACCTAGAGGCCGCTCAGCACCCACCGCAGCAGTACGTCCACCATGTGAGGACGGACAGCAGCGAGGGCGGGGAGTCTGGTTATGGGACGCTGTCGACGAACCAGGTTGAAGATGTGGAGAGTGTGGAGAATGACATTCAGGTAATTGTTACACCCCCCCCCCTTCTCGTCTTATCCCAGGGTTCTCTTCATTTACTAGCTAGTGTATTGGGCCGATACGCGTGTGTTGCATGCAAATACGCGTGAATTGCATGCCAAATACTTTGGCCGATACACACAATCAACAATAAAAAATTTACGCAATTAATCGAGAGAAAACCATATCGAAAGCGCCTGGTTGCACAGTGAGACTTTGCAAACCAAGATAAGCAACCAGAAGTAAACATTTGAAAGACCTCGTTTCAATTCAGCGTGCTTCGGCCCATCATTAAAAGATTAGTGGCGGTAATGCCCCACAGTTGTGGAAAGAACCCTGTTACTTCAAGTTGTGATTTTTTCTAGTGCCGAGTATACTGGATCTAGTAAAAGAGGGTTTTTCAAAAACTATAAATCCATGGGTTATCATTTCAACATACCTCCTGAAATTTGGATTCTAGTTTCATAGGTTTTTCGTCAGCGATGGCTCTCACCTCTAATTTACGCAGGAAGAAATTTTTTGCTTGGTTTAGGAGCAGGGTCAGGAGAAGGCGAGCATGGACATGACGGTGTTCCTGAAGCTCCAGCAGAGGGTCAGGGATCTTGAGAAGGAACGTAAACAGTTTGAGACGAAGATGGAGAAGAAGGAGTCTGATACCCTGACCCACAGGAACACGATGGAAGGAGACCTTGGTACTGCAACCGCTCAGGTAGGTCTTTATGGGCAGTTGTAGCGTCTGTAATTGTCGGGGCCGTATTTCATAGAGCTGCTTAAGCAGAAAATACTGCTTAACAATTGTCTGCTAAGCTTAAATGAGCAGTATACCAGTCACAAGTTGTACATGCAACATTGTAGTTTAGCTGGTAACCGTATTCTGGTTAGCATAATTTTGTTATGCTTAGCTATTTTTTGTGCTTAATCAGCTCTAAGGCCCAGGGCCCTATTTCATGGCTCTGCTTACCATTGTTTTTTGAGCTTACGGTCACCATTCTCTGCTTATTGTGATAGTGCCGAATTTCTGTGCTAGCAGTGTTATCGAGGAAAGCCTAGTATTGTGGAGTAGGGAGGTTTTCAAACAAAAATTCCCTGCTTCTGTAAGCACTGATTCTTTGCTTACGGTAAGCAGAGCCATGAAATTGGGCCCAGCTGATTTTCCAGCATAGTTTTCTATTCCACAACCTGCTTCTGACTGTAAGCAAAGCAAAAGGCTCAATAACATTCTGGTAGACTAACTAGTAAAGAGTTTTCTGTACATGTAATTGAGTCCAGATCGGAATCATACTTCCTACTTCCTAACATATATTTGGTGTCACCCTTAATCCCTTGAACTCTGTAACTGTATCCAATACAGTTTTAGAGACAAGTGGAAGCTACATCTTTAATATTGATGTCATTATTTTAGCATATGCCCAGTAGTCACTTAAGAATGATATGCGGCCCAAATTCATAGAGCTGTTTAAGCAGACAATTTTGCTTACAAATTTTATGCTTAGCAAAATATAGCAGGATACCAGTCAGAAATGGTACATGTGACATGGTGTTTTTGGCTGGTAACCTTATTCTGTTTGGTATAAACTTGTTTCACTTAGTTATTTTGTGCTCTAGACACCTGGGCCCAATTTCACAGAGCTGCTTAAGCAGAAAATAATGCTTGAACATTTTCTACATGTGACATGGTAATTTGGCTGATGACCTATTCTGGTAAGCATAGTTTAATTGTGCTTAGCTACTCTTTGTGCATAAGCAGCTCCATGAAATTGGACCCCTGATAAATTTGGACCCTCCTTGTTTTCATGACCTTGATAGTTCTTCATAAGCCTGCCCGGTGAAATGATATATTAATTAACTTCCCTCCGTTGTGTCTCCCATAGCTACAAGCCTACAAAGAGGAAAACACAAAGCTGAAGGAAGATCTGACCACGCTGCACAAGGCCGTGGTCAGTAACTCTGCCGAAGATGAAATCCCTAACGTGCTTACTAAGCAAGTGTCTGTACTGAGTGAGGAAAACCACAAACATCGGCAGGAGATCGTTAGGTGAGTCTGCATTAATGCTCACATCCGGGAGTAGGATTGTTAAATTTAGACCGGATCGTTGATTGAGAAGACACAAGGTTTTTTTGTTGTGGGTTTTTTTTTTTATGGGGGGGGGGAATGACGGGGAGGGATTTTACAGTGTGCTATGTGTGGAAGCTTCGCCAGCAGCGAAGTGGATATGATGTGAAGCATTTCTGCTGTACATGTAAAGGTACATTTATATATAAATATATAGTTTGTGTTAATGGCACTGTACACCTTTGGTAATTGTCAAAAACCAGTATTCTCACTTGGTGTATTCCGACATATGCATATACTTACAAACCTGTGGGAATTTGGACTCAATTGGTCATCAAAGTTGGAAAGAATAATGAAAGAAAAAACACCCTTGTTACACAAACTTGTGTGTGCTTTCAGATGCCTAAAAAAGGATTCAGGCCTGAAGTCTTTAAATATTTGAGTGAGAAATTACTTCTTTCTCAAAAATTGAGTCACTTCAGAGGGAGCCGTTTCTCACAATGTTTTATACCATCAACAGTTTACCATTGCTCGCTACCAAGTAAGTTTTTATGCTAACAATTATTCTGAGTAATTACCAATAGTGCTCAGTGCCTTTAAGATCAGGTTAGGAGCCAGTCGAGGTACTTCCTCTGAGTTCACCAACTGCCTTTACTCGTGTCGGTCACTGCGACCAAATGTGTGTCATAAAATGTTGTGTTATATAGTTGGGCTCGAGTGGACAAAGTGCAACAAAGTTTCCAGTAGTATTAAGGAAATATCTTTGTAATGTGGAGTGATTCAACATGGAGCTGCGGAGAAGGAGGTCAGGTTTTCAACTAGTATTCCTCTGAGGGCTCTGGACTTCCTTGAGCAAGACACTAAAACACTTTGAGAACTTTTTACGACTGTTGTATGTAGTATGGACGGATAGTAGATACTCGAACTGAGCGATAGACTTCATCGACTTTATTTTACAAACCTGTTCTTATATACACTTTGGGATCACTCAACTTGAACACTAATACGTCATGCATGTTCTTCATCATCATGGTGACGTCTGTGCGCTTACAGTGCATAAGCGTTGCTCAGTGGCTACATTTTGTTTATTTTGCTGATTGTTTGTTTCCATTGTTCGGCATATGTTAAGTGGCTCGGTAAGGTTGGTTTATTCAAATACCAGCTATACTCAGGTCATCAGAGAGTTGCTGTTGATATGTGGGCATATCAAGTGCTCCACCTCTACGATAGGGTTCTATGCATCTAAAGCCGGCCTCAGGTCTACCTTGCGTCAACAAAACACAGTCAGCGACTGACTTTTCAGGATCACACTGTGCATGAGCTTAGACTTTTCAGTCGGCGATTATTTACGACCTGAGTGTAACTGCGATGATTTTGAAGACAATCTGAAACAGTCCCAGCTCGAAAAAATTAACAGTCGCAAGAGTTTCAACTTGAATGACGTGATCCCGACGGTCGGGAACCAATCGCAGGCGCAATTGTTGTGACCTGAGCATATTTTGTCTGCTCGTTGCCTACGATTTGTTGCGGGCACAAGAAAATCATAGGTCGACCTTAGGCCGGCTTTAGGTCATACACAAACAAAATCATGTTTGTCCTATGAACGTAATGGGTTCGACAATGACTCTACAGTGAACCTTGCTTCATCTGTACTGTATTCTTGTCTTTAAAGAAAGAAAAAAACAATCACACACAAACAAGCTGTTTGTCAAAATACTAAATTTAAAAAGGCGCAACAACAAAAAAAATATTTAAAATGTGAAATACCCCAAGAGAGAAAGCTAACAGCGTATCTTTTTTTTGGTTGTTGTCATGGTTACTCCAGTTTAAAGACGGAGCTTGCCAATGAGCGACGCAGGTTTGAGAACCAGATGAACGGCGGCGCCGACTCGCCCGACAGCGGGATCAACAAAGACAAAGAGCAACTCATCCACGAGGAGATTGAATCGCTGGCGGAGGACGGTAACTTAGACGTTGCCTACAAATCAGTCAGAATGACAAACCAGTGAGTACTCAGATCTCCTTTTTCTATTAGCTGTTAAGTCACACAATAAGCCATCTCGAGGTATGGTGGACACTACACTATACTATAACTCTGTTAGGTTTGGGTTAAATTTGTCTGTATAGACTCAAACCCAAACAGTGCACTTCTATAGTGTCAATCACATCTCAAAAAGGCTTATTGATGTCACAGTTTCTAGCAACATTGTAAGCACAAACAGTCAGTAGAATTGGCAGCTGATAACACTACACCCATACTGTATGAACAATCTAACAACTACCTTGATTTAGGAGTGACTCCCACATGAATTTAATTGGCACTGGCAAATACGCCTACTGAAAGAGATTTAGGCCGTGTTTGAATTGGCAGCTACGGCTATGGCTGGATAGTCAAGTCATCAAGTGTTGAAGTATAGGATATCCTTAGCAACACCCTTAGCAATAGTCGTAGCCGTAGCCGCCAATAAGGATATGGCCTCACATGATTGTACCCACTTGTAGTCGTTCCTCTCTAAGAGAACTGTGGACCATAATTGTGTGGTTGCCATGTTTGTCTGGTTCCCTGTATACTAGGTGACAATAGTAGTTCCCCTGCCTATTGTTGCAAACAGGGACCAGGCTAAATACCCTTCCATTCAAAGTTTGGATCCAGAGTTTCGTTTTTGGTGTCATAGACAAAGCTTCAACAATTTGTTTTCCTGATTTTCCGTCCAATTCTAATTGAAGAAAACAACTTTCCCTCTCATCTAAAAGTTTGTGATTTCTTTTTTTGTCACAAACTAATTCATTTAGAACTAGACGAAAAAGGTACATGTATAGCCTTTACAAAATTTATGGAAAGGGTTAAAATGGAAATATTTCTTCGGCCAATCTCCCCACAAACCCGACCCTCCAATTCTTTCGCTTGTAGTTGTTACTTGCCAATTCTGCCCCCCCCCCCCCCTTTTGGGCAACCCCGTTTACCCTCTACTAGAAGGTGAATATTTTGGGTTTTTTTTATACTAGTCCCCCTTCCCAATCCTAGAGATTGGCAAAAGTAGAAATTAAGAGAGATGGGTCAATGATTTTCTTTTTTGCACTGCTGGGTCAGCTTTGGATGGTTGGCATTTGGCTTAAAATGTTTTGCTTTTGGGGTATGTTGCTTTGGCTGTGTTGTTGTGGTGTGCACTTACATATAGCTGTTTCCCTTCAACACTTTAAAAAAATATTTGCTGCCCTGCCCTGCTTATAATAGTTTTCTGTTGTTTTTGTGAGCGGTTTTATTCATTTTTTTCATCAAAATATTTCACAAATTAAGGTGAGGAGATGTAGACCTTTTACACTCATCTATACCATTTACGTTATCATGCAAAAGTGTCACTTCAACACATGTACATGTAGTGCTGCTGAAATCTTGAGCTTCATCATTTTGTAATGATCAATCACTATTCAACAAATTTGCAACAGCTCATTTACTGTCAGATTTGGGGCATTTTATGTTAAGTAGTATGGAATTAGTTTGACTGTACCCGAAACAGGGCAACTTTGAGGCCCCCCCCCCCCCCCGAACATATCTGAAATTGTGTACCTTCCTCAAAAAGCAGAAAGATTTGCACTTTTTTTTTCCTTTGCACACACATACTCTCAATCATGTCAACCTGGTTGATCAAGGACTTCTCTTTGTTCTCCCACTGTTTGGTCTGAAAGCGACATCTTCACTGTGTTTTTTTTCACTGATTTTGTACTCAAATCATACTGCAGACACACTCGGTCTTTCAAAATGCTTGGCTCCCTTTGTTTAACCCTTTAGAGAACATAGCGGCCGGAAACTGCTTTTACCAAAAATGCCCGTAGCGGCCGAGAATGGCTGCAAAAACTGGCACTCCACCAAAAAAGGTTTAGAAAAGTTCATTTTCCAATGTTTCCCATGTCAGCATATTATCAGTTTCTAAAAAAAATACAATTTTGTTTTTAATTTTTTTTTTGTCGGGAACTTTTACAATAAAATTTGTTTCACAAATCACCTATACAAACCCATGTCTGTGAATATGGTGATGATTATGCAGAATTTGGTCTCTAAAGAGTTGAAGACCTCGTTTCAAGCAGGTAGGCCACTCACGCACACACAACACTCAATGCACCTACATGTGTTTGTTAGTCACTACTGTACGCACATGAACATACGTATACACTGAACTTTTATATAGCGGCATTCAATGTACAACCAAGCATTGCAAGTAATACAACAAATGAACAAAAATGAATTTACAGAAAGCAACTAAGGAAAAAGATATCTTTTCAGTGCTTTCTTGAAAAAAGCCAGTTACATTTCCTGACCCACCCAAAAAAAAATAACCTTCAAAATATTTCATTGAAGCAAACTTATGGACGAGCATCATTTTACAAACCGAACAAATGTTTAAAGTATCCAAAGCCATTCAAATCAATTTAGTTTCTAGGGATTTCAAATTTTCTTGAAGGTGGGGATTGTTGGGGTTCGTTGGGGAGGGACGAAGATGGTCGAGAAGCCTATGATGGTCAACCAGTTTACTGCCTATCAGTTTAACACACGTCTGTAAGGTTCTTTCACATGAGACAGTTCTGTACAGTATGCACCTTCAAAATCTAAGTGAAGAGTTGATGCTTCTTAGAATCGGTAGCTACATTTCATCATTAGATAGGCTGACTTTTTACATCAAAAACACAGTAAGTTTCACATTTAAGATGCAATGCTTCTTCAGAGCTCTTGGGTAGCATCTCACTGTGGAGTGCTGCATGGTGCCATCATGCTGTTGTAGTCAGGCTCACATTCACAGTCTGCTTTAACAATAGTAGTTGTTGATGCTTGTTAGAGCAAAAAAGGGAACCAGACTAGTTTGCTTTTAACTTTGGGTTCGTTTTGGTGCACTGGTTGTTTTTTACCACCATTCGACAACCCTTCAATTGCAAACCCATCAAAAGCCCTTAAAACACGTTCAGATCGTTGAATCTTTAGTCCTTGAATTATCAAATTTGTCAGTCCACTAAATACAATCAGATAATGTACTTACTGTGTGTATCATTAACATTAATGAAATACTATTTATATGCACATTTTAACACTGTATAACTTAAACATGTATACTATTAATTCCCCAATAAATTATTTAAACAACTTTTAAAAATTCACAGATAATCGGAAGATGAATGTGGTATTTTAATCATCCCTAAACACTACTTAGTATTTTCCTTGTCAATATATTGGGTGCGTTCCATTAGCTTCCCCGGGTCGACCCGGTCTGCCCTCGGTACGTTCGAATAGCTTTGATGTCATTCCAGGGGCTCACCCGGGTGCCCTGCTTGTGGAGCGGGTCACTTGGGGCTGGCCCGAGGTGCATGACGTCACCACGAGAGGTTGAGTGATCGTTCGATTAGCTCTTGTCAGGGGCTCACCCGAATGAGCACCACAGGGTCGACACAGGGAAGCTAATGCACCCATGAACAGATGATTGAACCCTGATGTTACACCATTAATGCCAACCAGCAATAAGCTTTTACAAGTTTCCCCACCCCTTCCCCCCTACCAAGGTCTGAAATTACCCTCATCCCCCTGAGTACTTTTGTTGTTATTTTTCCCTTTTATGTATTCCCCAATGTATTTTGTGGTGCGATTGGTTACATATTTTTCCTACCCCCCTTCCCCAATGCTCTTAGTCTGTTTGCGGCCCTCTCAGCCAGCCAGACTAGTTTGCGCGACACTGTCTCAAAGTACGGCAGTTTGGCCGGAAATCACAATGACCTTCTGGTGGGCAAAATGTGAGTAACACCTTCCCCCATATCCCCCTCCCCTTTGTCTGCTGCTGTGTGTGTTTAGTTTTCTCTTCCTCTCACTCTCTCTGTCTCTCTTTCCTCTGTTTGCCGTTTATAGTCCACTCTTGTCTTTCTTGTTACATTTTTAGTCTTAGGGAGCGCCTCAAATCTCTGAAATAGTTTGAAGGTTCTTTTGCAGCCGTCGATTTCACCAAACTCTTCCTAACTAAGAATTCATCTTAAGACTTGGGACGGTTTCAGTTCTGTATCCAAATACGTAGGAAGCATTAAACCCATCCTGAGTGAGAACGGGTTATTCGTCCTAACTCGAGTTAGGATAATCCTAGCGTTTCGTGAAATCGGCTGCAGGACTCGTACTTATTCCTCAGTCATGACTATAATGTTCTTGGAACAGAAACTGTTCAAGAAATTAAGGGCCTCCCGGAATACAAAGTGTTCTTGAAATAGGGGCCTCTGACTTGAGAAACTTCATCATGCACTCAAGGGCTTCCTTTGAGTAGCTGCAGTGCCATCTTCTTTGGAAAGATGTTTTTCTAAGCAAGTGTAGATTTTTTCTGAGAACAAAGGACTTTCCTTGCATGTCTTCTGCCATCCAGCATCCTCAAAAGGTCTTGCAGTGGATTTACAAGACGTTTGCTCTTTGCCAACCACCGGTAGATAAAACCAGCAGTTGGCAAAATGAAATGCTCAAAATAAATTTATTGATAAAAAGCTGTGATGTTGCAAAAGAAGGTACATCCTACACATCCCACGATGTTAAATTAGCCATCTTTATGGGCAAATCATGAAGTTTTTGATTGCAAATCATGATAGTTTTTGATATTTGTTATGCGTAAATACATGCATGATTTTTATAAAACACCTGGTACGATTGGTTGGTGAACCACTTGGCTGCGTAGATAAATTTGATAGTTTGGCGCTGTCCAAAACGAAAACCAAAGATGCCTTTAAAGACGGCGACAACCGGAACCAAAACCTATCTGTCTAAACCGAGTATTGAGGCGCTCTCTTGGAAAATGGCGGATATCCGACATTTTGACATTGTGTCCTTTCCGTTGCACGTACAGACTGCTTGAATCATGTAGTATAAAGAAGGAAAAGAAGAAGAAGAAAAAACATATTTTAGAATTCATATTCTGCATCTTGAAAGTAGATATTGCATAACTTCACCGATTGGCATACAGAACTCACACAGCGGGCATTGGTGGCTTTGTTGGTAATGCCATAGTGGGCTCAGTTTGAGTTTAACCCATCTGGTACCTATCCTTCTCAACTGTCTAATCAATTCACAAAAAATCTCAGGTGTTAGGAAAGATTTCTAACACGGTGGATCAAAATTGCTTCTTAACAAAAATCATTGAACCATCCCTTTTCATTCATTATGTCGGGTGGGTGAACAATGCACGATTGCCTCTGCCATTCAGCACAACATGACTAATTAATTGCACTAATATTTGCATCTTGTTTAATTTTGAGGTGAAGTGCTTTCTATACACACATCAAAGGTTTCATTATAATAAATTCACACTAATGCAAAATTAATTACACAAACTGTATCATCCTACACTAATCCACACTGATTCAGTTATGCCAATCCAGATCAAGTTAATCTCATCTCCCTTCCGCTGTTATCCCCTCTTCCATTTTAGTCCCCATGCTGAAACAAATCCAACCCAGTGAGCTTCCCTAATCCTTAGTTAATCCAATCCCAATTAATCTCATCCCTATTTATCCCACCTGATATTAACTCCGAGCTGATAACTTTGGATATCAATTTTGGATATCAATTTTGAAGATAACCTTGAGCATGAGGGTAGAAGATTAAGCTCTTAATTTTACAGTACTCGTTTTTCCCACATTGTAGTCTCAGAATTTTGTTTGCCATGATCAAACTTGTAGTATGGCATGCAAGGGAACGATTTTGTCCAGCAATTTTTTTTTTTTTTTTTTAGACTGAACTCATTTATTTTATGCACACTGGATGCTAATACTGAATAGCAAATGATGATTTTTTGAGTAGCAACTGCTACATTTTCTAGAATTCTAGAATTTTGAAACAGATTCATCAAGTTTTGCTGGTTGACCATACAGTTTGCATGACTTTATGCGAGGACACAGAAAGGAATAAAGAGACAACACTTTTCATTCATTTTTTATCATCTCTTTGGATTATCAGCAAGCGTGGACCCAAGATTATTAATATACTGTTTATACTTCAATGTTAAAAGATTCTTACAACTATTGGGAAGCTTGCGAAATGTAACATTTTGTGTAGTGTTTTGCTCTGCTATACAGGGGAAATCGTTCACTGCGGTCCCTTTTTTTTCACTATTTGGGTAGCGGCCTCTCATCCTACAATATACAACCTTATTACTTTCAGAAAGTAAACTAGGTCCTTCAAAGAAATACTTTGCATGTCATTAGCATGTCATTTGCATTGGAGGGAGACTGGTCCCTCTGACTTGCTTAATAGGCTCACATGTAACACATGATCACTGGTATCCTAGGGTAGTTAAAGTCTGTCATGAATATTCAGGTAGTTGGTTTACTGGTTGACCAAACAGTTTGCATGACTTTATGCGAAACAGAAAGGACTAAAGAGGCAACACTTTTCATGCAGTTTTTACCATTATTGTACTTGTACTTTATATTTAAAAACATTTTCAAGATTTTGGGGCAGCATGAGGCAGGGGAGCATGAGGCAGAATAGCATGGAGAGCCATTGCATTATTCTCTGTGAATCTGTTTTAAAATTCTAGAGTTTGTCTTTGAAAGGGTTTAGGGACTTCAAGATTGGTTTTGTTTTTTCCAAATCAAATGGTGCAGGAAACATTTGGTTCTTTAATTATGATTAAACACGACAGCATGCAATATCCTATTATGTCATTTGTTTAAAACGACTTTTGGAAACATTGACTAGAGCAGGACTTCAGCCTGTGACCACCGGTTTAGCATGAAGGCACTCTACCAACTGAGCTATCTAGCCTTAAAGGCAGTGGACACTATTGGTAATTACTCCAAATAATTATTGGCATAAAACCTGTCTTGGTAACGAGTAATTGGGAGAGGTTGGTGGTATAAAACATTGTGAGAAACGGCTCCCTCTGAAGTGCCATAGTTTTCGAGAAAGAAGTAATTTTCCACGAATTTGATTTCGAGACCTCAGATTTAGAACTTGAGGTCTCGAAATCAACCATCTGAACGCACACAACTTCATGTGACAAGGGTTATTTTTCTTTCATTATTATCTCGCAACTTCGATGACCGATTGAGCTAAAATTTTCACAGGTTAGTTATGTTATGCATATGTTGAGATACACCAACTGTGAAGGCTAGTCTTTGAAAATTACCAATAGTGTCCACTGCCTTTAACGTTGGCAGTCTCCCTATTTTTTAAATATTATCTTTGTTTGGGGTGTGCAAAATCTCCTCTGTGCCTTGTGAACGGGTGTAATTATGAAAACTAAAGGACAATTTAAGAAAACAGGAGATGTTTTATGTACTTGGTTGAAAAAAAAAAAAAATAGTATCAATCATCTGTATTTGTGTCAATGCTTAAAACCTGTAGGCTATATGTGTTGGTATGTGGCATTCTGCGTCTTCCAAAATGGTTTTTTACTTTTATTTGAAAGCAAATAATCGGAAAACAAATGATGGTTTTTGTTTGAAAACAATAACAAAAACAATAAAGTAAAAATAAAAATCATCATACAGTACTTGTGATTACTTTGTGTTCCTGAAGAAAACAACCTAGAAGTATTTTTGAAAAAAATATTGTACATTTCCTTCAACTTCTTTTAAAACCAACCTCCATTTTTAAAACTGCTTGTTTGTTGGAAATGACCGTGCCAAATGTAAAAATACACTATACATCCTGTGTTATTATACGAAGACATTGTCAAGAACCTTGTCTGTTCCACTCTTCTTCCTGCCGTATACATTTCTCCTTGTCGGTAGTCTTCAATTAACACATTGTCAGTTTTGATCTTATTCAATATCAATTTGACAAGATATTGACGAAATGGGGTGACAGCTCAGTTCAATCCGGAGGTCGTTGGTTCAAATCTTGCTCTAGTTTATTTGTCCTTGTTCAACCTCGAATTATTTAAGACTTGACCCAGCCAGTTTCCCTTTTGGCTTACTATTTGATGTCAATATAAAAAATGACAGAGGTTTGAATATTGAGAAGGAACCGTGTAAGCCCGGTCGGATTTACTACATGTTAGATTTTCATGTAAAATTGATTAAGAGTACCATTTCTCTAGAACCTGAGCTCGATTTTCACAAAGCGCTAAGATTTCATCTGAAGATGCGGTGTCAGTATTACCATGGTTACGGTTGTATTGTGACGTCACACTTTGCTTAGCAATTAAGACTACGTGTAGTGCACACTCTATGATCAGTTTGGATTAAACATTGACTAACTGAGGAATATTCAGAATACATAGACAAACTTATGAATATTCATATTT
This sequence comes from Asterias amurensis, assembly GCF_032118995.1. Lineage (NCBI taxonomy): Eukaryota > Metazoa > Echinodermata > Asteroidea > Forcipulatida > Asteriidae > Asterias > Asterias amurensis. The sequence goes on along the minus strand of NC_092652.1, from coordinate 22,793,791 downwards.
TATTGACTACTTGTGAATATTCAGATTATTTCATAATTATTTGTATTATATTTTCTAACTCATAAACATTCATATACAACTTTTTTTCACCAACTGAATCATTCAACTCACTCCTTATAATTAACTGGTGGTAGGAAGCTTTGCATATTGGCATTAATATTGTAGAGTTAACAAGCTTTAACCAATGGTGCCATCGCAAACTAATTTTCCATACAAGTGGCTAACTCACTAAGTGAACTGTCTCATCTCATGAATATGTATGATAAATTAATTCATTAAGCCCGGCCCACTATTTGAACTGCCTTTAAATGAGATTCAAGTGCATTCTATGAACAAAAAATTCACCTTGTGAATTTTGGGAATGTAAGTTTTTGAGGAAAATGCACGTCAAAAAAATTTATGTTCCCAACGGACATTTTTCTGGTAACTCTCTGAACTTTGCTTTTCCATAAAATGACTAATGTCAGAAACAACTTTCTGGTCACAAATCACCAAAACAAGTACCTAAAAAGGGATCTTTGGGATAAAAATGTCAACACCAACCTGTGAAGGGTGAAACTAACCGTATCTATCAGGGAACGATTTCGTCCAGAAATGTTTGCAGCGAATAATAATTTTATACCGAACTCGTATGGTTTTTGCACACCAACTGCTGATTATTTAGTAGCAAATGATGATGATTTTTGTGTAGCAACTGTTACATTTCGTGTGGCATCTTGCTTTGCATACAAAAACAAGGGAAATTGTTTGCTGAGGTATTACCAACGATTATAGAGCGCAAGATGCGGAACTGAAGCTTTATCTATTGTTGTAACGTGAAATACGCATGGGCGCCATTTCAGCAAGTGAATGTTTTGTTTCCCATTGATAGGAATGGTCATTGTCTGCACTGATCTGCACATGTCTATTGTTGTATCAAAATAGTTACTTGCCGAAATGGCGTCCAGTGGGATTTCACATTCCAGCCCGAGTTCCGCATCTTTTGCCTTGCGGCGCTATATAATCTTTGGGTATTACTAAATGTTACTAACCTAACGGGAGACTATTGAACGCTAGGTGGCAGCAGACTTACCACGTAAATCTAACGTCCGTCGGTGTCGGTTTTTTCCCATAACCGATATATCGAAAATTTAATATCGGGTATACTCGATATATCGAGTATTTCCCGCGCGCAAGTAGCCTTGCTCAAGGCAGTCGCATTATTCGCTCCGAAAAGACGCAGCTGTAAACCCACCCGCCGTATACCCTGTGCATGGTGTGTGCGATCACACCGAATGACCCACCAATGAAAAAATTCCAATAGTGGACGAAATTGGGGGGGCTCTAGGATATGCTAGTATGCAGCTCAGGAATATGTATATCGTTCGTCAGACAACACAGGATGTGAGGCAAATGAATTATTCATTTTGACGTCCAATCACTCACTTCCCTTATCACGACCTTTGGACCCTATCATGCGTCCGTGGTGGTGGTGTGTGAGGTAAACATGTCTCGTCTTTCGCGGGCATTATGGTAATGAGCTGACCGTGGGAACTCTTCGCTTATTATAGTAATGAGGTCAGTGGCTTCAACACAGATCCTACAAGGCTGTCGGCCTGACGGCCTCCGCATGCGGATAGTGTACGGGGCATCGTGTCGTGCGATGTTACGCACAGTGAATACGGGTGGGTTTTACGCACAGTGAATACGGGTGGGTTTTTATACAGCGGCGGTCTTTTTTCGGAGTGAATAATTCTGAATAAGACTGCCTTGAGCAAGGCTAGCGCGCAAGATGGAAGCCTAAAAACAGCACTTGGTATATACTCATGGAGGTAGAAATATATATACCGTAGACTGACAGTTTAATAGGGTTACATTTCAACCTGTTTTTGTCTGATCCCCCGAACTTGTTTGTAGTTCAAACAATTTCAAATTGCGTAGTCCCGCCCCGATTGTTTCTGGTTTTACAACAAAGTATGATCGCCGCTACCGCTGGCTTGGCCAATTGGTGAACGCTCACCACCACAATTCTCGATTCGTGATTGGCCATCTCAAAATGACACAGAGCCTTTGTGAGTTGCGTGACTCGCCGACATTAAGGTGTCAGTTGCCGATGCATTGACGTAGAAGTGTCAATCAAGTTGTCCGACGGGCGCGCGGACTACCTTTACGGTTGAAAATGGTTGAGGTAATCATCGAACAAAAAATCACTAGAAAGTCCCGCAAAACACAGACCTACCACTCCGCGATTACAATATACAACGCACGCAGCATGCAGTCACATAGTCTCCAATAAAGGCTCGTCGTCTTTTTACTTTGCATTCTATAACAAAGGCAAGAAACATTGAATGCTAGAACGCCCTCTATTGTCGAAATAACGCAGTGCATCACGCGATACCGCCTTGACAAAAGACTGCACGTGTCTGTGCATGCTTGGGCAAACGGGTTTTCCCCCCGAATTGCAATCACCATACACGCTGGTGTGCACGCTTAAACCGTACAACAGCATAGTCTTCGCCGGTACGCACGCAATAGCCGCCGACAGCTTGGTCTGCGAATATAGTTCCTCGGAAATGTTAGCTTGTTTACCGAAAACAACACAACGTGTAGGCTTTATTTGACCAAAATGACGCCATTACGACACCTTGGATTGATAGAAAGATTATTTTACTGTATAACGTAAGATTGTTTTCTTCCTTGTTTTGTTTTGTCTTGTTGATTCGGGGAAGTTTTTGCGGGGTATTTTTGCAAAGTCAATAATGCTGTGATGAAGACGCATTGATTTTGATCACATGCGCAATGCAATGGGAAGTTGCATCTTAAACAGCCGATAGGCTGGGGCAGCAGCGGCGGTTTCTTTTGAGGTTTTACCATGCGCTCGCCGCGGGGTCGTGAACTTCTGCGGCGGGCCGGCGGCTGGTGGCGAAAACACAAAGAACAAGCAACTCAAAATGATGAAACTACATAACGACGACGGCTTTTATAATACTCAAACACAGATTTCTTTTAAATAATCGGACACTCTTTTGGTATTTCGATATCATTTAGGAACATCGAAATTTTCAAAACATCGAAATTTTTGATATATCGAAAATCCGATATTACGATATGATTATAAAAGTGACATCGGCGATTTCGATTTCAAAAAAATATTGAGTTTTTGAGTATTTTCGATATATCGACGGACTTTAGGTAAATCCATGGTTCTTGGCAATGTGCGCATGCTCAGAACACATAAACAGTAGACCTTTTCGCAAAAACCTGTTGCGCAAGCGCTAACTGTGGAATGAAGTGCATGCTGATCTAGCTAGGGATCAAACTTTATCGCTAGCTAAACCATCATGCACCTCACTCCACGCCTATTGTGCGCATACCAAGTATTTGCGATAAGGTCTATGGAAATTTACCTGGTAAGTCTGCTGCCACCTAGCGTTCCAAAGTATCCCATTGGTCATGTAGTTTTGTTTTTGTTGTTTGTAACTTATAACTGGCTAATACTTTAACTAGCTAACTGATCACAAGATGGTTATCAAATTGGGTCAGTCATGTGCTCATCACAAGGTCGTTAATCTGTGTCACTGGGTGACAAAGCATGTGAGAAGACTGACAGAACTAGGACTAATTTTACCAACATCCAGTTTCGATCCCTAATTACTTTGCTGTGTATGCCTGCTTGTGTATGCAGGGGGGAAACTGTGTGCGGGGGAAACGTTTAGTGACACATTTTAGTATGGTAACATCATATGGTAACATCAACTGAGTGTGTCCTTCATGGTTCTATTAAGATATGCCTCAATTGCACTCACTACTTCAGATTGTGTTCATTGGTTTTGTTTCACTGCACTGCTGGCACCTCATGAACATGTGTGAATAGTTAGATCATTTTGGTTTGATTGAGAGGGTGGTGGGTGGGGATACAAGTTAGTTCTGATTTCTTTGTGGCTGTATGTGAGATCAATATTTAAACAAAAGCAGAAAATCTCTGCACTGATAGTCTTCAAATGTCAATCGTGACTTTTATAATTGATGATGATGTCAAAAGTTCATTGAAAAATGATTTCATCTGCAGCAATTTTTGGGGTCAAAATGAAATTTTGAATGAATTTGCATCCGCTTCTGACTGTTTCAAGTCTTTTTTTAGACGAATCTGAACAAATTTTGTATGTGTGTTCACTGTTCGCTAAAAAATAAATTAAGTGCACCTCAAATCAGTTCCTGTGTGTTTCTCAAAAATGCAGAAAGTATAATGTTGGCATTTTGAGGGTGTGTTGCCAAAATTTGAACAAATTAAAATTGGTTAAAAATTTGGGCCAAGAACCATTTGCTTTGCATATCCATTTCAGTCTTAGAGGTTGGTATAACGCATTGTGTATAAGGTAATGGTTACACAAAAATGTTCATTGCATGTATGCCTGTGATGCATGCCAACTGTCTCACGCCAGCAAGCATTTTGTTCAAAGCACGACTTCTTTCATTTCGGCAGGTTGGTGTTTTGATGTTTCTTTGTCTTCTCTTTTACTCTCTTCATAAAACAGAATCTTAGAGAAGGAGGTCCAAGCTCTGAAGAAGAACCATGAGGTAGAAACAAAGGAACTGAAGGAGACGATAGAACAACTGAAGATGGATAATGACCGGCAGCAGGAGATTATCGGACAGGTTTGTCTTAGTTACACAATAAAATTGTTTGCGTCAAGATCATTTTCCAGTTTAAGCAGACCTAAGAAGTTTGTAAATTAATTGGGAAAAAATGTGCATGACTTTTGGTAGTTTTTGCAGTTGAGTAAATTCCTTTTATCTCTGATGTGCGTACAAGATAGCCATAGTGGGTTGCATGGTTGGCTCGTGCGTAAAGCGCTCACCTCTCACCAAGGTGACCCTGGTTCGATACCCGGCCAGGGCCCATATGTGAGTTGAGCTGTGCGTTGGTTCTCTGCTGTGCCACAAGGGTTTTCCAGACCTTCCAGTTTTCCTTCCTCGAGAAATTTAACACACATCAAATTTAAGATCCCACTCTCTTAAAAAGTCCCGGATTATATATCCCCTTTAACTCCCAAGAGGTTTTGCTTATACGGATCTCTGGCTACACATAATGTAAATGTATGGATAGAAACAGGTGCTGTAGGTTTGTACTCCACCAGGGCCCAGTTTCACGGCACTGCTTACCTAGGAATTCTGCCCTCTTGGCACTATGTGAAGCGTGCGATTCCACAGGCTGTAAGCGCAGAACGCCTCGATAAGAAGCACCGTGAAGTTTGGGCCAAGTATTGAAGTTCCTGGTTTGATTTACTCGGTTCCAAGGGTCTGGGCCCAATTTCATAATAAGCCTGTAAGCGCAAAAGCTTTCTAAGCATAGAATAGTATTGCTTTTAGCAGAATCAGGTTACCAGCCCAAATTACATTAAGTCTGCATTGTTGTGGCCGGCGCTCGAATCAATTTTTGCTTAGCAAAGAATTGTCATGCAGTATTTTCTGCTTAACAGTTTTATGATTGGGCCCTGAACCAAAGGCCCTGGATTGGGCTGATGACGTATACACATGCTCACTTGACCATTTCCCCCTGACCCTTTCACCCCTCCGGTCACTTCTTCCTGTTTACGAAAGATTTGACCTCTATTAATGATATTATAGCTCTATGGTGTACCCATTAGAAATGATGGTCATGCTTTGCTGGGTACTGAAACTAGGGCTCGATCCCAACATAATTAGTTTACCTGGATATTTTTACAAAGAAAAAAATCTATCGTAATACAAATTGTCAGCATTACAATAGTGATTTTTTTGGTGACATCACACTTTACCAAGCAACTACGATTGATTTGCAGTTTTAGCTCTTTGTGGAATCGGCCCCAGTGATGTGACATCTCTGTTTTTAACCGGTAATCCGTTTTTTGTTGCCTTTTATTTATTAACTGCTCTCTCTCTCTCTCTACTCCTGCTTATTTTATTTCTTCATTTTTTTAACTTTCCCCAGAGCTTGAAGATGACACCAGAGGCCAGGATTAACCAAACGGTGCAACATGAAATCTCAAGACTCACTAATGAAAACCTGGTAAATATCGTGAACGCTCTTTTAATTTTAGAGACTGTTTTGGAAACACATTTCCGAAAACAGTGGATTTACTTGGTGTGTCTACTGCCCGTCTAGTGTCCCAAAAAGTATCCCATTCTGTTTAAAAACTATTTTATCTTTCGGTTTCATCCATGTGTCTAAATTCCATCTCATTTCTATTGTCTGCAGGATTTTTTTTTTTTTTTATATATTTAATAATGCAATAGTTCACTCAGTGTTTTTGAAACAAAACATTTACCCTTTTTCCAACAACATTTTTTACAGGTTTGAATATTTTTCCTAAAACTTGGACTTTTTGGATGACTGGACTCTTTAAAAAAATAAGAAAACAAAAATTGAAAGCACTGGAAACTATTGGTAATTCTCAAAATAATTGTTAGCATAAAAAACTTACTTGTAAATGAGCAATGGAGAGCTGTTGGTTGTATAAAACAATGTGAGAACGGCTCTCTCTCTTGCTTTGACAAAGAAGTAATTTCTCACTAAAATATTTTAAGCTGAGGTCTCGAATTCAAGCATCTGTAAGCACACAACTTGTGCGACAAGGGTGTTTTTTCTTCCATTATTCTCTCGCAACTCCTACGACCAATTGAGTTCAAATTTTCAGTTTATTATTTTGTGCACATGTTAAGATACACCAAGTGAGACTACTGGGTCTTTGACAATTACCAAAGTTGTAGTGCCTTTAAGACTTGAAGTAAAGTAAGAAAAGTAGGCCATTTCCAGGAGAGCAATTTTCTACCTTAAAGGATTTGGGTACTTTTTTAAAATTTCCATAGATTTACACTAAACTTACAGTATTTGAAGATAATGATAGTGGAAAGCTTCCCTTCAAATCTTACTTACTAAGGTGCTGTAGTTTTTGAGAAATGAGTAAAACAATGTCATGAAAATAATGTTCGTCTTATGAGACGAAAAATATTTTAATCATTTACAAAAGTATTTTCAGGACATTGTTTTACTCATTTCCAAAAAACTACAGCACCTCAGCACGTAGTATTTACAGGGAATCTTTCTACTATCATTATCTTCAACCTGTGTAAGTTTAGTGTAAATCTGTGGACATTGTGTTTTTTGTGCTACAAAAGTTACATAGACCCTTTAAGCTGCCAAATAAGGCATTGAGGCGACCCTGGTCCGTTTCCACCTGGGCTTGATTGCAGGTCTGGTGATTGTGAGTCAGCTACATGAACTCATTCCTAGACTTCAAAACTGTTCCTAAATCGGATGCAAACCACAACTTAGACTTACTGACCAGAAATTATGATTTGTTTATCGTTCATCAGACTCAAGAAAAAAATCTGTTGGAATTTGTTTTAAACATAAGTTCAAGTTATATAGGAAGTGTGGACCTGAGAACACAGGAGGTCCACATAATGTAGGACTTGAAACACTATGTGGACTTACACATGCCCACACAGTAGTTTTAAGAGTGTTGAAGAGTAGGATTTCCTTATGTGTACAGAACAAAGGAATGTCCACAGAGTGACTGCAGCACTGAGCTGGGTGAGCTTACAGGAGTTGCCCATGTAGGTCTTTTAGTTTTACAAAACAGAAGCTGTTAAAATTAGAAACACCGTCTCTTTTTTCCCCTTCAGTTTCATTGGAAATCAAATTTTATTATTGAAGACGAGGGAGAAACAATTTCTTTCAATTTGTAATCCAGAGCAAATGTGAGCTCAAGTTTCTTCGAGGTACATGAGTATGTTCATTTGTCATCATCTTGTAGAGCTTCTTACATTAGGATAGATTATCATCAGCAAAAAACAAACTGAAATCTACTGTCTGGAACCTCAGTTGTGGGGACACAGTTGTTCAGTGTCCTGGTTGGTCTCCATTATATAATAGCACTTAGTTTTTAGCTGTGATACGTTTTGATGAGTATCAAGTCTACATGTAGATTGGGAAACTGGAAAAACAGAGTCACTTGCCACAGCACCTGCTAGTTGTTTGAAGTTTGTAGGTCACCGATTAAGAGTTCATTCTTATGTCAAGATGCTGTATTTGAGTATTTAAAATGAGGATGTATTTGACTATGAGTAGTCTGTTGTGAGTATCGAGTGTTGAACTTCTGAGTATGCACTATAAGTGAATATGAATTTGAAAGTTTCATGAATTTTATGAATTGCACAAATCGAGAAATTGTGATTCAGTAACTAGACGACAATACTTATTCTAGTCATTGTGAAATCGGCAGTTAGCTTGGTAGGATTCAAACTTACAACCTTGTGATTGCAATATTTTTCTGTTGTTTCCTTTCATTATTTTAGGATCTATTGGAGCAGAATGAGTATCTTGAGAAGCAAGTGAAGAAGTTGAAGAAACAATTGAAGGTTGCGTACAGGAGAGTCACAAGCACATTAGAATCTTCAGGTACTAATAACTCATTTTATCAACTAAATTATCAAATGCTTTATACTCAGCATAAGGCCTTGGTGCATGTTGTCTTGCACAAATGGTTGGGAGATTAGTGGCCAGTCTATGTGAGTTAAAGGCAGTAGATACAATTGGTAAATACTCAAAATAATTATTAGCATAAAACCTCACTTGGTAATGAGTAATGGGGAGCTGTTGATAGTATAAAACATTGTGAGAAACGGCTCCCTCTGAAGTAGCATAGTTTTCGAGAAAGAAGTAATTTTCCACGCATTTGATTTCGAGACCTCAGAATTAGTTTTTTATGTCTTCAAATCAAGCATCTGAAAGCACACAACTTTGTGTGATAAGGGTGTTTTTTCTTTCATGATTATCTCGCAACTTTTACGACCAATTTAGCTCAAATTTTCACAGGTTTGTTATTTTATGCAAATGTTGAGGTACACCAAGTGAGAAAACTGGTCTTTGACAATTACCAATAGTGTCCAGTGTCTTTAAGCTTATGCATTGGATGCATACTGAGTAAGTGACGGGTTGGGAAGCCATTGAAGCTATTTACATGTATATGGATCCCAGGGATCTACCATTGAGGGTTGATAACCAATGGACCCTTCCCATGAAATATGCTAATAACATTCACGCATGCGTACAGACCCCGTTGGTTGGCAAACGCCATAGAGTTGTGCACTAAGCAGATGCGCAATCGCGTCTGCGTCACGCACCTATTAGCCGTGTACAAAACAGCGCGATACTCCCTCATTTTGCCAACCAAAACGTTAGTGCGCACGCGCTATGTGCGAATTACATATTTCATGGGAAGCGTCTATTGCTAAGCAGCTGTGATCAGAATAGGTTTTTTGATTGGGTGAAGGCATTGACCAATCAAAAGCTTAGATTTCAACTTCTCACCAATGGGATTGCCTTTTGCTGAGAGGGTCTTTTCAAAGGTAAAAAGATTAAGCATCACTTTTGTCACCGCTTTTGTTGGGAGAACACACAGCTAACAGTTGTATGGCTTCTAACTGGTACCCATCATTAAAGATATTGACAACAATAGGGAAGCCAACAACGTATGGCTAGAGAGTTCAGTTGGTTGAGCGCCGGCACGTGGATCTGAAGTTCCTAGATTCACATCTAGCTTTGTTCAACCCTAAATAATTTTAAGTTATGTAAGACCTATTCTTTCTAATCATGTCTCGTTTGAAAGTCAAGATTTTAATGCCTCCAAGAAAAATCTCTTCTCATGTCTACTTTCTTTTTGTTCCTCTTAATTGGCCACAGCTACCCCGACATCTTTAAGTGACACTCCCGCCGCATCTCACCTCTCGGCGCCGGCTAACATCGGAGACACAACTCACATAGCACCGGCTAACGTCAAGATGAAGGAACGAGAGATCTTAGGCATGCTGGAATACAGACAGGAAGATGATACTAAGATTATCAAGTCGGTTATCATTGGTGAGTGTGGGAACTAGAGTTACTAGATTATTAATGAGTATCGGAATTGGAGAAGAAGCTAAAAAGAGTGGACTATGGCGAGAAGTTGATTTTCATTTGTTTATTCATATTGGAATATTCTTTTCTTTTTTTCGTTATTTTTTATTTGATTTTTATTTTCAAATTTTTTTTCTCTTCTCAATTTGTTTAAAAAAAATTATTTATTCCTTTTTGTTATTTTTATTTATTTTATTTATTTATTACATTTATTTTTAATTTTTGTGGTAAATTTTATTTCTATATTTTTTTTATTTATTTAATTTGTATTTGTTAGTTATTGAATAATTACCTAATTAAAGGAACACGTTGCCTTGGATCGGTCGAGTTGGTCTTTGAAAAACGTTTGTAACCGTTTTTTATAAAATGCATATGGGTAGAAAGATGTTTTAAAAGTAGAATACAATGATCCACACAAACATGCCTCGAAATTGCGTGGTTTTCCTTTTACCTCGTCGACTAACACGTCGGCCTATTATGGGGGTCAAAATTTTGACTCCCATAAATGGCCGACGGTGATAGTTCGCACAGTAGAAGGAAAACCATGCAATTTCGAGGCAAACTTGTGTGGATCATTGTATGCTACTTTTAAAACATCTATGTATTTAGGTATTTAATTGTTATTTATTTATTTATTCAATTTGTTGTGATGGTTTTGCGGTGGGGGGGGGGGGGGTTGAGGAAGGTAGGGTAGGGGAAGACCCAAGGGTGAACCCTGTTGATGCATTTTAAGCAGTTAGTTTTTGTACACTGGATAGATGGCGCATTATAAACCCTTAATATAGGATGGCTAAACTAACCAGAGGATCACTGTAGACTTGTACACCAAGTTTTCAGAACTAGTGTTTCTGCCTTTCAGAACTCAATCTTTAAAATTTATCCCTCTCCGACAGACTTCCAACCGAAGAATGCCGAGTCCTTTTTGCCGGGCTTACCGGCGTACGTCATCTTCATGTGTATACGACACGCTGATGATATCAACGATGATCGGAAAGTCAAAGCTCTACTTACTGGTGTCATCAACGGAATCAAGAAGACGGTCAAGGTAAGAGGAGAAGAACAATCACTAATGGATGGTGTAAAATAAATAATTAACAGAAGTAGCCGTTGCTAACAGCCTATGGTGTAAATACAAATATTTTGAATGACTTCACTTTCGACCTGAGCAGGGTCTTTTTCTAAGGCTAAGTAAGTACCCAGCACAAACAGAGAGAAACAGAACGCAGTCAGAAAAAAAAAACCATGTAGAAATAGACGGGGGCATTGAGGGTTGCGTAGAGGGAAGGGACTACTTGACAGGTGGAAACGATTCATTTCTGTTACTCCTTTCAACTTTTATTTGATAAAGTTCATCATAGGACATCATGGAAAGTTTAACCTTTCATTTTTGTGCCCTGAAGTTTGTTTTTTTTCTATTGCCCATTGTTTTCATTCACATTAGTTCTAATTAGTGTATATTTTAAATTAAAACTTTTTTTATAATTTCTTTCTTTTTAAACAGAAACATTTTGAAGACTTTGAGTATGTATCATTCTGGCTGACAAACACCATCAGGCTGATGCACACACTGAAGCAGTACAGTGGAGAAGAAGTAAGTCGTCCGTAAAACAATAAAACGTACCTCCTTCCATTGCATCATTTTATACAACCCTTGCATATGGCGTCACACTCTCAAAAATGCCATCCCTGATGCCAACAGGAGGCAGATCAATGGACGATAGCTGGTCTTTGTGTGAAAAAATGCGTGTGTGATCTCAAGTTAGGACCAGTTACTCGTCCTAACTTAGGACTATCCATGCAATTTGTATATCTCCTAGGACTAGTCCTAAGTTAGGACTAGTCCTACATGTAACTCTGTGTGAAATCGACCCCTGGTAGTGTTTTGTGTCATGCAAGGGGGGTGATTGATTTCTGTAGTCCCCTTACCCAAAGTACAACGTCGAACAATGCGCGTCATTCCCATCATTTTGGGAGTCAAATCTTTTGTGCATGATTTCAACTCCCAATATGGCGAACAGGATAGGCATGTGTGAGTGCGCTGTGCATTGTGCAAAGGGCTCATATCTTTTCTCTACAATATCACTATTGGGAACACACTCGGTACCGGAATTTATTTTTTGGAGCAAGTCTTCTTCGATAAACAGTCTTCCTATTCTATTCTGATTCCCATTTTGTTTGCCCTCATTTTTTTGCCTTCAGGGAAATTGTTATCAAATAGCCTGAAAAGCTGATCAAAACCTACACCATGTTTACATCAACTTTTTTTCTCATACACTTTCCTATTTATTCCCAAGGCCAAAATATAAATTGTAATATTTGGTTTGCGGTAACACCATATGTGTATCTACTTGCCAGGTAGAGCTTGTTCTTAGAAAACTATTCTTCAACCTGCGGAGTATATTTATCATACGTCATTTCTCCCTTTCTACCTCTATTTACTTCTCAGAACTTTTCAAGTCAGAACACGATTCGACAGAACGATCACTGTTTACGTAACTTTGACCTGTCTGAGTACAGGCAGGTCATGAACGACCTGGGAGTCCATATCTATCAGATGTTGGTCCACATTATCGAGAATAAACTACAACCAATGATAGGTGAGTTAAATGGTTTTGTACATGTAGATCAAGTTTTTGGCCATGACATGGATCCATACTAGCAGCGAATGAAGATGTATGTAATGTAGTTTACCTGTAGAAGTTTCAGCTTCATAAGTTGTCAAGTTTTTGAGGACAAAAGTGAAAATCACAGAGCAATGTTTTCAGGAGAGTCACGTAAATCTGTTGTACATGCTAAAATAACTTTTGGGAAAATGTTTTACTCATATCTCAAAAACTACCACACCTCATCAGCAAGTAATATTTGAAGGGAAGCTTTCTACCATCATCATCTTTCAACCGTGTTAGTTTAATGTAAATCTGTGGGTCAAATTGCCACAAATGAACCTAGCATCGGTAACTACATTTCTTCAAAGTTGAAATTTCCTTAAAGGGTAATGTGAATCTAAACGTAGTGAAGATTGTGGACTGCTTAAATGTGGTTGTAGGAAGCCAATTTTTTATACAATGTTGCTGTTTTGTTGTATTCATTTGTTCAATAATTTTGTATGTTTTTGTTTTCCTCATTATTTGACAATCTTGAAAATCAATTTTATACACCGTACAAACAGGACCTGCAGTACTTCAGAGTTCCAGTACGTAATGCAATTCACTTTCTTGAACTTACTCTCGGGAAAAACAGACAAATCTATCCCATACCCTTTCCTCTGCCAAAGCAATTTGATTGGTTAGACTTGGTTGGGCTGTCACTAGAACAGCCAATGAGTAGTCTTGATGCTCAACTGTTCCAAGCTTTCGGGGCAGCGGGAAAAGTGTTAATTTGATGCTGAACTATTAGAAAACCTAGTCATATTGCAAGCTGGTTGCCAATACACATGCAATTCTTTAAGTGTTTAACAAGCCAACAAATATATAATGTAGTCCACACAAATTGCCAATAGTTCTGAAAACAAGGCAGGAAGCATTATAAAAGATAAAGCCCCCATGCACCAGCGTCATGCGAAGCCACTGTCCGCCATTGCAATTTTGGTGAGCCAAATGGCACATATGTGTACATGTAAGAGTTGGGACAAATGGGGACATGCAGCCTCAACTGAAATGCACACTAGACCTAATAACATACAGGGACATTTGCTCAAAAGAATTGGGCAACCAAAATTAGTGTGATGATGACGTCAGGTGAATTGGTCAACAGACCCCTTGCACCGACGTCTTTCTGCCTCATCAGTAAATTTTGTAATAGTTAGCAGGGCACCAGGCACAAACTGTGCACATAATATATTTTGTTTGGTTGGTACCCCTTTTCCAGTAAGAACCAATTCTTTTGGTGCTCAGCAAAGCTCTATGAAATTGGGACATGGTCTACCATTTTGAGAAGTCAACATGCCAAAAGAATTTGTGATTGTTACCTAAAAGCACCATACACAGTACCACACAGGAAAACCAAATTTAACTTTGCACTGACGTCAGGTGAATGGAGTCAATAGCTGGTTGTGCCAAAGATTCCGTTTCTCTTATACTTTTGAAATACCAAACTTTTACTGCCAAAATGTTTCTTGATAAGCTCCTTCCTTTCGACTGTCTAAATTACTGTACATCCAATTACAATATCTTAGATTTCAAAGCTTTCAGCACCTAGCTTTAAACTTAACCCCAAACTGGGTATGTGGGGGAAGCCTTCACATCCCAAATCCCTTTGGGTACTGGTAAGATGGTAATAGCCCCTCCCCGACCCCACCTTCTCCAACCCTTAACAGTAAAGGCAATCAACTTATCGCTGCTCTGTTCCCACAGCTGTCTTTCCCTGGTTTCTAAAATTAAAAATGATTACAATTGGGATCCTTTTCCAGTCCCTGGTTAATTGAAGACGTCTCCCCCCCCCCCCCCTCTTGTGCATGTTCCTTTTTATGATCTTGCTAAAGTCCTGCTGCAGAGCTGATGAATTCCCTAGTTCAGTTTGAAATATTGGGAGTCAGGCCCCCAAGGAATCAAGAGAATTCAAACTGTTAATTCTTGACCTCGTATACTAAGAGAACTACACAAGATCTCTCTTAGGCACACAAATTTACAGTTATAGTCAATGTAATTGTACCAAAATTAAAAGTGCATTTATTTATTTAAACAAAATTGATATGTGCTTTCATTTGTTCTCACGATAGCTAGATCTGCTAGACTTCTTCCTTCAGATCTAAGCGCCATCATTAGCATATTGATTAGGCCTGTTCCTTTTTATGACTTTTTTCTCAATTTATCCAGGTGTTTTTTTTTTAAGAAAATACATGGACTAGCCACTAATGGAGTGAAAGATTGTCCATTGTGCCAAAACCACAAGTTTGCCATGTGTGGTGATTTATTGACAGAGTTTGACAATCCTCGTAAATGCAATATCCTGTAAATCAGGGCAATGTAATGCCAGGTAAAACACCCAAAGAAATGTTCTCAAAGTGGTCTGGCCGGCTAGTTGAAAAGCATCCCTGTTTTATTTGAAACAATATGGACCGGTAAACAAACTGGCAGACCAGTGAATACAAAATTAAAATGAAAAGTTAATTAGTCCTGCTGGCAAGTCATCATGAACTTTTTAAAGGCAGGAGGAAAATTAGTCAGAATCTCACTTCGTGCATTAAAATATTAGCATTCGTTACCAGTATTGGATAGTGGGAACATGACCAAGATAGATGGTGGCAGGCCATAAAAATAGAACCCGGAGAACGCTGAGTGTCTCATTGTACGTGCGGTTCCGTTGTGAGACCATTTTTATGGACGCGCATACGCCATTTTTGTTACGCGTGTATGG
The DNA here is from genome assembly GCF_032118995.1 of Asterias amurensis. NCBI lineage: Eukaryota > Metazoa > Echinodermata > Asteroidea > Forcipulatida > Asteriidae > Asterias > Asterias amurensis. The sequence goes on along the minus strand of NC_092652.1, from coordinate 22,778,517 downwards.
CAAAATATTTTACAATGACATCATCATTGACCAATGAATTATTCACTAGAAACGGTCTACATGTATGTGCGTTGAGAACTTGCCATTTTGCCATACACGCGTGTCACGTGATGCTCATTTTGCCATACACACATCTCACGCAATGGTCGTTTTCCCATACACGCGTATCGCGCGATATTGATATGCGGCGTCCACAGACGACACAGAGGGTGGCCAAGCTCACTGTTCTCAGGGTTCTATTTCTATGTGGCAGGCTAATGAGGTCTATTGGAAAACGTTATGTTAAACAAAATCAAACCTTCTTGTTTTTTGTGTGCAGTCCCTGCTATGTTGGAAAGTGACAGTGCGGGTTTGTCTACGAAGCCATCTGGATTGAGGGGTCGCAGTGCTAGTATGTCAAGCGACTACGATGGAGTCAAAATATCAATAGAATCACTCATTAAACAGGTAAGTTCAATGGGGTGAAAGAGTGCATCATTTGGCCAATCTGGTGATTGTATGTTGGGCTGACAGGAAATGAAGGCCAATTGACATTATTTTTTGGTTGCACGACTGAGGGCGTCTTCAACACTGCAAATAGTTCATTTGGTGCTGTACATGGGGCATGGTGATTTCTCTACACCCCACCCCCTTATTGTGGTTCATGCAGGTCCCGAGCTTTGCGGCTCCATTGTCTCATCTTTGCTTTACCTCCAATAGTATGGAAGCAGTATGTTGTCAATGCATAATGTCTACAATATCAATGCTTTATTATGTCTGCATTATTAACATATAAAATGTAATTCTGAATTATTGGCTGTCTACCATCTTACCTGATTGTTATTTTTGAGCTGAAGGAATTTCCATTTTATCGTTGCTTAAATTTATTTTCATTGTTCATGTATAATTATCTGTATGTTATTAAATATTGTCAGAATTTTCATTAGTGTAACTAATGTAAACTATTTAAATTGTTTACTCTGTGTGTTTTTAATTTCTTTGGTTTCATTGTAATGTATTTATGTATTGTTGTTGCACTCTTATTGAAACCCAGTGGTTTCCGCTAGATGGACCACAGTGGGTCAAATAAAAAATGGTTTATAAAAAGTACTATTGTGAAAGATGTAAAATACTTTACTCCTATGATTCTTTTATAAAAGAGTTTTCTCCTGTCAAAATTGTTAACAGTCAACTTTACTTTTTTGTTTTCTACATTTTTCAGCTCACCACATTCCTCACTGTCATGAATATTCATGGAACCGACCCAGAGGTCGTCAGACAGGTCATCAAGCAGGTGAGGAAGCTCATCTCTAAACTTACGTGTATTCAGTCACATTTTCACTCTATTCGGTCAGCTAGTAATAAAGGAATGTAAACCATTGATTTTGACTATATAAATTCCATTTAGATTGCAGAGTTGTTGACGTGAGTCAGTGACTTGGAGTTAAGACTTGACTCAAGATGCAATTTTTATCTGAATTGTTATGTGCAGCTTGATATGACTGGGGGGAGGATGTGTGACTTGACTTGAATATATTTGGACAAAAATTTTGTGTGACTTGACTTGGTTTGTCAGAATTACTTTTTGTTTCTAATTTGTTCTCTTTCTTATTTTTGTTAACCAGTCCTTTTATCTAGTAACAGCCAGTACTATAAACAACATACTGCTAAGGAAGGACATGTGCCATTGGTCTAAAGGAGTGCAAATCAGGTGGGTCAACGCTTTTGTATAACGGGTGTTTTTAGAAATTGTATCAACTTTTTATCTATGCACTTTGCCTGTTACTTTGAGTTCCTATCATTTCAATGTACTCCTAAGACCTGGATCCAAGTTTCAGACTTTTTTTGTCAGCAATGACACTCATCCCTGTTTTGGTAGTAAGGCATTGAAAGAAAAATTACTCCTTTCTCGAAAACTACTCCACTTCAGAGGGAACTAATTCATACTACCAACCTCTCCCCGTTACTCGTTACCATGTCCGGTTTTTAGTTAATAATTATTTTGAGTAATTACCAATAGTGTCCACTGCCTTTAATTCTTTCAATTTTTTAAGTGTTGTATTAAGTCAAGTTTTTTCTTTGTCAAGTAATAAACCACAAGGGAAACTGACTGTCCAACCTTTAAACAATTTTGGATTGAACAAAGAAAAATTGACGAGAGCGGGACTTGAACCAATAGTAAGGCATGAGATATTCTCTTCCACAGTAAAAAAAAAAAACCGCCCCCCTCTGGTCCGGAGCTGTTTAGTATCAAGTTATTGAAGCGGTTAGCTTCCTGAGCCATCTCTCTGACCATACTTAAGTATGGGTATGTTCAGACAGCGTACTAAGTTAGACCTGAACCGGTTTAACTGTTACAAGCAGTGGGGGATGTTTGAAAAAAAAATTCCCCTTGCGTTCAGACAGCACTGAGTTAAACCCGATATGGTTTATCTTTAGTTTGAGGTCGTCCAGACACAGTACTAAAGTCGGTTTAACTCATGGTTCAACCCGATTGAGTTCAACTCTGTGTGTCTGAACGGTACTTTGGGACATGAGGACTTGACAACAATGGCCCAAAAGAAGCTGGGCCAGAACATCTTGTTGCTCACATGGTTTTAAGACCAGGGGGCTGATTTTTACCATGGAAGAAAAGATATAACGCCTAATTGCCTGTTATCATTCCTTATAATTTTATTTTTGTTTGTCCGTAGGTACAACATGAGCGAATTGGAGGAGTGGTTACGAAGCAGTAAGGTTTACGACAGCAGTATGGAGGACACTCTAGAACCCCTGGTTCAGATTGCTCAACTCTTACAGGTCAAGAAGAGGACGGAAGATGATGTCAAGCTGATATGTGATACATGCACGAAGCTCACATCAACACAGGTAAGGCCAGGACAAAAAAGACGAAACTAACTGGGCCCAATTTCATGGCTCTGCTTAACGCTTCTTATCACCGTTATTTGCTTACCTAGCAAGCGCCAAATTTCTGCGCTAGCTGTGTAAGCAAAGAATGCCTAGTAACATGGAGTACGCATGCGCACAAGCAAAAATTATTTGCTAACCTGTGAAACACGCTTGCCATAAGTGTGGAATTCCCTGCCTCGTGCTTCTTTTTTGTGTCACATTTTCCAGCGCTCAGCCTGTACATACACTGTCATATTTTGTCATAATTTTATATATTTTAGAACTGTTCTTTTGTTTTGCCTTACCGGATTTGCCGTTTTCACTTTATGAAAACTCATTTAATTTAATATGTACAATTCAATGCAATGTTGCCTCTGCCAACAAATTCAAATCTGTTTCTACTGTTCATTTTTACAATGAAATCAATTTACTTTGATTTAGCGGTTTATTTTTATCTGTGTTTTGGAACCTATAATTTACTTTGAATATAAGCCTGAATATCGATTTTAATTAAAGTTGTATCATCGTGTATTTTTATTATTGCATTTTTAATATCTTTATGTTATAAGAACCATGTACATTGTAGGTCTAAGAAGGGTTTGAACGGTTAATCAGATGATGTTTGCAGTAGCACCGCTTTTGATAACTGCTATTTATTCATGACTGATAATCAATTTGATTTCATATCCGTAAAAATCATGAACTCTAATCAAATTTATAGCATTTTTAATATGTTCGTGTTATTAGAACGATGTAGGCTTAGTTTGTTAATAAGATAATTGCCATATATTCGTGAATGATAATAACTTTGATTTTTATAATCGTAAAAATCATGAATTATAATCAAACCAATTGCATGTTTAATATCTTCATGTTATAAGACAATGTAGGTTTAGCTAAATATGATAATTGCCATTTATTCACGAGTGATAAAAACCTTGATTTCATATTCATAAAAATCATGAGTTATAATCAAATTTATCTTGGTGTTTTTCGAAAAATAAATGTCAGTCCATTAAGTTTTTTTGCATTTATACCATAGGTCCTTTTGGTTGATAAGCAGTTTGCAACAGCTAATTCTGTTTTCTTATTTATCCAAAAACCCAGGTGGTTAAGATTCTGAATCTCTACACGCCCGACGAGTACGAGAAGAAAACCGAGGTATCGTTTATCCGTAAGGTCCAGGCCAAGCTAAGCGGCAGGATGGACGCCAAGAAGGAAGCGCAGCTCCTCATCGACACCAAGTACACGTTCCCCGTCACCTTCCCATACAACCCCTCGTCGGTTCTCCTGAACGAGATCACGATACCAGATTCTTTCAAGTTGGAATGCGTCAAGAGAGTATGATGTGTTAGTTTTTTTTTAAATCCCATGTTGATACGAATGTGAAATTTGTATTCTTCCCTGGGGAGTGATGATCCTTCTAACTGATGTTTGTGTTACCCTGGTCAAACACTAGTCGTTTTAACCCTGGTTAGCCATTAGTCGTTTAAGCCCTGGTTAACAAGTTAGTAGATTTAAATCGTGGTTAGCCGTTACACCCTCTTGCTGGCTATTAATGGGTTTCTACCCATATTATGTAAACCAGTGCTAAACATGGTTCACTCTAAAGTAGTATTATAAACTGGCTCTGTAGGAAGTGTATATCGCGGTTGACCTTAAGGAAGTGATTACCGTAGTTTGACCTACAGGAAACGGTGACCCTTGGGGACACTGGTCACCCTGATTGACCTATAGGTAGTGCTGACCCTAGTTGACCTTTAGAAAGTGATTACTGTAGATTGACCAACAGGAAATGGTGACCCTTAGGAACAGTGATCACCCGGATTGACCTGTAGGTAGTACTGACCCTGGTATGACCTTCAGGAAGTGAATACCGTAGTTTGACCTGTAGGCAACAGTGACCACTATCTGACTTGGTGACTCTGATTGACCTTTAGGATCTGCTGAATCTTAAAGATAGTGTAGACTCTGTTTGACCTTTGACCTGTTCATGAAGTTCCGACCATGATTAAAACTTTCCAGAAAGCTTTTTTGAAACGGTCTGTCTATACCCTGTTTATGATCAAAACATTGGAAAGTTTTGGGAAAGCCATTGGTCTTCCTTAAGAGTGGAGCACGCCCAAAGAGGGGAGAGTTGAAGTATAGATTAAATATAATTCATAATAAGGTAGTGCCCCCCCCCTCTCACAAACACCCGAAAAAAATTGTTTATTTAACAAATGAAAATGAAAAAAAAAATAATAATAATAATAATAGGAATATTTTTTGTTAAAGTATGGCTGTAGCACCTTAAGAAAAACTGAACGTTTCCTTCCGTCGTAATTTTGTCTTGTCTGATGTTGCATGTGCAGCAAAAAGGTCAAAGTTGACAGCAATAGGATGCAACAAAATGTGATCCACCAAATCCATAAAATAAGAAAGTGTTAAGTTTTACTTTCAAGTTCATCAGCTTTCTTGTGTCTTTATCCTCCAGAAAATTTTAGACTCTTAGTGACCTTTCACAAAGTTGTGGTGAACCTTAATTTTTCTTAAAAATCAAATATCTTTGAAGACCTGGTCGCAACGTTTTTAAAGCCTGCTGGCACAAAGACTTGCTAATCAACGAAAAGTCTACTTAGTAGAATCAGGTAACCAACCAAATAATACTGTTTAGAAAGGTTTGTATTTGTTAAAATAAATAAATAGTTTGTTTTAATCTGAGGGCTTTTCTTGGTATAAAGTTGCTTCGGAATCAATCATGCTGTGGATATTTCCCCTTTAAAATGCCTTTAAAGATACTTTGTAAACCAGGAGTCGATTTCACAAAGAGTTAGGACTCGTCTTATCTCGAGTTAGGACGAGTCCTAACTTAAGATTAATCTTACAGTCTGCATGCTATAGTGCAGGGTTGTGACTCGTCTTAAGTCCTAAGATTGTCTTAAGTTAGGAAGAGTTTGGTGAAATCGACGGCAGTCTTACTAAAGTTGTTGATACTGGGCTCAATGTCACAAGGCACTAAGTTTCATCTTAGTATCTTAAGATGAGTTGTCAGTATTACCAGTATTACCATGGTGATTTCTTTTGTGACATCACACTTTCCTTAGCAATTAAGATTTAGCTCTTCATGAAAGCATATGCTGGCAGTTCAAGTAATCACCTGAAAATGGATGGGGGATTATCTAAAGTCAATATTAAAAATGTGAGCACCTTTCCCTTAAAATTGTTTTCAAGTCTTTTAATGGTTCGTTTCTTTGACATTTAGATACATACTCTTCCCAAATTCAATGATCCACCATCCCACACAACCAAATTCTCAGTAATGAACTAGCTACTGTCCATGGTCAGATGGTTTGTATGGGTTGTGTTAAGTCGAAGCGTTGTTGAGACTTTGTTATTCCAGATTTCCAGGTAGAAACTCCAGAGAAGAAACTCAAGAGTAGAAACTCAAGAGTGGACAATTTGTCTGATGTTTTTTCTTTTTCTTTCCAAAGAGGCTGAATGCAGTTATAGAGGGAATTTGTGTCTGTCTGTGTAAAGACGTTCCTGGTGCAATGAAAATGAGCTCCGTAACTATTAATATGGTATCTGTGTTATCCATTACAGGATTTGTACTGGGCCCGTATAATCACTGGTTCCTCAATGGTGTTGTGATAACACATCTGCAGGGCCAAATTTCCTAAAGCTGTTAAGCAGAAAATGCTGCTCGACAAGTTCCTTTGCTTAGCAAAAATTGAGTCGGGCAACAGCCACAACATTGCAAATTTAGTTCAATTTGGGCTCATAACCTGATTCTGCTGAGCAATACTATTCTGTGCTTAGCGAGTTTTGTGCTAAGAGGCTTTAGGAAATTGGGCCCTGCATATAGCCCAATTTCATTGAACTGCTTAAGGTGGAAAATATTGCTTAAAAACTTATTGCTTAGCACAAATAAGCAAGACACCAGTCACAGGACTGTTACCTTATTCCAGTGAGCATTTTGGTTGATCTTGGCTACTTTTAGTGCTTAAGCAGCTCTATGAAATTGGGACATTCTCTGTAATGCAGGGGTTGTGGGTTCGAATCCTACCAGGGAAGCCTGTGGATTCTTTCCCGAAGTCCTTAGGGAAAACACGAAATAGGGTAAAATCTAATTATTACTTCCAAGATCTTGGCATAACCTGCACAAGTTGCGAATTCAACTCGGAGCCTATTAACTACCAACTGAGATGAACACGAGAGGGCCTCGTTGACGTAACATTTTTTAATACGTAGGTCCAACTATAGCCAAGTATTAAGTTAAAGTAGGAAAGCTTAGTCATGTATCATTCCTTACAAATATGTATTATACTCCCATTCACTGGCTTTGTATATATTTATTATATAATGTACCTTGTAATTAATATGCATTTTTTTGTGTATACATTTGTCGCATATTTACAGAGGTAGGACGATGATTTTTGGTATTATTATTAATATTATGTGGTGGAATTATTTTTTGTACTGATAAATTGCTAGGCGTTATATATATTTGCAAGGAATTAAATTCTCTTTTTAGATTTAGTTATATTACAGGGATGTGATTTGACAAATGTTGGAATCTCCGGAAGAAAATGAAACGGCTTGTGGCGTGGGCTCAATTGATTTATTCAAATTTGGGTTTTTGGTGTTGTTTTTTTGTTTTTTGGGTTTTTTTTTTTTTTTGGGGGGGGGGGGTTCCCCATTACTCTAGACCCAGAACCTCTAAGATGTTACAATTCAGGAGGTTAACAGACTCCGTTCATCACCAGAAATACAAAAACTATGGGTTTGGATTTAGACACAATGTGGAGTTTTTCTTTTTCAATTTGGCGACTTCTTTCAAAAGAGGAGGTTTTGAGAAAACCGTAAAATCATGAAGAAAAAAATGCCAATAAATCACACCCCTAATATGATTAAACTTTATGATAAAGTTCTATTTAGCTAGTAGTCAGAGACCATGATCAAAGTTGTGCTAGGAAATAACTTGCGTATATCGGTCTTTAAAAAATTATATATTACGTCGCCAAAATTTTGGGGGATAAGAAAGGGGGTTGGGCTTCATGTTTTATGCATGGTATCATTTGACTCTATAAGCATTTGTTTGACGATATCACTGGTTAAAGTGTGTGTATAAGATTTGTGTATTAGTTGATAATTGCGACACAAATTGTACATATTTATTAGTTATCACACATAACGCTGTTGTCATAGAATTAATATATTTCATAAATGTGGAACAGAATTAGTTAATCATGAACATTTATGTTGTCAATAAAATCTCAATTATATGATGCAAACAATGTTGTTCTCGGTGAAAAATACTTCGGACAATGTGGATTTGTCTAAGACACTGCGTTTATTTCACACACAATTCACATACACTTGAGTATATACAGTAACTGGTACAAGAAGATTTTGCGGGTATTGCTTCTAGAATGTTCTACATTTAGGGAAGGCCTTAAGACAAGATGTAGATCATAACATTGCCCAAGATGTGGATATTGAAGGGGCGTGGGACAAATTGTAATTAAACTTAGCCATGATATTAAGTCCTTGGGGGGGAAAAAGGGTAGGAACATTCCATCAAGTATAAATACAAGAGCTGACCTACATGTACATACTATTAATAATGGTGTTTGTATTGTAGACTTAAAGACCCTGGACACTATTGGTAATTGTCAAAGATCAGTCTTCTCACTTGGTGTATCTCAGCATATGCATAAAATAACAAACCTGTGAAAATTTGAGCTGAATTGGTCATTGAAGTTGCGAGATAATAATGAAAGAAACAAACACCTTGTAACACGAAGTTGTGTGCTTTCAAATGCTTGATTTCGAGACCTCAAATTCTAAATCTGAGGTCTTGAAATCAAATTCGCGGAAAATTACTTCTTTCTCGAAAACTGTGTCACTTCAGAGGGAGCCGTTTCTCACAATGTTTTATACTACCAACAGCCCCCCATTACTCGTTACCAAGTAAGCTTTTATGCTAATAATAATTTTGAGTAATTACCAATAGTGTCCACTACCTTTAATAATTACAATTTTCTTACAAAGAACCCAAAAATTTAAAATGACACTAAAGTAGGAAGAACATCATTCCTAAAAACCGGAGAACAGACCCTTGTCACTGACGCCATATTTCTTCAGCAACCCAGAAAGTCTGCAAATGCTAGAGTATTATGCACATGTAGGATACGTATGCATAGGTCCATCCAGCATTGCATTTTTTAACAGCAGGCTCTAGTAACATTTGTGATGACATGCTCATGTAAGTATTCCAGTTTGGGGGAAGTGATAAAACAGTGAGGTTTTCTGAGAAATGTCTTTAGTGATCAGGGGCCGATTTCACAAAGCAATAAAATTCATCGCAAGACAAATTTTCAGTATCACCACAGAGATTTGTATTGTGACATCACACTTTACTTAGCAACTACGATTGATTTGAAGTTACGATCAATTTGAGACCTTTGTGAAATTGGCCCCATGGCCCAATTTCAAAAAGCCTGTAAGCACAAAAATTTGCTCAGCATGAAGTTTCTCCCTTGATTAAAACAGGATTACCAACCAAATTTCCACTTGTTGCATTTTGCTTGTTACTGGTATTCAGCTGTTCCTTGCTTATTCCGAAAATCACCCGGAAATTTGGTTGGTAATCCTGTTTTTATCAAGGCAGAAATTTCATGCCGAGCAAATTTTTGTGCTTACAGGCTTTATGAAATTGGGCCAAGGAAAAGCCTTAAAAAACTTGGGAGTATAAGCGTGTTATTAGGTTCTCAAATAGGTATGTCAACAAGAGGAAGGATGATGCAGTACCTGCTGATAACACATATATGATTCGATTGCCTATAGTTATAGCCAGTGGCACGGGTAAACCTATTTGTTTGAATTTCACCTCCATTAAATTTTGAAAGCAAAACTGGAAGCATTATAATGTTACGTGTACTTCACACTGCAGTACTACACAAGGCACGATTGCAGACTTTGACAAAACATTAAGTAGATATTGCACATGTATCTTCAATATTGTAATAATGTTAAAATTTGGAACCCTGATATGGACTCTGTACGGCTAGATCTGTTTTATTTCTGGTTTTTTTCTAATGATTTATTTTGTTTTAAAAGATGTTTAGCTACGATATCATTCATTCTTGTTCAGACTTGTTATTTGTGGTTTCAAAAAAAAAAAATACTATTCATAAAAGTCTCAGATAAAATTATGTAAACCAGAAATTTGGTTCTGTTAAAGAAACAAAGATACTATGTAACATTGTAAAATCGGAAAATGAGAATTCAGTTCATGATCTTTACTAACCTTTTTTGACATGAGGAAGCAGGTAAGTTTTGCAGCCGTTTGCAGGCATTTTAGCACAAACATTTTGGGGAATTTAAAACTGTTGTTCATAACATGGACACCGAGAAATTGTGTACCCATGATTGGGGTTGCGCACATCATACAAAATCTTCATAACTCAGTACATCAGGGATGAGATTGTTCATACTTTTGGCTGAATTCAGACTTTTTATGTCGGCCTAGTGAAGAAAATCAGACAATATTTTTTTCCACAAATAAAGAAATCCTGCTCATTGGTCTACTTCTCTAGTGCTTTGGATACTGTTTCCAAAAGCTCCTTGGAATCTATAACCCCAGGGGTTGCCAAAGGGGTAGAAATGGCACCATTTCAACATACCTTTGAATTTGTATCCAAGTTTCAGACTTTTTCATTAGTAATGACTCTCACCCCTGGTACATGTCTGTGACAATAATCAAAGGAGGTACACCCAGGAGAAATATAAACACTACAAATAAACATAAAAAGTCTGTTTCTGGTGATACAGGTGAGCTTCAAGGTTTGATCGGATAGACAATGGCAGCCCCTAGCCTGAACATCTTATGTCACACTTCGAGGCTTGTGATTTATGCCAGAGATCTGCCGTTGAGCCCACAAACATAAACACCTTTGACCTCACATCATTTCAATGGCAGCCCCTAGCATGAACATCTTATGTCACACTTCGACGCTTGTGAATTATGCCAGAGATCTGCCGTTGAGCCCACAAACAAAATCACCTTTGACCTCACATCATTTCAATGGCAGCCCCTAGCATGAACATCTTATGTCACACTTCGAGGCTTGTGAATTATGCCAGAGATCTGCCGTTGAGCCCACAAACATAATCACCTTTGACCTTGCATCATTTCACATGGATCTGGAGATTCACATTTAAATCTGGAAACATGTGTATACATAAACCAGTAGCTGTCGGATAAGGACATGGGACCAGTCTAGCATGCCCCGTACATGAGAGACTGGAAGAGCTTTCACCAATAGAGGGCAGTATGCTGCTGGGAGCGGATGGGTAAATTATTCTCTCTGGACCTGAGCAATGCGTGCTGGTAATAATGCAACCATCTCCTCACACAATTCATATTCCACCTACAAATACACAAAAAAACAAAATAAATAACAAATCTACCACAGGAAAATTATTACAGAAAAACAAGTTAAGAGAATGAGACCAGGGAAGAGATTGTACAAAATATACAAAGCGAGTCCCTCTTGTCCAGGCAAATAATGAAAGAAAATAACAATCATTTTTGCAAAGAACTGTTTGCTTTCAGAAGCCTGAACTGAAGCCTTTCTAGGTGTGAAGAATTACCTTGTTTGCTAAAACTACATTACTTCAAAGGGGGTCACTTCTAACACCGTTTTAAAGTATCAATAGGGCTCTTTATCAAGTAAGTTTTTATGGTCATTCATTCATCGAGTAATTACTTAACTGTAAACAGTTGATATTTTGTGCCACATTTTCCAGTTCTCACTTACCTGCATTTTGCCCAGAGCCTCTGGGTGCACCTTGCAGTAGTCGACCACCATTTTGTAGTAGCTTAAACTGTGCAAAGAAATTGCATAAAATTACATTAAGATCTCTGTAGTTATACTTGAAGGCAAATAATATCTTTGATTTTTGGAATTGTTTTGATCCTATAAAAATGTAGATATTTACAACAAACTAACCAGTGGAAATCTTATTTCAGAGGGTGGTAGGTTGTTTATGATTGCTTAGAAAAGGTCATTTTGTGTTTTTCATCAAGATGAGAAAAGCACACTAATCAACAGCTCTTCTAAGAACCAACACTTCTCACAAACTTTTTAAACACATCGTTGTTACCATTTGACCCTACCTCAGTTGACCCTACCTCAGTCCCCTAGCTTGTGTGACAACCGTCATCAAATAACATGTACACAACATTATATAGTTGTTTTTTACCCATATACCGATACACCAATGTCTGTTAGCACTGTATACTCAGTACTTTCCCAGAGTTCTGTGAAAAAAATCACAGGCATATTACTTGGGTGGGATTCGAAACCCACGACCTTTGCAATTCTAGAGCAGTGTCATACCAACTATGGATAAGTACTGAGAACTTGCGTAAGTACCGAGTATATATACAGTGCTATTAGACATTGGTGTACAAGGGTCAAAAACAATGAATATTCTTTATCCCCGATTCCCCAAAATTTAACATTGTTTCTAAAAAGGAAAATGGAATTTAATTTTATTTACAAATGACTGATGTTGAAAACAAGCAATGCCGATGATGGCCTTGTTATTTAGTTGACATACCTGGCAGCGAGATTCTCAAGCCTCTGTTCTGAGTTGGGTGTGATTAACTTGGAATGTCTACAACAACAAAACAAAGAAACAAACAAGGAGACTAATTACGTGACTTACTTTGTGAAAGTGTGTATAATAATTATATGTGATGGGCTCTGTGAAAATGAGTCACAAGGAGGAAAATAAACTTATTGGGTTTTATGCATGGCTGACAAGAGCATACAAGAAGCTTCATTTTGACATATCTTACACACTTGTGTATGTTTGGTTCAAAAGTTATGACCTTTTGAAAAATAGATTATGTCACAATCTGAAAATAACCCATACTGGGGAAAAACAGCCTGTTTAATAAAAACTATTGATGTCTAAGGGACGACCAAAAAGAACTTGTTTTATTCACCTTTATCGATCAAAAACATAGTTTTAATTTCAGAAAATGTGAACATATAGATCCTAAAGAAGCATAAAACCACATTAAAAACAAAATTTAAAATTTTTTTTGTTAACCCTCCTATCACTCAACAGCCCTGTACTGGAAAGTGGGTTGTGCAACAAGCGACTCATTTTTGTAGAGCCTTCACATATGTGCAACTAAACTTGTGCTAACATTTTGCCCACCTTGACAGATAGTTCAGAACCAAATGACTGTGCTGAAAAAAATAGTATACAAATTTAAACTTGTGCATTGTGGCATGTTGTGGCCGAGTGGTCTAGCTCACCGGAACCCAAGCTCTGGTGTTTCCAGCGGTAGAGTTGTATTCTTCATTCAGTCATACTCAAGGAATTATACGCAACTCAAACTCCGCTATGACATTCAAAGTCTTAATTCGCCGACTCATGACTATTTTACAAAATTGGTTTTGCATAATTTGGAGCTCCTGGTAAATGGAGTTTCTTGATCAGGAATTGTCTCCAAAGTAATTGTTGGGCAAAAAAACACATTTATTTTCTAAGAAAAAAACATTAATTTGTAGATTTTTTTTATTTTGTTCAAATTTATACGCGTTTTTCCTTATGATCTGTATGGAAAATGGATATAAAATTGCAATTAACGAATGTAAAGCACTGTGCCAACGGAATAAACTGTGAATGAAAGTAAGAGAATTTTCCACAATGAAACCTAACAAATCTAATAGATTGACTTACAATCTGGCCATGCAGAAATAAGCCACCAGGGCTGGTCTCATGACTTCTTCTTCCAGCGTGGTGGGCATCTTATTCTCTTTGTCCTTCAAAGAATCTAAAACATCATTCAGATCATTGCTTTGTTTTAATAACAAACTTGACTCGAAGCAATTTCAAAATGTGGAAGGAAAAAAACATTTTGAAAAAGGGGGGGGGGGGTGGTGAGGAGAGGAGAACCCTGATGATCCCTAGGTGACAATTTTCCTCTCACTTTTTTTTAACATCCTTCAACCATCCTCTATCAAATTATAGCCCAGATGCATGTCCCAATGCGCATGATTGGTGCACAAAGGATTATGTGTGAACTCAGAGTCCAAGCAACCGCACGGCAACCATCTGTAGCGCACTGATTTTAAAGCAATATGGTGCAGTATAAAACCGACATAGAAACATGAAAACTTAAACATGGCATCTTTCTTGGCAGCTTGATGTCGCATTGCGGTATATTTTTTAATTTGCGCTTATTTATGATGGTATATTATTAAAGGCAGTGGACACTATTGGTAATTACTCAAAATAATTATTAGCATAAAACCTTTCTTGGTGACGAGTAATGGGGAGAGGTTGATGGTATAAAACATTATGAGACACGGCTCCCTCTGAAGTGCCATAGTATTCGAGAAAGAAGTAATTTTCCACGAATTTGATTTCGAGACCTCAGATTTAGAACTTGAGGTCTCGAAATCAACCATCTAAATGCACACAACTTCGTGTGACAAGGGTGTTTTTTTTCTTTCATTATTATCTCGCAAGTTCGATGACCGATTGAGCTCAGATTTTCACAGGTTTGTTATTTTATGCATATGTTGAGATACACCAACTGTGAAGGCTAGTCTTTGACAATTACCAATAGTGTCCACTGCCTTTAACACAGACGGTGTCACCCAAAAAGCAAAGTCTGGATGTTAAATTCATGAAATCCCCCAGCAGAAAATATAAATTTAAACCAAAATATTGTGAAGAGAACTTACCAATAAATTGTTGGAAGTATCCTAAACTTTGCTTAATTCTGAAATTCAAAAATAAATTTATATACATTCAGGATGCTATGTAACAGGTGATTTTAGTATGGTTATCAGCAGATTGCACCACAGCACCTTGTAAACCATCACATCGTGCTATGCAAATATTAAAAGGGTATTATTATTTCAAACACAGCTCCACATGCCTTTAAAGAGTTTTGATATAAAACTTTAGGTAAGAACTATGGTCCAACATGACTTACAGTGTGTTGATTTTATGACAGACTTGGTTGGACGGGGCAGTCCCTGAGCCCTCTGCTAATGCTATCTTCAGGTCCATCATCTCGCTTCATAAAAAGGAAACAAATTACAACAATAAGAACTTGGCAAGAGGGAACTAGTTTGTCAACTTCAAATACAAAGGGGGAAGAAATATCTACTGGTTCAAGTCCCAGTTTTCACACTTGTGTCCTTGAGCAAGACATTTACATGTAACCACTATTGCTTTGTTCTTTGGATGAGGCGTAAAGCTGTTGGTCCAGTGTGATGTGTAATGCACATAAAAGAACCCAGTGCACTTATTGCAGAGAGAAGGGTTCGCCCCGGTGTTCCTGGTCTGACTGACAGCATATTGCACCACAGTACCTTGTAAACCATTACATGTTGCTAAAGAAAGGAATTGGTCTCATACTTCAATAAAGTAGCTGCACAATACCTTGCAGGAAAATACTGTATGTTGAAACGCCTCGAGCATTACTGACGATACGAGTGCTATATAAGAAGCCACTATTATTGTTTTTATTCATATACCTTCTACATATGTTTGGTAATCACTTTTAATCTTTACCTGCTTGTTTCAGCTAGTTCATACATGAGCTGCCTGCACACCATTAGGAAGTGTTGAGGGTTGAGTTCTTTAAGAATGCCCTGCAGCATGTCAATACGACGTTTGTGCATTCTACATCGTCTGTCTAGATCCACCTCAAAGGTGGCTAAGACCTTGAACAATGCACTGTGGTCCTGTAAAGGAAAAATGACACTTCAGTTAGAAGGAGAATGAAGGGATTTAAAGGAAATGTTAACACTTGGTAACCACTCTTAAAGTTAGTGGCACTGAAAAACTTTGGTTAGAAGCATACAGCGTTTGATATTATAAAGCATTTTGAGAAACATTTCACTTCGAAGTAATGGGGTTTATGTAAACAGATTTAGAGTTATGCCCCAAAGTTTGAATCCTCTGATTGTGTATTCCTATTGGGCATTACTCTTCCTGCATGTACATATTCGCTCTGAAGCAACTAAGCTGTGATAAAGCGCTATATAAAAATTGACTATTATTACCATCTAGCTCTATATTGGCGGTCTCCCTAATTTGTCAATATCTTCACTTAAGACTTACCCTAATAATCTCAATGTAATCCGAAACGTGGCCATCTAAAACGTAGTACTCCTTGGATTCAGTGATCCACGCCTGTCCAGCCAGAAAGATCTCGCGAGCCTAAACACAGAAACAGTACTTTATTTGGTATGGGTTCCACAACGCTCTCGTCACAAAAACATAATTGCTATCTAAACCGCTTTCCTTTTAGCCCAACACACTTGTAGGATAAACACTGTATAACGAGTGCTTTATGAGTCCCATGAGGAAAATGAACAGGGCACTTGGGTGGGATTAGAATCCACAGCTTTTAATATGCTACACAACCAAGCTTGCCTGGTGACCAGAGGCCAGCTTGGTCTATTGCATAGTTTAACTGAAGAAAAGATTGCATCAGGGAATCAAGGTTTTAGCCAGGATATGTAAAAAGAATGTCAAAATTTGCTGGAAATTGAAAAACTGGGCGTCCAAATTTGACACTACACCTACTTTGTAAGTGACAGATAAGACAGGGTGCACACATTTAAAACAAGGTGTCCAAGAGACACCCAGACACCCCTCTGGGTACGCTATGTAGGTGATAAAGCGCCACATGAATTAGTTTTGCCCATTATAATAAATTGTTGATAAATAGAGAAAAGCTTCCATACCTCCTCAAATGTGACCACACACTTCTCAGTGACCTTGTTCTCTAGCGATGTCAGTTCCAGGCACTCAAACCTCAACGCCAATTTATTGAGTTTCTCCTGCGACTCTGTGCCGTCGTTCTGGGTGTTCTCCTGTGATGTGCTGCTGCCTTCAACGCCTGGCTCTGTTGTTGTTGTTGTTGATGAGTTTGCGTCCGATGTTGATGAAGTTGTATCTGTTGCTGTTTCACTTGGTATGGTTGTAAGCTTGTCTCTACAGAACATGAACAACAAAAGGCACAATGTTTGCTAAATGTGCCAACCAACTTACGTACTTTATAGTAAAGATCCATTTTATGGCATTACTCAATGCTAACACAAAGACTTGCTTAGAAAAGCACAAAAAAAACATGTTACCAGCCAGAATACCACACAGTTACTAATGCTGTGACTGCTTAGCCTAGAAATTGGCTAGGCAGAATTTTCTGCTCAACAGCTTCATGAAGTTGGGTCCAGATGGTCAAATACAAGCAGCACTTCTATCTGACCCATAGAATTATATATAAGAACGAGAGGGCGCACTGGTGATGCTTCTTGCACAAACGCGACGAGACCACAAGGAGACACGCGCGCACCATTCTGTACGCGCGTTGAATATGAAACACACGCTGGAATTTGTGTTTATTGAGCAATGCTGTTTTGTCAACTTACAAAATGGCCGCCTGCGCGCATGCCAGTTTTGCGTATATAGGCCAGTGCGCCCTCTAGTTCTTATAATATATAACGATATGATCTGACCCTTTCTTACTTGGAAAAGTTGAGTAGAGCCAGGCAGTATTTGAGCCAGCATCTAGCAATATCAGCTTTATGGCGTTTCAGCTTGTCTATATCATCATCAAGTTGGTCCTCCTCTGTTTCAACGGCTGGCAGCTTCTGTAGAGCCTCAGCGTAGATCCGTGTTGCACTCGCTGCGTGGTAAACAACAAATATGAGGATTTAACTCAAGCCAGAGGTGAAACTCACTGCTGACAATACAGTCTGAAACTATGATCCAAGTTTTAAGAGATACCTTGAAAGTATGTAATTTACACCTTTTGGTAAACTGCTGGGGTTGAGATTTCTTAGAGCTTTAGGAACAGAGTACTCAGCACAAGAGAGGTAGATCAAAGGCTATGACTTATCAGAATGTGGAAAAAATTATGACTGTTATTCTTCAACAGGCTAACTTAAAAAGTCTGAAATTTCTCATCCCTGTCGGGCTCATCAGGCCGGTGAATATTTCCATTCCCCCTTGACTGGATGCAAGCCCATTGCAGGTTACCCCAAGCTCTGGCCAGTACCCATTTGTACCCCTTGGTGGAGAGAAGCAATTATGATAAAATGCCTTGCTCAAGGACATAAGTGTCACGGCTGACCAGGCCAGGATTCAAACCCACATTCTTGAGTCCATCAAACTAAACTGCTCCCCCACGACACCCCATGTTGGCGCTAGGGGTCAATAACTCTGTGAATTGATTACCTAGACAATGCCTTGCTTGACTGTAGTCGTCCTGTGTGATGTAATACTGTGACAGTGTTGCGCAGTTCAGTGCCCAGTCCATGGGTTCATACTGACTGGTTTCCAGTTGTCTCTTCAACGTCTCATGACAATGGCTGGCAGACTGGTCATCAAAACAAAATGATATCAAAACAAAATCAGATATAACATTAATAATACTAATTGTGTATGTATTGCTGTACCTACAGGCGTCTGAAAGTACTAATTATGACATTTTAAGACAGTTGTACTACGTTTTTGAACTTGGATGACCCATATAGCACCTTGTAGAGGTTTACAAGGTGATGTGGTGCAATCTGCAGCCACGACCAGAAACACTGGGGCAAACCCCTTCTCTTAACGATAATTGTAGTGGATTCTTTTACTTGCATTAGACAAAAAACTCTGGACCTAATAATGCTTAACAACCCATCCGAAGGATGAACCAAATATTGTCAAGTGTCCTGTTCAATGACATAGGTGCCATGACCGGAACCCAAACTCACACGGTGACAATACCAGTTTTTAAGTTCAGCATACTGGCCGCTCCGCCAAATTTTTATACAGACATGGCACCTACATTGCCTTTTAGGAAAAAAATGAAAATAAAATCACTATTTTTTCCTGCAACTTTGAGTTTTGTACACTACCTTTTCGCTGTCTCCAAGATTACCGTAAACTTGCGCTAGGTAGTACAGAGTATGAGTGTAGCCCTTCTCAAATTGCTGTTGCCTCTTGTGATCAGTGAATCGGTGCTCTTCTGGAACAAGGAGGCTGTTAAATAACAAAAATCAGGGGGTTATTTCCATCATGCAAAAAAGGTTGTTAAGCACAGAAAAAAATTGCTTAGTAGAAATAGGTTACAAGGCAAAATACCTTCAAATGTACACTGCTACTTTTATCACGGTTATGAAATTGGCCATCATTAAAGGACCAGCCGTCGATTTCACCAAGCTCTTCCTCACTTAAGACTAATCTTAGGACTTAGGACAGGTCCCAACCCTGCACAGTAGCATGCAGACCTTAAGTCGATAGGACGAGTTACTCGTCCTAACTCGAGATAAGACGAGTCTTAACTTTTTGTGAAATCGACCCCTGATAAAAAAGGAGACTTTGGGGCACACTAAGTGGCAGGGCTGGCTTTCACACAAAAAATTCTCTTTATAGTTCAATCAAAATATTAGTTTAGAGAACCATAATAATAAATAAATAAACATGACATTTATATAGCGCATTTTTACCAGAGGATGCAAAGCGCTGGAAAATGAAAAGAACAGAGAGCCAGAAGGGCAGGGTTTTTTGGTTTTTTTTTTTTTTGGGGGGGGGGGTACACTGGAGAAACCAAGATTACATGCGAGCAGAGAAAAGATGAGTCTTGAGGGCCTTTTTAACAAAGTGTTACAAGGGGGCTTTGGCTCAGTCTTTGGCTTGGCCTCAATCCGCAATGTTGGATCCGTGAATTTTGAACTTTATTTCCCAACATCGACAACAGAGTCCAAGCTGACGACAGACCCTAAGCTGAGGTTTGAGAAGAAGCCCTTGGTGAACATCTGTACATACTCATTGATTCCAAATGGAGCTGCACCGACCTCGTGCTTGAACTTCTTGTAGACGCTTTCAGCTTCCTAAGGACAAACGGTGAAGCCAATTTTAATCAACATTTCTACTATTTTTTCTCCATTTTGGATCCTTGTAAAGATAATAACAATAATAGTTATAATAATGTTACTTACATGTATACCGCTCATTTTCCATAATAACAATTATCAAATGCTCCTTACAAAAAGGCAAATTAAACAAGAAAATACATACAGATAAGAAAAGAACAAAAACAGCAGCAAACAGAAGCAACTACACAATTTAAAAAGAACTTCTAACATACATGCTCTGTATCCACAATTGGGGACATAGAGTTGCCCAAACAGCGTGATGTAATGCAGATTGCCATCTGCCGTGCCAGAGACTCGAGGTCTACTTCCAGCTGTTACAAGGTCTCTTGGTCTTTTCCAGTCTGGGATTGGGCGGGAACCTCATAACAAAATTTTTTTTTTAACAAGACTTGTGGATAATCAAGTCATTGTACCAAACTTTATTCACATCCGACTCCCAACTGACTGATTGCCTCACCAGTAAAAACTCCAGGGCTTTCTGCAGCTCTCTCCTCCCACTCCAGAGGATCCCAAGCTGATTGAGTGTCTTGACAGTCAGAGAAACCGCCCTTGTGTCTAGGGACAGACCCTTGAGCATCTTACGGCAGGCGCTGAGGTAGTCCTCCCCTGATGAGGTCTCCTCAGTGTCCACGTAGTTGACGCCAAGATGGTAACGGAGACTCGCTAACATCAGATGCAGATCTGGGGAAGCGGAACAGATGAGGGAGTTTTGCATGTGGAATGGGTTTTCAGTATCTACTTGATTGCAAGGGTTTCCCCATTTCTCACATCTAAAACATAATTTTGTCTCCTATGCATGGCATTCTTGGTGCTTATTCTACTATAATCAAGTAGATAATCAAGAGTGTCGTAGATGAGGGCTACAATTATCGCACCTAATACGTAAACAACAGTTGCTCATCTGCTGTCACCAGACACTACTCATCGTACCAGACCTTACTCAAATGTAACTCACACATACAGGCCTTGAACTTCGCTCTTGAAGGGGCACAGCAATTTTTCTCTGATAAGGGGCACTTCTATGAGGAATAGTTCAATTTGTATTGAAACTTTGCCAAGGGCACCACAGCAAAAGCACAGGGCACCACAGCAATTGCTGTGGGTGCCGTGGGTTATTTTGAGGCCTGCATATGGCTTAAAAACTTAATGGCCGTACCTGAGTCTTGCTGCTGCTGTTGCTGTTGTTCATCTGTATTAATTCCATAGTAGTGTTCAAGCTTTGCCCGAAGTTCCTGATAGATTTCCCTCGCTGCATACTTAGACTTAAACGGATTGGTCTCTGGATCATTCTTAGAATCCTGTAACATTCAAAGTAGATATGCAAATTTAATATAAGTCATTGCAGTACTCGCCATGCTAAAACATAGGATTTGAACTGCCACTAGCTACCAGATGGTCTAGTTGGTAAGAGACTGCTCTTAAATTGCAACAGGGGTCGAAATTGCCACTAGCCCGCTAGCCCGGGACTACCAGATTTACAGCCGGGCTACTCATTTTTCCAGTTTGATAGCCCGACGGGCTAGTGGAAAAATAATGCAAAAATCATCATCACAAACAATAAAGAACTATGTTATTGGTGTATTGTAAAGTTTGAGCCGTGACGCGAGACATAATGTGTCTTTCGGGCTACCAAATTCTAATCAGGGCTACTAAAAATTATTGGTCACTAGCCCTGCTGACTACCATGGAAATACACTTAATTTCGACCCCTGAATCGTCTCCTGAGAAGAAAATTATTTTTGTGACATATTAATGACTGAAGTTAACAATTTATAACTGAAGTTAATTCTTTTTAAAATGTGTTTTAAGAGACTAATAATGTGTACACATTTTGATCATTCCTGTTGCAGGTCACTGGAGAACACTTAGAGATTGATGTTACCGGAGAGTGGCTCGGGTAAGTTGCCTTGTTCCTTTGTTGCAGTACATGTATCAACTAACTAAAAGAAGTCTGGATTTTCTGAGGTATGTTAAAAAAACTCTCTCTGACCCCCTCTCTGCGCTGCAAAAAAAATTCAGGCTCTGAAGGAAAGAGTCACTTGCATCCCTGCATACATGTTCTTTGTACTTGGACTTAATCTTGGACTTTTTGAAGGTTTTTTTATCATTAATCCCCCTCTTCAAGAAGGGCCTCTTGTCATGGTTGACCAAACAAGGTTATTTCTGAGGCCTTAGGTGCACTGACAAGATCTCCCTCTTGTATTAGTTGAACTTGTTTGATGGCGCACTAGTTAAGATCGAACAAGCGAAACAGGTCAACTCTTGCAGATAGCAGCTTTGATGGTATCGAGCTTCTATTGCTACCATTAGAACAATCTTTGTCCTGGATGTTTTAGTAGCAAACGTTCGTCTTGTCTGATTTTTGCTGCCTTCACTAGTTGCCCACATTGTACGAGTCGCTCAATCTTTCTCTGACTTTTTCAGCTTTCGTAATCCAAATAATCAAAAAAATATGGCCATTACCACCGGCTGGATGCATGGTCTATCTCCGAGAATCAAGTCCATCTTCTCTTGAAACAGCACTTCTATTCGGCCAGCACCACTCCTCATATTCGTGGCCCTGGCCTTCTTGTACGTGTAGCTTCCCTTCATGTTTTTGATTTTGTTGCGTACTTCTTTCACATTCCTGACATAGCCAACTCCCCCCCCCCCCCAATTTTTTTTTTAATTGTCCCAAACACTGCTGTTTTACGACTGTTACGGACAGTGCCTTCAAACTTGCTCAGAATCTCCTCACTAGACCAAATATCAAGCAAATTGACCGAGAAAACATTTACCATCCATATGAATAAAAGCAAGAAAAAGTTTTGACTTGCAAGTATTTACTAAAATTATCTATGTTTAGTGAAAAGTACGCTACAGCGTTTGGAAACGTTCCGCATGGGATTAATGCTTTTTGTCCCAAAGAGATATACTACTGAAATACTGAAGAGACTCTAATGCACAGTGTTTCACTACAGAAACAATTGATTAACATAGCTAACAATTTGTTTATCTTTATGCTGAGGATATGTTAAAAAAAATCATAATAATTTTTGAAACAAGTTAATGCATTTCAATAGCATTCTCTATAGACCTCTATCATGGTGCAGCCAATATCGATATCATTGTAACTAACCCGAGGCTGGAGGAACAAAGAAGTCTGGTTCATATTTGCAAAATGATTATTAGCAATCTTTATCAATGGGGCTTAGCGCATGCTCGGACATTTTGAAGAAATTGTAAAAGCAATTTACTTTTGAGTAAAGGCATCCATATCAAACTTATATGCAAACATACTGTAATCAATGTCGTAATACGTTAGAGCTTGAAGTACAGTTTCAATGCTGTTTAGCATGGGGTTCTTATTTAGTGTACTAAAACGACTACCGAAGCACACTAGACAAGTTCAGGTAGATTCAGTATTTGATGATTTTATTGACGACTCACTCTCATAACACAGTGACAACTTGTACCAAATTTAAAATACATACACTATTTCAATTCACAATTCACGATGATCAAATCATGTTACTGATTATTCTGCTGATCATTCTTGAAAAGAAAATACAGCTAGGCTGAAACGAATCGGGCTGAAACAAGCCATGTGCCAATATATCATTTTCTAATATGTTTTGAGTTTTTGTTTTAACCCTAGTTAGATTCCTACTCATACCTATCAGTATCAATTATTATTAATACAAAATTTTTAAAGATGGACTATAACGGTACTCCTACATTAAAATCACTATCAGAACTTGTTTATGTTGTGTTCAGCTATCAATTCATTGTTGTGATCATGTTTTTCTCCAAATAATTTTGCTACAATTTCACCGAAAAAATTTGACCTCGATTCTTCGATTTTGAAATTTCCCGCCCTGTACTGGTTCCCGGCTATTAAACCAACACTGAAATCCAAGCGGAATTGTAAACCAGCGGACGTCATGAACGCGGTCAAAAAATGGTGATGTCATACCCATGAAGCAACGAGAGTAAACAAAGATTACGCCATGTTACTCCGTGTGTTGTGTATGCGTTTTCATCCACACTATAGGCGTTCGTGTGTGCTACGAACAGGGGTCGAAATTGCCACTAGCCCGCTAGCCCGGGACTACCAGATTTACAGCCGGGCTACTCATTTTTCCAGTTTGATAGCCCGACGGGCTAGTGGAAAAATAATGCAAAAATCATCATCACAAACAATAAAGAACTATGTTATTGGTGTATTGTAAAGTTTGAGCCGTGACGCGAGACATAATGTGTCTTTCGGGCTACCAAATTCTAATCAGGGCTACTAAAAATTATTGGTCACTAGCCCTGCTGACTACCATGGAAATACACTTAATTTCGACCCCTGTTGCAAATTCACAGAACTTGGGAAAGTACCGAGTATACAGTGCTAACAGACATCGGTGTAAAGGGTAAAACCAAAATTAATATTAAAAGCAGATGTTCGTCAGGGACAAAAATAAGGCAAACTTTAAGGGAGGGCACAAGGGGTGCCCCAGTTTTTCTAAATTTTATTTGGCCAATAAAACTATAGTTTCCGTTTGTATTTTTCTTGACCAAATCCTCTTTTTAGCAGTCTTTTTTGTGCCATTTGTACAGAATTTTTTGTTTTTTAATAAGATAATATATTTCATGGTGGTAACAACAGAAACATTGTCTGTGTGTTAATTGGACAAATTAAAACACTAAAATTTGTACATAAAAACTTATAATTTATTATATTACACTTTGTCTTGGTTATTTTCATCAACGGTTCATATTTCAAATGGGGGGGGGGAGACACAGTGACATCACTTCAGGGTACATTGACCCATTTACTTCTACTTAACTACTCGGCAAAGTCCCATGATGGGATATCATGCCACGCCATTTGTCCCTCCTTACGATTAAGCCACTGACTGACTTGGTGATTACATCCATGTTAAACAATAATTTATTCCTGTTAGTCACTTAGCATGCTTAGTCTGTGAGCTTGGTTACTAGGCCTTTACCACCTAGGGAAAAAATACCATATCTGACCCCCACTTTTTAAGTACACTTTGGTTGGGTCATTGTCACAAAAAGTGACCAACACTGGCAACAACACTCACTGACACTGACTAAATGATTCATCATTTTTGTAGACCTTCCATCTAGTACTTACTATACTTTGAAAGTAAAGCCCTTACTAAAAATACTAAACTTGTTGTCATAAGGTTTAACGCGATTCAGAAACGCAATGCATTGTGGGAAGGAATATGGGGCGGTTTCTATGCAGTTTCTACGACTCGCGCACGCAACGCCTATACCTTTGTGTGGGTTCAACAGCGCCCTCTCTTGATATTTTGCTATTCGCGATAAACCTTATGGTAATGGTTGTTTTCGCACAATCCCCAATCCAATGGTTGAAAGGCACTATTTAGTATTTGGCCTTGGGAAGGAAAAGCCAAACCCAAAGGAAGCACTGTTTGCCCTCTTTCCTTTCCACAGTGCATTCTGACCATTGTGTGAAATCAACCGGGGAGTGTTATTGGGTGCGTTCATTTAGCTTCCCTGAGTCGACCCCGGTGTGTGTGGCGTTTTTTTTCTTCCAGGACGAACGTGTGCAGATAATTACCCACGTTTGTCCTGGGAATGCAACAATGCAATCTCACTCTCATCATGCTCATAGTCATACAATACATGTCATCATGAATCATTAAGAATAAGAATGTCATTATTTTTTTCGCCGGTGCCGATATTTTCTCTCTTATCTAATAGTTTTTTCCCTTGAGCCTAGGTAACGATTACAATCTCTGTTTGTGTGTATAATGCCGCATCCATAATATACACTTTCCCTGATCCAAAATTACACAAACCTCTTCCGTAAGCTTTCTTGCTTCTGCGAACTTGGCAAACCCTTCGCTAATCATGAACTCCATGTAAGTCGCCATCTTGGATTTGAACTGCAGCCATAACTTAATTTCACCGCTAGGTGGCGCTATACTACAATTAGTTATGTGTGCAACAAGCTAATCAACCAATGCTAAAGTTTAAAAAATACTTTTGAAAAAATTAATGAGTCTTTGAGCCTCTTGAAAACAAGTCAAATATATTTTCTGACACATAAACATCATTTTTCTTTTCAAGGTGTAGACGCTTATCCGTGAGGCTCATCCAGAATCGTGAATTCCCCGCCGAGGCTAGAACTATAGCAAACTGGCTGGAAAAGTAGAGGGCCTTGTTAATCATACTAGTAATATGCCTGCCTAATGCTTAAGATTGGAAATTTACAACCTTTAGGGGTACAATCTTTTATCATTTTTCAACAATAAATCAAAGTCTTGGCCACAAAATCTTCGATTTACAGACAAAGTTGTGTGTTTACTCGTGCAGCTCCCACCAGCGGCACACGATTTCTCTCTCTATTATGCCTACCCTTTTAGCGACTTTCAATGGTGCTAACTGATGAGATGTGGAGGGTCATACAGAATACCCGAAGAAAACCACATTATTTATTCATTGCAACAGATTAATTTATTGTCTGAATACAAATTTGTAGAGTTTATGGTCAGAATAGTTCTAATTGTAAGGTTCAGACGAAACGGTTCTACTTGAGTTCAGAACAAAGTACATCGTTCTTTTGAGGCAATGGACAGTTTAATTTAGGGGACAACAGGGGAACCAGAAATTGGGAGGGGGGCGACCACCTAAAGAAACAGGTAGACAATTTTTCAGTTTTAGATGTTGGAGGAAAACACCAGAGAATTATTCCAGGGAAAACCCAAGCAGTCAAGTAGGGACTGAAACCCCAATCCACATAGTGCTCCCGGTTGGATTTCGAACCGATGTCCAAGAGGTAAAAGGCGAGGCAAAACACCACTACACCAATCTGACTTCCAGAAAGAGGGGGGGGGGGAGTACTGCAGGTTAAACATAAATTGTAGGAACGGAGAATCAGCACCAGCTTTACCATCTTTTCATGAGTTTCTCTCTACGAGGAGAGTATACATTTTTTGACACGTTATGCCATTTTCATTTGGGGTGGGGGCAAGCGGGGGAAAAGTTAACTTTTGTGCTTTGTAATTATATCAAATAATTAATTTGTGCGGTTTTCCGATCTAATTTGGGTGAGGGGGCAATGGGGAGGCATCATATCCGCTCCCCTTGATTAAGTCAAACATTGTGCGTTATGTTGCTCGGGGTTTAATGAGTTGGTTCTTGCGTTGTGTTTTTGAATGATAGCTGAAATGGTTTCGGGTATTACAAATGAGGCTCACAGAAACTTCTTCGGACACTCTCCGTGAGCATCTGGCGAAAAGGGAAGAAGAGCACACCCGGCCCCGCTCAAAATGTCCAGTCGTGCCGGTGATCTTGTTAGATCATCGCGCCGCACTGGGCCGATTTCACTGATGCTTGGCGATCATCGCGAACGGGGACTTTAGTGAACTCGCTCCCGGAGCGCGAGACACACTTACAATATGCTTACCAACCCAAAAAATTACCAACCAAAATACCAATAATTCATAAGGACCATTTGTGACTCGTCCTCCCCATTTTGGCCCAACAGAAATTTGCTACCAACCAGTGCTTAGCCGTAAGCAGGGCCCAGTTTCATAGAGCTGCTAAGTACACAAATTTGCTTAGCATGAAATGTCTTCCTTGATAAAAACAGGATTACCAACCAAGTTTCCTATTGTTGCATATTGATTGTTGCAGGTAAGCAGCTGTTGTTTGCTTATCCTGAAAATCACGTGGAAATTTGGTACCATACGTTCAAATAGATCATCAAATTCAACCGCATTTGATATACAAATTCTCTCTTTCCCCCTAGTACAGTAACCGACTGGAACTCACTTCCTGTCAATGTAACATCCACAACCGATCAACAAGTTTTCAAGCAATAACTATAAAAGCACCTAAGGATATAATGACTTCATGCGAACTCAAAATCCTGCCAGGATTACTACAACGGCTAAGCCAGTAAAGTGCCCTTCTCACGGCTTCGGCTTTGGATTCGGGTTCAGGCTCCGTTCTCTCGCCTGAAGCCCTGTGAGCACGTACGCAAAGCCCGCGCAAATCGTTAAAAAATGCGGGGCCAAGCTAGCCTGAGCCGAATCTGGAGCCGAAGCCGAAGGGCATATGAATTGAGCAGTAACTCATGCAGAAAAAAACAAAAACACAACATGGTATAATCACAGGAAGACCCTTGATGAACGAACTCATTTCCCCTCTCATACCCCCCCCCCTTATTATGGCTTCTGTCTGTAACGGCCTTGCTTTTTTTGTAAACAACGATATTTAACAAAAAATCTTTGTGATCATACTGCAGTTACCTTTAGACCATTGACTAACATTTTTCTATCGAACATGAACGGTTTCCTTTCCCCAAAAGGAGAGAAAGAAATATTTTCCAGGAATCATCTTCCTGGCCGAAAACATGTTGTTTTTGCATTCCTCAACCTTCATTAGCAACTGCAGGTAGGTGATGGGATAGACTGGGCCCAATTTCATGGCTCTGCTTACCGCCGAATTCTGCGCTTACGATCGCGATTCCCCGCTTACGTGCAAGCGCCGAATTTATACGCTAGCCTTGTAAGCGTAGAATGCCTAGTAACGTGAAGTACGCACGCGCAGAAGCCCAAATTCGCCGCTAACCCGTGAAATATGCTTGCCGTAAGCACAGAATTCCCTGCTTCCGTAAGCGCCGATTCTGTGCTTACGGTAAGCAGAGCCATGAAATTGGGCCCAGGTTGCTTTTCAGAACCAGCGATTTCATTGGATACAATAATTTCATTGGTTAAACGTACCTGTGTTTTGATTTGTCAGAGGTGACGTACGGCAGCTGCACTTCCCGTGGTTGTCTGCATATGAAAGTAGGTGAAAGGTGAAGAAGGGCGAGGATTGATCTACTCTGTGGCGTTATTCACGAGCCTCGAAGTGTGACGTCAGGATGTCCGGGCTAGTGATGGGATTGCCCGTAATGATACTGTCAGAGTTCATGCCGCGACAAAGCAGGTTTTGTCCTTTGGTTTTTTGTTAAAGGAAGAACAGGTCTGGAATTTCAACTTCGGGAGGACAATAAGGGCTATTACCTTTTTGCGAAGGGCACTTCCATTTGGGAAATCTTTAAGTCTATTTGGAAACGTCTAAAGGGGCACCAAGACCAGGGACAAGAGGCTGCCTCAGTGTAATTCTAGTCCGAACAATGACAGCCATTTTAATTTGGAAAATGGCTGGTTGTTCTTACTACAAGTTTGCCAATCTACCTCACTATACATTGTCTTAAAAGTTACACCGTGCCTATGGAGACCACAGTAGTAACGGGCTTACCTTTGTCTAAAATGGCAAAGTTGTTCCATCCATGCCAAAGACATTACGGCTATAGAAGTAGGTTTGAATCGTTTCTACATTCACCGGAAATTAAAGTTCTGTGTATGTGTATTTTTCTTTTTCTTATTTTTTTTTCACATGCACAAGTTTGATGAGGTTTAAACAATTAGTTATGAGTTGTGTTGACTTATTTCGGAAGTTAATTCTTGGACACGACTCGAAATTTGGTAAGCCTACTCCAAGGATGATGATAATACGAAATTAATTGGTTAAAAGGATCGTAGCGGTTGATAGTATTTTGAGAGAAGATTTCTCTTCGAAGTATTTGGATAATTGTTAACGAAATGCACGAACCGTTTCTCAGATTTCTGAAGGTTGGTGTCCATTCGTGAATGTTGGGCCCAGGGATGCGGTTGGTACCAGCTGCCAGTCTGTCACCTCTCTAGAAAAACGTAGATGGATTCGATGTTCTTGTAAAAAAATACTGTGACATTTTTTGAGCTGTTTTCTCAGCTAAAACTTATGATTTTATTGTTTTTTTCTTTTTAATTTTAACTTTTTAAATAAGAAAAACGTTGACGACTTTGACTTGTTGACTTTGTGGATTTCGGCGCGATAAGGAACTGAGACATAAGTTGTAACTTGGCCACTAATAATTGAAGCTTTAACTTTCCAGAGTGGGTGCTCCAACTTTTGTTGCAATGTTGGTATTACAAGACTGTTGTTGTTGCTGTTGTTGAATGTGGTGTTTGTTGTTGTTGTTGTTGTTATTATTGTTGTGGTTGTTTTGGAAGTGCTGTTGTATTTGTTGTTGGTTGTTGTATTTGTTGCTGTTGCTGCTGCTGTTGCTGTTTAGCCAAATTGCCTGGTTGCCACTAAAATTACCTCGTTATATGACATGGCCTAAACCAACCCCTCCCCCGCTACGGTACTTCTTACCTGTGTACAATTTTTTTAACACTTAAATTGCCTAGTATGTGGCTCTTTTTTTTTTTTTTTTTTTTAAGATAGCAAACAAAAACAAAAACAAAGGAAAGAAATGGAAAAATTGTCTCAAAGTAAAATGCAAGGATGTACACACACTTTCCATGTAAAGTTAAGGCATGTGATAATGAATTAAGCAGACTATACAAAACACGGACACGCCCTTTTTCGCCGAAGGCGTTATACAGGGTGTCTCAAAAAAAGCTACACACTTTTGAAATGGCTGTGAACAGTGCTCATCCAATCATGAATTACTTTCGGACTTTTTGGTGTCATATGAAAGTTGAGTCCATAAGCTATCCATACATATAAACCTTTTCCCCCAGAATCATATATATATTTTTTTATTCGGCAGCTGTTTCACGTATAAAGAAAAAGTCTAGGGGGTGCGGAAGATATGCAGTTAAACACTATTTTGCCTTGAGACAGAACCCAGACGGGTTGTGAACACACAAAACAGAAGTTTTTCTTCTCAAACCTTCCCGGGTCGGCCAGACTTGTCGTCCGCAAGGAAACTTTGAGGCATTTGGAGGCAATCAACTGCACAAACGGGACCACTTTGGTAGCATAGGAGTAATTTTTCAAACAGTGCCATTTGATCCCCCAACAATGTTATAAATCTTCAAATGTGAATGCCTTTTCTTTTGAGAGATTGCATGGAATCGGTTGCCTGTAATAATTGTCTCTTGTGTGACATGACCCTTATTTGAATGAATTCGCATGGCGCGCCTTTCTAATTTTCGCCTCTTGATATTTCACGGACCAAAGACAGCAAAATGTCAGAAAATAAAACACATAATCTCAAAAGATTCCTCCTCAAAAGATAAACACTCAATACAAAAGGCTAAAAATACCAGAGAGCATCTTCATTAAGACCTCAAAACCGTTAACAGGCCCGGCTGGTAGGCGGCTTCGCCATACACATGCAAGTGCCTTGCACGCTCATCTGTCACACTTGTATGGCAGTCCGGGGCCTTTGAGCAGGCTCGGATGAATGGTCATTTGTAATTAGGGCGCTCATTTATCAAGTTAAGTACAAGACAACAGAAGTGAGGAAAGATATATAAATAGAGAGAAAGAGAACTAGAAAAGAAGAAAGAAAAAGAAAAACAAAACAAAACATCCCTTCCAACCCCACCCCCACAAATCGTTTGAATTATTTTGTTTTATTATCAAATAATAACCCAGAGTTGTTCCCCAAAACACCTGAGAAGACGTTAACCTTTTTTTTTCAATTCCCACTTGCAGATCTTGCGCCACTCGCACTCTTTCGAATTTTTTACCGAAAAACCTTGATCCGCTCTTTTCAGTAAAGAAAGTTGAAATGTAACTTTTAATAAATTTGTTAAAGGCAGAGGACACTATTGGTAATGACTCAAAATAATTATTAGCATAAAACCTTACTTGGTGACAAGTAATGGGGACAGGTTGGTGGTATAAAACATTGTGAGAAACAGCTCCCTCTGAAGTGCCATAGTTTTGGAGAAAGAAGTAATTTTCCACGAATTTGATTTCGAGACCTCAAGTTTAGAACTTGAGGTCTCGGAATCAACCATCTAAACGCACACAACTTCGTGTGACAAGGGTGTTTTCTTCTTTCATTATTATCTCGCAACTTTGATGACCGATTGAGCTGAAATTTTCACAGGTTTGTTATTTTATGCATATGTTGAGATACACCAACTGTGAAGACTGATCTTTGACAATTACCAATAGTGTCCACTGCCTTTAAAATAAACGAACATTTCAAAACATTTCCCATTCACGGATAATAAGCCAGTGCTTTCTGGTAAAACCTCAAGGCAAACAAAGGGGCTGAGCACTGTATCGATAATTATTGGTTTGCAATTACCAACGTTATTTGTATACTATAGCTGATACAGATAAGTCTATCAAACAATTTACATCGCATGGCAGATTCAGAGCATGAGTGACAAATTATTCGAAACCAGAGATTTGCCCGAATCAGAGGTCCAGTCTCTTTTAAAATGTGGCTAAAACTTACCCTGCTGCTGATGCATGCTGCTGCTGCTGCTGCTGCAACAGCATGCAGCAGCAGCAACAACAACAGCAACAACAACAGCAACAGCAACAGCAACAGCAACAGCAACAGCAACAGTACAGCAACAGCAACAGCAACAGCAACAGCAACATCAACAGCAACAGCAACAGCAACAGCAACAGCAACATCAACAGCACAGCAACAGCAACAGCAACAAATACAACAACCAACAACCAACAACAAATACAACAACCAACAACAAATACAACAACACTTCCAAAACAACCACAACAATAACAACAGCAACAACAACATCACCGACAACAAAATCCACCACATTCACACAACAACGCTCTTGTAATACCAAAATTGCAACAAAAGTTGGAGCACCCACTCTGGACAGTGAAGGGTTCAATTAGTACTGGCCAAATTACAACTTATGTCTCAGTTCCCTAAAGAAACTGGCATAGATTGAACTTGAGTGAATGACTAATACACAAACATAACCAGTCAGTGCTATTTTAGCTCTAAGAAAAAGTTAAACATAATTAGTTTCACCTAAAAAAAATCCTACACAAACTTTAGTATTCGTATCAGTTAGGAATTCCTCTATTTGAACTTTTCAGTTTGGGTGGGACACGCGGTTGTAATTTTCTTTTTCCCCGGACGATTCAAGTTAAAGCCCGGGAAATTAGTTGACACGCTATACAAAAATTGAATACTTCCGAACTTATCTCCACACCACCAAAAATAGTACAGGGTCACAATTCCGGGGAAGCCCTTTTTCACACGGGCGAACTTCAGTCAAATGGGGGCCTTTATGAACCCAGTGTACCTAGATTGTGAATGGAGCTACCGCGCATAAAGCACGTACAAAAATATGGCTCTGCTAGCGCTACATTTTAAGGAAACGTGCCATCCCATAATGATACTCCAATCCTATTTTGGCTGTTCCAACAACTGATCACCCCGATTTATCTCGCATATAAATACTATTAATGCTTCAATTTAACGCAAATTGGCAATATTTTTAATGGAAAATAAGTTTTAATGTATTATTTGTGTAAAATGCATGTTTAATTTGCTCAAAAGGGGTTTAAAATTAATTATTTGTGAAATTGTTATATTTTCCGGAGGGGTCGTGCGTCAGGTCGTTTCCCATCACCACACCCAGCGTTGTAGGTCCCCTTTCGGCTCTCCTGTCAGCGGATTTGAACAGGAATTACCAGTTTATTCAGGGCGCAACATCGGACAAACGGGGCCAATTCGGGAACCCCGATTTGCTATAGTTTCTGGGGAACGTTACGGCTTGATAAAAAGCCTCCAGTTGCGGGTGCTAGGAGTGTAAAATCGGCGTTTTTCTGCGCTGGTCGTCATCCTCCAAGAGAGAAATTTGCTGCCCTGCTGGCTGGCCTCTCATCCAACATGGGTTGTTGTCTGAGCGAGGAAGCTAAAGAAGCAAAGAGAATCAACCAAGAAATTGAGAAGCAGCTACGTAAAGACAAACGCGATGCGCGTCGAGAGCTCAAGCTACTTCTTCTTGGTAAGTTGGAGAAAAATTGGAAAAAATATGAGAGTTGTGCGAGCCTGGTTTGAATGGGAAATAGCCCCAAGTTTGAAGCGGGGAATAAGCGATCCTGTGTTTTGTCTGTGTACGAGCGTGAAAGCTTATGGGCTTGTTATGCTAATGTTGACATGTCGTGCCTTGGTCAGCCATTCGCATAGATGGCGAAGTGACGGAGAAACAACGGGATTTATGTGTGCAAAGAAGACCAGTTCTGTTTATAAAAAACACCACAAAATCTTCCGGAAGTCCCCGTGTGTGGAGCTGAGACGGTTTCGTTGGAGCCAGTGGAATACAACACCGTGTAGAGAGAGAACCATCTGAGTTGGAAATACATGACATCATCATCATTCCAAACAAAATGGAGGACAGGAAAAAAAAATCCAGTGAAATCCATTGAATTTTCCAACGCCCATATCCCATCTGAAATATTTGAGACCTAGCATGAGAGAGATAGAGCATTGACCGAAAATAACAGCAAATCTAGTTCATTATATTTAATCCCGA
Source organism: Asterias amurensis (assembly GCF_032118995.1). Lineage (NCBI taxonomy): Eukaryota > Metazoa > Echinodermata > Asteroidea > Forcipulatida > Asteriidae > Asterias > Asterias amurensis. Next base: position 22,744,352 of record NC_092652.1, on the reverse strand, counting down.
ATATCCCATTTTCTGTCATTCTCACTTATTTTCATTCATTGGCCAATATGACATGAGCAATTGATAATTTCTCTTTTAAAATAAAAATATACAAAAAATGGTCGAATAGGAAAAACTTCAATCAGCATTTTGTTGATCTCATTAGTTAGCTAAATATATATTTTCCTGAATTATTATTACCTGCATTTAGGGCAAATGATTCTGTATTGTATATGTGATAGTTTTTAATTTAAGTTTGTGACTGATGAGAATAAACAAAAGCAAAGAGTTGAGTATTATTAACATTGTTTGGTGTATATGCATCCATTTTGTGAAGTTTGCGTTGTAGTGTAAAGTAGTGATAATTAGTGTAGATTTATTTATTGAACGTAGTATTTTACCCCCTCCCATAACAAAAGACCCTCTGCATAACATCTGCCTTGTTAAAATATTTCTACTGATATTCAACATTTTTTTCACACCATTCCATGCATTTTATTATTTTCAATTTTTTTTCACGACTTCTAAGCAGTGGGCGTGTCAATTTGGGGGTTTTCTCATAATTTGGGAAAACGTGATAAAGTCATTGGCTTTGTGGAGTCTGAAATAGTTACACATCTAAGGAATGTTCTACTAATTTATTAAATCTTGTCCACGCCCCTTAGACCTAAGAGAGCTGTGGCAAACCATGTATACATATTTTGCAAATTCTGTTTTTCATCAATCCAATGAGTTAGTCTGGTATCGTGTTGCTAGTTCGTGAACTAGGATTGGACTCCTCATCTACGCTGTGGTAGAACCGAAATGTTCGAATACTGATAAATCTGGGTGCTAATCGCAATTAAGCATGAAAGACAACATTTGTTACAATGTCGGTTGGATCGCGGGTTTCGATTATCGAACTAACTTGTTTCATGAAGGAAAATCCCTTATTGACCCAATTCACCTGACATCATCAGAAAAATCTTGGATGCGCCATACTGGTGGGCAATGCCACTGCGTTATTCAGTGAAGTGCGCATTTTAGGCGACGGGGCGTTAACTTGTAAACCTATTGCCCACAAAAATGGTGAGCGTGGCACAGTCGCCGCGTGTGACGTGCGTGCAAGGGGTCAATCGGTGTACTGAAAATCTTGATTTAAATTTTTTTATTATTATGGTAATCTTGTGTGTACATGATGTCATGTGTACATCAAGTTGCTTTTGATTGACCCTTTCAGTATGGTATCACCCAGTTACAAACTGCGCCATGCATGCATTGTATGATGATGATGGTTCACTACTCGTTTGTATGAGCTGCCAATGTAATTTAAATCATGGAGCAACATAGAGCAAGGACTCTTGCTCTATGTTTAAATGTACATGTCTATGTACCGACATGAATGTGCCATTCATGTGAGAACAGTCCATTCTGAAATGGAAATGTTGGTCTAGTCTGTCATGCTTTCGCCGGTCGCCCGTATGTCTTGTACATTCAGTCTGAGTGGAGAAATCTGGAGCACTGTGTCTTTTGAGAGTCTTGAAGCGCACACCATGCATTTGAAACTAATTCATAACTACCACCCCAAATTTACAACCTTAATTTTTTCAGAAAAAAAAGTCCTGCCACGCACTGCGCGTCTGTAATTTCCACCAATTGGGAGTTGCTTCCTTTGCGTACATTTTGATTCCCGAAATGGCGGACAGGATAGGTGCATATTATTTTGCTGCTCATTATAAAATGGGTCAGTATTCAGTATGTAAGAATGTTTAATGGTACATGAGGGTATGCCATAGGAAAATTTAGTTAAAATGTGCCGCAAAACTGTAAACTCTTTTGGCTGTTTTACATTTAAATAAAGCAAGGTCAGTGTACAGAATTTCTCATGATTACAAACTTCAATCTGTAGTAAGAAGCTCCGTTTTTCATTCAGCATTTTTGCATAGCAAAATATTTTGACTGAAAGAAATTTGTGCACACTGAATGGTTATTATATTGAGTAGCAAATGATGAGTTTTGAATAGCAACTGACATATTTTGCATCATTTTGCTCCGCTATATAAGGGAAATTATGCAAATCGTTCACTGTACTCATGTTGATGTTTTGAATACTTCTCACCAGGTGAAAGATTAAAAATTATCATAAAGTAAAGAAGTGAATTTTCTGATCAATGTTCTACTTCACTGGAAGCGATGTAAGGTGTACCGCACAGTTTCCCATGTATAGCAGAGTAAAATGCGAACTCAAAATGTGTCAGTTGCTACTAAAAAAATCATCATTTGCTACTCCATAACAACGCAATTCTACCTCCATGATTATATATTTGTGTACAGGCAACAACCAAATAAATGTACATGTACAGCATTTTGCATACTGTGATTAACTATGATACAGACCTGTTTAAAATGTATGTTTCGTTTGTTTAAATAAGAGGAAAATGTAATAATTAGGGTACAAATGGAGACAACAATCCTCCAGAGGAGGGTTGTAGTGGAGTACCTAAAATATTTTTATTGCATGCGAAAATGCTTAAAAAGAAACATGAAAATATTATGTCAAACATCGCCGTGCTACTATTCTGGCACCGTTCATCAAGTACACTTATACTATAAATTGGGGACAACCCCAAATTAACATTTTACTCTATTCACACTTGAATAACTTGATTTACAATAAAGCTAATTATTTGTAACTTCACAATTCTCATGGTACATTAGCCAAATTATATAATTCTTTTTAAAACCAACACTACTCAACAGAGATTTAGACATTATGGTGCTACAGCAAACCTTGCACCTAATTTATATAAGGTTTGTTGTAGTGTGAGTTGTCCATTCACAAGACTCTAGACCCATCACATGACTCTGCATGCACTGCACAAAGAAATAATGTCAAGGCACTCGTATTTCATTTTGCCTGCATGTTCATGTACAAGTACATGAACATGTTCAATGTACATAGTACATGAACATGAGCGGTGTGGTCAGTGTGTAGTGCATTATGCATCATGTGTCTGTGCATATCCGTTGAGACACCCTTGTTCTGCTCTGTGTGGATGTACATTGTACAATACATGTAAGAATGGTATTAAATGCATATATAATCCAATGGTACTATGCATGTCACATGCAATAACAGCGAACACACAGCAATATTTGTTAGTGGTATGGTGTAATACATACAGACCAAAATGCAAATTGTTCTGTTGCTGACTGAAAACTGCCTGAGGAATCTTATTTGAGAATCTGATTGTAAATTCTTTGTCTAAATCATACATGTGGAGTAAGGACCTGCTATGGTCTAATAGGGGCCAGTGTACAATGACAAACAAATTTGGGTAATATTTTAAAGACAAATTTGTTGTCGTTCTGTGAAGGATGCGCTTCAGTGGATACGGGCATTATTTGTTATTATTTTTGGGGAGATATGTTTCACTATCCCCCTTAATAGTGATATCATAGATTTGAATTTACCACACAAACTTCCTAGCAATGGTGAAAAATGATCCTCCAAACACGCAATTCATGCCAATCTTACACACACAACACAAGCATGTCCATATCGGTTGATTTGGTAAATGCGATTGCTAAATGCACAGTGGGGCATGCGTAATGCAACAGTCTTTATAAAATATGCCCCAGCATGTACATCTTGCGTACATGGTGTACATGTATATATTATGTATGCTGGCACATTTTACAGTTGTTCATGTATAGTACATTGCTTTAAAGGAACACGTTGCCTTGGATCGGTCGAGTTGGTCTTTGAAAAGCGTTTGTAACCGTTTTTTATAAAATGCATATGGGTAGAAAGATATTGTAAAAGTAGAATACAATGGTCCACACAAACATGCCTCGAAATTGCGTGGTTTTCCTTTTACCTCGTCGACTAACACGTCGGCCATTTATGGGGGTCAAAATTTTGACTCCCATAAATGGCCGACCATGTTAGTTCGCACAGTAGAAGGAAAACCACGCAATTTCGAGGCAAACTTGTGTGGATCATTGTATTCTACTTTTAAAACATCTTTCCAACCATATGCATTTTATAAAAAACGGTTACAAACGCTTTTGTTTTGACCAACTCGTCCGATCCAAGGCAACATGTTCCTTTAAAAACATTCCTTGAATGTGGGGGATGAGCTTGCAATGGGCATGGCGTGTTGGTTCCATGTGCATCACAGTACTCAGTTTAACATACCAGTTGGAATTTTTAATGTCCACTGGATGGTGTGTACTACAACGTAGTACTATGTAAATGATGTATTGGGATGGGTCGTGTACAATTTACATGGTACATGTATTTTCAGTATAGTATGTACCGTAAAAGAAAGATTGCCTCAGTGTAGTAGCTATGCTATTAAACACATTATGGTTGCTGCTTAATTACAAGGGGACCAATTTTAATAATTTGTTCAACACATGTATTACTTTTTATGGATTTACAGACATAGTTTAGCAATGTACATGGATGTGTCATTCAGCATTTGGCAGTTAATTGAACATATTTCATGTTGATGAATTTAAAATGTCTTATATCCTGTATTTTTTTTCATTGGCCTTGGGAAAACACAAGGGCAAATAGCAAGTTAATTTTTCAGTGGAAAATATGAACATGTGGTGACACTGGGGGAAAAAAAATATCAGCGAAGAGTTGATTTTGTGCGAATTACATGTATGTTGTTTAATGGCAAAAACATGTTCTCTACATTCATTTCCGGTTTTGTCCTTCAAATAATTGTGGGAGTATTTTTCAAGATGTGTCGTGATAAACTTGTCATTGCCCAATGCTCATAGCCTTCATCTACTCAGATTCAACATCTGACCGTCAATTTCATAATGTGAAATCAATTTCACAAATGTATGAATTTCACATGTATTAATTTACACCGACCTATAGTGTGCATCCATTCGACTAAAATGTTGAATTTGTCTTTTTATTTCATTTAAAAAATTGTATTTTGGTGGTCAAAATATTAAACTCCCCGGTGCTTGACTGCACTGGGATTTTTGTGTACATTGCACCTTGACTTTGACCATTTGAAAAATGATTTTTAAAATGTCATGTTTGGCTGTGGGTTGTTGCATTCTTTGTTGTTGGAGGAGGATGGAGTCGTTTAGAAAAAAAGGAGAAAAAAAAAACGAAAGAATTTATTGGCAGAGTCTAAACCTTTGTTTGGATTCGTGCACTGACTGTGTTCTTTGACACGCAACAAAAGGCTGGAACAAGCTGCTATGGCAAGCCAGTGTAGTCGCACCTACATGTGCCAAGTTTACTTTCACTTTTGGGGAGCAGTGGCCATATTGTGCTCTTTCTTTGTAGAGCCAGGTGGCACGCCACATGACACATGGCCCATACATTGTACACAAACATACATGGACAACTTGAAAAGTCACTCTAATTCATAACATTTTGGGGCAAAACAAACGTGGCCTTTGGGTGCTATCTGGTCACATTTTCAGTGAACAGTTTGTTTGAATAGTTTTATAATATATTTGCCGTGCTTGTGGTTCAAAAGATTGATGTGTACTATGTACATTGTACATGTAAATACTACTAGAGAAGAACAAGTGCACTTCCCCTAATGAGGAGCATGTGATTGTTTACAAGTGTCATCATTCAAGCTATCTCTAAAGCAGGTCAAGGGTGGACATTGTTGAAAACAACACAGAATTTGTCCTTTTGTTTGTATATGTCATAAATCCATGGCTTCCCTTCGTTCTAAATAGTTTTTTTTTTTATATTAGCGATGTCTCCATGTATGCCATTTTGAGATATTAATGGACCCATACTACAACACTATTATTAGGCTTGGGTAAATTTGTCTGTATACACCCAAACCAAACAGTGCACTCCTATAGTGTCCACCATAATATATAAAATAAATATAAAATAAATTGGTTTTCGAGGACTGTCCTCACTGTATCAATTTACCAGAGTTTCTTTTTTACAAAGTCCTTGGTTTAGGCCTAAATGTGTAGCTTAGGCCTACACGAAGTTGTACCAGGTAACCTGTGACAGCACACATATGTAGCTATGTACATGTACATGTTCATGGTGTATACAAATGTTGTGGCAGCAAACTGTACATACAGTACATGCATGTGTGTTCATGTGTACCTGTAGCTTGATTTGTATTGGTGAGATAATTACACGTAAGCATTCATTAAGTCAACCTGTACGGACAGCCTTCCAGTGTGTACTCACATGTACATTTTACAGTAATCATGCAGGGAGCCCCTTTTTCAGTTTGACTGTAGATCCATTTATAACAATATATAGGGTCTACTGTAGGTGACGTATCAAATAATGATGATAATCAAATCAATGCGCTTTATTTTCCAGTACGCACTAATCCACCAATCAGATGATCGAACTACTAGGGTGATAAAAACATATATGCTACGACCTCTGTTTTATATCATACTTCCTCTGTTTTTATTACACAGTGCGTGTTCACTCCTCCGTATACGGACAGTGCAAAAATTACATTCTAAACTTTGTGCGCGTGAAATAACGCTCTGAAGTTTTAAATTTTGCACCTTGCAAGTGAGACTGGAAGATAAATTCGTTATCACACGCGCGCTCGTGAAATACGAAAAAATAAAGTGCGTCTGCGTCCCATATCCAACTCGGCCTTCGGCCTCGTTGGATATGGGACGCAGAAGCGCTGTATTTTTCCGTATTCCACTCGCGCTTGTGTGATAACTTATAATACATTTAGTGCCCTGGTAATTGGGCTATTATAACATTCCTTGTAACTTAAACCTCTATTTGCAAGGCACAATGGACATTGTACTCCGAGGCAAAGCCGAGGGTGCCATTTTCCCCCTCGGGTGTACAAAACGCCATGGACCCCGTCACAGCGTGCAACAATTGTATACTGTACATATTACGTTCATGTACATGTCATGCATGTACACATAAATGTGTAGAGAAAACCCCCAAACAATAAGTCTGTAGAGTAGGGACGCATCAAGCATGCACCGGAGGTAATTTACCTTTGTAATGTTTCAGTAGAAATTGAGTTTCCCTAAATTAATAACTTTTGGAAAAACTACCTTGCCCTTACAAGTATCATGCTAGTGTACAAATGGCTTTGTTATACCTCGATAACAAACTGTGAAGTTTGATTGAAAACCAATCATGTGACGCGCAACAAAAATGCTTGTTACATGGCTCGACGGGCCGGGTAACATGAAAAGTGATGTACACCGGTGTACATCACCTTGATCGTTCCCAGCGTTGGTCAACCGCGGGTTCGAGGGAATTGTTTCTTGTTCATCTGCTTATTTAACAATGAATAGTCCATCGTAATAATGTTTGAAGATGTCAACAGAACTTCGAGAAGAGGAATAACAATTATACAAAGGTATAACAAAAAAATTGTTCACCTCGGGTGCCATTTTCCCCCTCGGGTGTACAAAACGCCATGGACCCCGTCACAGCGTGCAACATTTGTATACTGTACATATTGTGTTCATGTACATGTCATGCATGTACACATCAATGTGTAAAGAAAAACCCCAAACAATAAGTCTGTAGAATAGGGACGCATCAAGCATGCACCGGAGGCAATTTACCTTCGTAATGTTTCAGTAGAAATTGAGTTTCCCTAAATTAATAACTTTTGGAAAAACTACCTTGCCCTTACAAGTATCAGCTACTAGTGTACAAATGGCTATGCCACATGTATGCATCAGCAGTGAAGTTCCTGCAACTACACTGTTTGCAGAATTTAAGATGGTGCAGTGGAAATCCACTCATTAATTTGAACAGGGATCCTTTCCACTCAGACTTTGACCTTGAATGACCATCCATCACAATGGAACTCACAATTATTCTTACTTACGCATGGTTTGACAAGCCCAGTAGTAGTACATGCAGTGATCATCACTTGTGGTCTCAGTGAAAGATTTTCATTTAGCAGGGGTCGAAATTGCCACTAGCCCGCTAGCCCGGGACTACCAGATTTACAGCCGGGCTACTCATTTTTCCAGTTTGATAGCCCGACGGGCTAGTGGAAAAATAATGCAAAAATCATCATCACAAACAATAAAGAACTATGTTATTGGTGTATTGTAAAGTTTGAGCCGTGACGCGAGACATAATGTGTCTTTCGGGCTACCAAAATCTAATCAGGGCTACTAAAAATTATTGGTCACTAGCCCTGCTGACTACCATGGAAATACACTTAATTTCGACCCCTAATTTAGCAAAATGCTATGCAAAATGTATCAGTTGCTATTCAAAAATAATCATTTGCTACTCAATATTGGCATTCAGTGTGCACAAAATTTGTTCCGTCACAATATTTTGCTACGCAAAAATGCTGCATGGAAATTGAAATCGTTCCCTGGGACTCTACTTTTTGAATGGAAATTCTGAAATGACACTTAGCTTTCCCTTCAGTGCTGTACAAATTGGCTTAATAAAACAAACTTGAATTATGTACCGTGTATACATGTACATTTCGAATATTGCTGGGAGATGCACCCAAATATTATTTGAATATTAATATTAATGTACAGTACAGTATAGTGTACGCTCTCTGAGCTAAATGCATTCTACAAAAGAAAATACAAATCATATGTAACTTGTACAAATTTAAACACTGGAATGGCTGATGTACATTTCATGCATTAAATTGTAGGCCAACATCTATTGTACATATGTACATGTCCATTTTACAACGACATGTATGCGTAGAACTCTTAATACATTTACCATACTTTTACATTGCAAATATGAGAATGTAGATCTGTATTCCTTTAAAAATAGCTCCATTTTATGCTTACATACATACATGTAGCAACATTGACTGTAATTATTTGTATGGGCATAGCAACATTGACTGTAATGGCATAGCAACATTGACTGTAGTAAGGGCGTGGCTGCTGTAGGAGGATCAAGCTGACTGAGGTCCATTTATTATTACATGCACATGTAGCTGTCATAATTTGGTCAGACTGTTCTGTGTCTTCACATGTACACTATTATTTGTGTGTTTTTCCTACATGTACAATGTAAACCTGTAGAAGACACTCACAGAAACCAAAATCTACATTTTGTAACATGCAGTATATCATCTGATCCTGGGGTCGATTTCACAAAAAGTTGGGTCTCGTCTTATCTCGAGTTAGGGCGAGTAACTCGTCCTCGTCCTAACTTAGGATTATCTTAATGTCTGCATGCTACAGTGCAGGGTTGGGACTCCTCCTAAGCCCTAAGATTTGTCTTAAGTTAGGAAGAGTTTGATGAAATCAGCGGCTGGAGGTAGAAATGATTTACGCAAAATGCTGTAAATGTACACGTACATGTATTATGTTAATAACCACACAACCGTACTATACATGCATCCAAAATGTAAACATTGCAAGGATAACATTGGACTAACATGTTAACAAACGTCAACTGTATGCTGTGCCTGTGTCTTCGCTAAGTGTGGGGGTCGCTTGTTTCTAGGTCACCTGTAATCAAGAGATCATTTGCAACGAGAGTGGGAGGCCTTCGAGAACACATTTGGAATGTGCGTTTTTGTGTGTGCAGTGACTCTGGAGGTCCGAAATGTAGTCTGGAGTGCATCATGCCCTTGATGCAAAGTGTGCTCTTTCTGTGGAGAAACAGGGTGCATTCTTGCATGATTTCTTGTAACAAGAGGCCTATTAGATTTATTTCATACAGCCCTGCTAGAACACTGTTTCAGATGATTGGATGGTGCATCTAGGCCTTCATGTTGTTTTTTTGATAACTGTTCTTCATGTTGTTGTTTTCGATCTCTGTACTTCACTTTGTGCTTTAAAGGGGCTGGGTCACAGATGATAGTCTGCTTGCAGATGGGCATTGAAACTCAACTCTCACCGAACTGCAACCTGCGCATGCACGCTGACCGTGACATCATTAAAAACAGCTTTAAAGGCTGGGTAGATTGTGCTTGGTCATTAGCTTCACACAAACATCTTTCAATCCATTGCTTAGTATTCTTAGATTGCTATTGTGTTTGTCCATGGTGATCCTGAGTCATTATTTTTGAAATTTTCCATCCATGCTGTTTCTATTGTAAACTGTGGTGTGCAGTGATGAGTAACACAGGTAGGCTTAGTGGTGCCCTTTGCAATAAGTTCCAATACTATTTCCTCATAGAAGTGCCCCTTTCCAGACGAAAAATTTGTGTACCTTTTTAATCAAGAACAAAACATGCCTTTCGAAGTTGTGCAAAGAACATGAAGAAGGTACACACGTATGTATAAACCTAAGCATCAATAAAATGACATAAATATTTCTTAAAACACTTGTATATGTTCAGATATACAGATCTTGTTCAGGACAATTTGTGAGGGCACCAGAGCAATGACCATGAAGGCAATTGTCTCCCTGAAGCATCATGTCTGATAACTACATGTACAGAGATGATTCCTGTTGCCACAATCCCTTAAATTTAACAAATTACTCGAGATGATTTTAAAGGAGTCTTGAAGGTTCGGGCTAATATCTTCAGTTTTAGTGTTTCCACCTGAAACAATTTAGTGTAATCAACTGTTGGTAGTAGGCCTGCACATTTGCATGCCCTTTCATAATCCTTAAAAAGGTTATTCTTTTAAAGTTTAATGGCAGCAATTCACATACATGGTAGTGCACATGCGTAACAACACATAATTTTGAAGACCCAATAATGTCCTTTCTTTTGAGCTCAAGGTTCTAAGGCTGGGCGAGTGTTCCCCAGTAGTGAAATTAAAACTAAGTAAATACCATGCTGTGCTTAATACATCTGCAACCATTAATATGGTTATTATGTAATCGGTCATTATCTTTGCTTGCTTTCAATTAATCGTTTCAAATATGGGGATTCTTCATTCTCAGGCACCACATACTCCATGTAGTTGAACGGTGATCTGCCCTTATGATGAAAGGGTACACATCACTGCTCTAGAATTGCAAGGGTCGTGGGTTCGAATCCCACCCGAGTAACATGCCTGTGATATTTAAACATATAGTCTGGCCATAAAAACCCTTTAAAGTAGGATTACCTTTTTTTTGAGACACCCTGTACAGTGCTAACACACATCGGTGTATGGGTAAAAAACAAAAATTAATATTCTTTATCCCCGATGCAAATTTAACATCTATTATATCGTTGCGGTACCCGCTGCCAAAAACATAGGATTCGAACTGCCTCTAGCTGCCGGGCAACCTTGGTAGTCTAGTTGGTAAGACACTGCTCTAGAATTGCAAGGGTCGTGGGTTCGAATCCCACCCGAGTAACATGCCTGTGATATTTTTTCACAGGACTCGGGAAAGTACTGAGTATACAGTGCTAACACACATCGGTGTATGGGTAAAAACCAAAATTAATATTCTTTATCCCCGATGCAAATTTAACATCTATTATACACATCACTTCTTTCCTATAACATAAAGCTGGTGAACATAGATGGTACACATTTGAAGCTGTGTGTATTTAAATTAGTTAAGGGAACGGACAGGCCTGATCTTCAGGGAGGCAATGAAAGCGATTTCCTCCATGCCCCCTGGTCATTGCCTTGGTGCCCTTGAAATGCACCATTAACAGTTTCCTCATAGGGTGCCCTTTGCCGAGGAAATGCCTTGGTGCCCTTGCCCTTTTTAAAACCCAGCAATACAGGCCTGCTTGAAGCCATGCACAAAAGGCTGGAAGGGACCATACAATGTGAACAATCATATTGCACAGCGTAGGTTGAGATCTGGGATTGGGTGGGGCCCAGTGAACATTAGTAATGACAAGGCATTGGAGCGCCTACTCCCTTGAGTTTAACACACACACACACATTTTAAGCATCATACTGTGAAATGTTGCCTACAATGTACAGTATAAATGGACACCTTTGTAACCACGTACATCTTCAACAGTGTACAATATGACAGACCATAACTCATGTAGTACATTCACGTGCACATGGCCCAATGTCATAGAGCTGCTTTTGAAAGCAGAAAATATTGCTTTAGAATTTTCTGCTGAGCAGAAATAAGCAGGGTACCAGTCACAAGCAGCAGTTTAGCAGTTTAGTGGTAACCTTATTTTGTTTACAAGCACAATTTTGTTATGCTTAGTGTAGCTACTTTTCGTGCTTAAGCAGCTCTATGACACTGGGCCCTGATGTGTGCACTGTATGGACATGTGCACTGTGTTCACCATATCTCAAAATATCGTGAAGAAATTAAAGGCAAGGAGAGGGGGTTCAGAGTTGAGGGTGGGGGGGGGGACTCAGGTGCAGCAGAAATAAGTATTACTCTTTTCCCACGCAGTATCATCAGATGTTTGTTCGCAGCATACAGTATACAGTGTCTGTGGTTTTATTCCTTGTCCCTGTGAATTGGCAGCGTTAATGCATACTGCAGATCTAAAATTTGTGTGTGTGGGGGTTGTACATGTACATGCTTAAGTGTATTTAGATCACTTACCATGTACCTGTGTGAAAATGCATTTCCAATACTATACAAATGTCCAATTGGATTTTTTTTTCTGGGGGTTCCAAGGCCTAAAGACCAGTGGTAGGAACTTGAAGGCATTGATCTCCGTGGTCTTTCAGAAATTCCAGTGTTGGGCCGAGTCTACATTATGTAGACATTCATGTAACTGTAGTCTAATGTTTAGAATATCTGGAACACACTGTCACTAGTGTCTGTCAAGCCAGGTATCGAAACCGCAAAATCTCAGACATGTTGGACTGAGTTGATGAAAATACCTTGCGAGACTCATTACTAATGTACATATGCAAAGCTGCTAACTCTACCCGATTCTGCAGAAATTTTACACTTCTTGTGCTGATGAACAATATTTGTTTTTTACCTATTTTAATATCTTGATTTTTTCCCCGAACATCTCCCTGATTGTTGTAGAAAATCATGAAGTTCTCGGTCTCCCTGGGTAGACTTGCACACAAGGGTCGTTTTGAGTGTACACATTTTACTCGTTTACACATGTTGTAAAACTGGTTCTTGATGAAAGGTACAATGGTCATACTTAGGTAGAAATGACCCCAACAAAACTAGTTGAACATTGAGATCATCAAAAATAAAGTTTCTTTTTAGAGCCAACACTTCTTCCTGGCTGAAGTTAATATGTACACAGCAAACCCATAAGAATTGGAAAATATACTTTCTCAACCTTTTTATAATCAATCTTTTTTTTTCCCACTGAAATGATCTCTGCCTCTCTACTTCTGCCAACAACATAGATGACCATTTTATAACCAATTACAAAAAAATACTGCTCTGAAATTTTTTCGGTAGGTAATTCTTAATTTCGCGGAGAAAATTTATTCTTGGCAAAGGCATCTTTTTAATAAATTTCCTTCATGATTTAAAAAAATAATAATTAAATAAAAACATCCAACCCCTTCCTTATAATTTACACTACATGCGTTGCTCAAAATTAATTCTGTTCAGAATAGGTTGTGGATGTAGACATTGTAGAAAGAGAAAGAGAAAGAGTTAAATAGTGTGTAGCCGACATTGTATCTACTGTGTACACTGTATCTTACTGGACGCGCTCATATAAAATGATATGCACCCTCTCTCTCTCTCCCTTGCTTTGCAATGTTCATCACCTCATGTTAAAATATAAATGACTCCCCCATGCACACACAGCAGCAAGCAGGCGGTAGCTAGCGACAGGGGCAGGCCGCAGAGCCACAGAGCCAGGCGGTCGGCAGCTAGCCACAGAGCCAGGCTATGGCATACCAGCTCGCTTGCCTGGGTAAACTATGCACATCTGCTGTTGTGACCTTGACTCGACTGAACTCAATTGAATCATGTCTGTGCATACTGCTTGGGAATACATCACTGATGTGGGGGATGTTCTAGATTACTGGGGGGAGGATGAACCAGACAAGATAGTACACTTTACCAAGGGGCTGGCTTTTTGATAGGTTTTAAAAGGATAGTAGTGTATTGGTTTTTGATTAGTTAATGTATCGCAGATTGTTAAGCTTCAAGAAACAATAACTGATCTGGCCAAATTTTCCATCGAAAAATGTACTTGACTACATACATGTACAGTTCATTTTTTTGATAAAATCGAATGTATGCTAATATAGGTCATGTCATAATTGAATCAGTTATTAAAAATATTATTACTATTTTTTAACCCTACTTTCTTCCTACTAAGTGCTTTCTTCTTTGATCCCTAGACCAATTATATTAACATTGAATTAAATTAAATTGGTAGTTTAGTGACTTCAAGCCACTTGATGGTGTCCTCATCAAGGTTTATTAGTCCCTGCTTGTTTTTTTTGGGTGGTCTGAAGTTAGGGCAGTCGGGAATGATGCGCTTTCTGAGACCTGCAGGAAAAATTATCTGAGGCTACTTCGTTCGGAATCCAGAACCATATAGGGCCTAACCCCTGCATTCTTAGATCATGTCTTAACTCCTAGAATCCCACGCGATAGTGTATAAAATAAAGCCTGTCCATTCTTACGTACCAAATTTTGTACAACAACCGGACAAAGGTCTGGCATCAGGAGTTACACAATAACATGGCATGTTCTCTAATACCTGGTGTCCCTGAAACAAAGTGTAGCATGGTAGGTACATGCCTGTGCACGCTACACAATGGAATGTTCGCATCATTATTTCCGTCAGCCATTTGGCTGGCAGCAACATATCGAGGGCACTTCAAAGTTGTTATGGTCGTAATAAACCGTTCGGTTTAAGCCAATTTAGAATTTCTTTTTGCAGATTCACATGGTATCTGATGTGCTGTGTTGAAGGTGTGGCTTTCCATGGTCTTGGCGTTGGTGCTGGTTTTAGTTATTCACACTGGTATCAGATTTTTCAAGAGGTATCGCCTTCCATACTGGGACAAATCTTCTTTTAAAATTCAATAAAATTCTACACATTTTGTGTGTGTGTAGAGCAAGCTCTACTTTTAAAGGCAGTGAACACTATCGGTAATTATTTAAAATAAAACCTTACTTGGTAACGAGTAATGGGGAGCTGTTGGTAGTATAAAACATTGTGAGAAACGGCTGCCTCTGAAGTAACATAGTTTTCGAGAAAGAAGTAATTTTCTGTGAATTTGATTTTGAGACATCAGATTTAGAATTAATTTGAGGTCTGAAACTAGACAACTTGATGTGCAAGGGCGTTTTTATTTTATGCTTGTGTTGAGATACACCAAGTGAGAAGACTGGTCTTAGACAATTACCAATAGTGTCCAGTGTCTGTAAACCATTACCGTTAGTGCATATATGTACATGTACATGTAAATACCTGCATTAAAACATATGAACAATCACTTCAGAAATTATAAACAGTGTAAAGCGACCTTTTGCCTAGGGTTTGTGCTTATGGACTTTGCAGTAATTGTTTGTGAAGGTTGCTGGTACCTCAGTTCTCTGTATAGCAACATTTGTTTTACCCCGAGATTATCAATTACAACGTGAAGCTGTGACACATTGTCATTCAGCGTGATGTGGATTTCCATAACAAAGTGTACAGGCATGCAACTTTTCAGCTGATCAGCTGTTTTCCTTTTTTTTTTTTTAAAACAGTGCCACAGAAAACTGAAAAACACTGTATAAAAGTGTGATCAGCCATTATTCAAAAGGGCTAACCATAATATTTACCATCATTCCATTTACTTACAGTCGAGTGGATACAGTAAAACTTTGAACTTTCATTTTAGAAAACTTTGAAGGGAAGTTTGTGGTAGCACTGTTGTAGCAGAGTTGTACATGTATCATTTTTATTACACATACACAATGAATGTACTTCTTGTACAAGATTGATAATTGAAGTTTTTGAGACCATAGAGGGCACTCCTTTTACAGCGATGAAAAAGAAAGAAGGAAAGAAAAGGAACACCTGCCATTGTCTGAAAAGTCTCCAATTGTATATTTCAGTTTCATCTGAAAGCTCACTGATTATAAAGTTCATACCAAAGATGGGCAAATAGTGGTTGGACCCGAAATCTCTTTTTAAAAAATACTTTGATTGCCGTAAAATTAGGCAAATAAGTGGTGCACAAAAGCTCCTTACAAAACATAAAAGTTATTATTGTTTTCATTTGAAAAGGACAATTGTGGAAATGAATCTAGAGCAAAGTTCCCTTGAAACAAACAAACAAACAAACAAACAAATAAACAAACAAACAAACAAACAAACAAACAAACAAACAAACAAACAAACAAACAAACAAACAAACAAACAAATAATCATTAGGTGTGTGGCCAAGTTTGCAACTTAAGTCAAGTACGAGTCAGGCTTCATAAAGGTTTTGATTAAGGCACTGTCCACAGATCCTGATTTTTTTTTTTTTTTTTTTTACAGATCACAGATTTATAAAAAAGTTGTTTATATCGAAGAAAACTGCTTAAAAAAACTGCAAAAAGAAACAGCGTAAATTGTTGTGTTTAAGATGCTGTTTCCTCAGTTTACAATTACAAAATAATCCCAGCACGTCTGTTCAAGTATTTAAAGTCTTCATTTTACTACACTGTAGCAGGCCTGTATGCTTCGTTTTGGAAGGGCAAGGGCGCCAAGGCATTTTCTCCTGTCCTTGGTAAAGGGCACCCTATGAGGAAATTGTAAATTTCTACTGGAGCATTTCAAGGGCACCAAAGGGCATGGAGGCATATCGCCTTCTTGCCTCCCTTAAGTATCAAACCTGCCGTAGACTACATGTATTTAAACTTTCTAATAAAACATTTCTGTCGGTATCTGATTTCATATCCTGTCTACAATATTTTCGTAGCATTGATATTAAAAATAGCAGGTAGAAGAGTGTTTATTTCTCCCATTTATTTGAAAATCAGAATGTATACAGAAAGTACATGTACATGTAATGCCCGTCTTAGCTTTGGTTGAATCTAACTGTGGATGGAGTCCACAGCTTGGAAGTGTCAAGAAATTCAAGTTGCATTACGCTGTTTTTTTTAAAGTTTTTTTTTAATATATATTTTTTATAAACATTCAGCTTTATTTTGTCGCTTCTGAGAGGCACTGGATACTATTACATGTAGTAATTACTCAAACACTTCCTTTGTAACGAGCAATGGAGAGCTGTTGATAGAATCAACTCCCTCCAAAGGAACAGAGTTTTTGAAAAAAGGGGTAGTTTCTCACTCAAATATTAAAAGACTTCAGGCCAAACACAAATGTGTGCAACAAGGGTGTTTTTTTCCTGTCATTATTCTCTTGCAACTGCAACTGACTAATTATGCGTTGTTGGGATACACCATGTGAGAATCCTGGTCTTTGTCAATTACCAAAGGTGTCCAGTACCTATAAGAAACAATGTACTGTACAACTATTCTTGAAAATAGTTACACCGAAAAACCCTTTCCAGGCAAATGAGATCTCAGCTTGTAAGCTTTTTTAGAAGATGGAATGGATTTTCTTAAAGCATGTTCTCATCATATTCTATACAAATTTCGCATGTTCATCCCGCAAAAATCTAGGTATAACTGTTATTGCTTGAGACGTAATATTGGTTGGTCGCCATGTTTTCTGATTATGACCAGAGTTATCTCTGCATGTGCTACGTGTATGTTGGTGGTGTGTTTACAGAACACATGGCTATTAAGTGCATGTATTCCGTGCACAGGGAATACCCAGCAAACCGTTTCCCTCTGTTTTCCCAGAGCTCCCCGGCTACATATTAATTATGACTATCCGAAGGAATCGGATCGCCACACCCCGCTGTTTCATGGAAAGCAGCCATGGCCTCCGCAAATTTCATCAGCCAAGGACAACCAATTTTTGCCACCACCACTGAACGCACAGTGCTCTCTTTCTGTGTCCTCCCCCCCCCCCACCACCAAATGATGGGGAGTCCTTTGTTAAAATAATGCACTCATATCGATGGCTGTGTGCAGCAGCGAATGCAGGTCAGAGTAAACCATGCCTGCCTGTTGTTACAATGGTAATCAGCGTGTGGAGAGGCGTTTTGTTTCTGTGTCTGCCAGTAGTTAGAGCTACATTATCTCTGTAGTTATTCAAAATTAATGGCAGGAACGGTTGTTCAACTCTTATGAATAACTTTAATAATTTTTTTTATAATACAATTTAGACTTTTTAATTGGAAGAGTGGCTTTATCTCCACCTTCTAGTTTTTAAATAATAACATGGTTCCATCAACCTGTGAAATTGTCAGCAAATATTAAGTTGAACCCTGGTTTTAGTGGAAACAACAAAAAGGGACATTCTGCATGTTCATATGTGCCTATTTTGAATATACGTGGAGCGTTAAAACATAAATAAGTCATAGGGAGGGAGAAGGGGTCCTTCAACAACTATTTCCTCAATTCTGACAGCTTTTCAGATGTAGGATTAGTGCAGGTGGGCTCTTCATATCAATAAGCTTTCAGATTTCAACTGATTATTTGTCATTTTTTTATTTTAATTTTGTTTGTACGATTACCAAGTCTGTACTGATTCCATGAGACATAAAACTTCCTATGCTAAGCAAATTTTTGTGCTTAGAGGCTCTATAAAATTGGGCCTAGATCTGCTGATTTCCTCTTTGTAAATTACAAAGGTCACGGGTTTTACGTACACAATTTACATGTACATTGTACAGTGTCATGTGGACAGTAATTGTATTGAGCATGCAGAAAATATTACTTCTTGGCCAATGTAATCAGGGAACACAACTCAAAACCAATGTGCGTTGTACTGTTTCGGCTAAGCATAATTTTGTATGAATCATAAATTACAGTTTTTTATGAATATTGTATGTCATCTTTTAATGTTCTTTGGTGATTTGATCCGTAAGTTTAATGCTGTTTTTTAATTTGTACCACACCTTAATATCCAGTGATGGATGTGAGGCGCTTTATAAACATAATTTATTATTATTATTTATTGTATGAAATGAACCATCTCTTTAAAATTGGTCCCATAAATTTTTGCGATAATTCTAAATGAGGATGCAGCATACAACGTACACCCATTGATTTATGAAAGATCCGCTAACTCTCCCTGATTAGTGAATCTCCACAAAGTTTCCTGAAAATAAACTGCCAATCTTTTCATGTTCGGATGGGACATTTTTTGAAAATATCCTTGATTTATATGGAAATGTTTTCAGTATTATGTTGAATGTAATTCTGAAAATATCTCGATGTTAACACAGAATCTCACTGAATGTTCTGATGTAATTTTTTTGAAAATATCCCTGATTATGGATATTTTTTCAGTATTGCATGTTTGTTGAATGTATTTCTGAAAATATCTCCTTGAAGGTTGTACAGAATCTCACTGAATGCAAGATGCAAATGTTGGTATCTCTGTTTTGATTTGCATTATACTTGTACAGGTATACACTACATGTACCTGCTACATGTATTGTACACGTACATTGTATTGCGTGTTACACATTACATTATGTGTTCCTTGTCTCAGCTACATGTACAGTACGTGTATGTGTCATGCATTATTATCCATGGGCTTTCATACGTTGAGTTTGGTAATTATGAAAAGCATTGAATATCATGCCGTATATTATTGTACATACATGAGTGCAGGGCTGGTTTTCTCTGCTTCTTGTGTGATGTGTTCAATGCGTCAGTTGAACCATGGATCCCAGTGAACGATTTCCCTTGTATAGCAGAGCAAAATGCTATGCAAAATGTATCCAGTTTTTGCTTCTCAAAAATCATCATTTGCTACTCAATATTAGCATTCAGTGTGCACAAAATAAGTTCAGTCAAAATGTTTTTAAAGATTTTTTTTTTTTTTTTTTGGGGGGGGGGTATTTTTTAAAACCTACATTTATACAGACTACATTATGTTCACTGTTATAATCTACCCCCAAATTAAAGAGGCTTTTGCCTAAATTGGTGCCTGCAATCATCCGTTAATGAAAAAACAAAGCTACATGTATTCCTTGAAATTACCTACTGCTCTGTTGTCTTCAAGATTGGAGAAATTGCCAGTCTGATACAAGAAACATCAAACCCCAGCTTGATTTTTCGGGGAAAAACCCACGCTTTCATGTGTGCAGTAATTTGACAACTGAAAATGTCAATTTACCCTTAACATCAAGTTGGATCACAGCAGGCTTAAATTCACAGAGTTCTGCATAAAAGTAGGACAAATATCAAGTAGCTGCATGTATCCTCAAGGAATTAAAAATGCTCATTTGTATGAGGCTAAAACAGTAACTCGTTAGGGCCATACAGGTGCAAAGAATAAGAGAGTTGTAAGCATAAGATTTTACTTGTACCCATATCTTGTAATGCCACATTATTCAGCTTCGTGCTGCCAGTTGGTTTTTTAATAAAAATGAATGAATGAATGAATGTATGTCAGAGGATGCTTGACCCCCGGGGGTAAATGTATTCCAATGAGTTTCAAAGCACACAGATTTTCTGAGAGGGCTGCAAAAAGTTGAACTCTTGGATTGCAAATTGCTTCTCGTTGGAGAAGCTATACTCTATTCCACAAGCCATTGGTCTGTTGGTTTTGCATTTCACGTTTAACAACTCTTTATAATGTCAAGAATGTGAACAGTTAAATGTGGTGTTGTCTGACCCCGGTGTCGTCATAGAGCACAGTTATGTTAATATGCTTAGAAGTAAGTTTTTGCTTAGCAGCTATTGCATTATGGAAGGGGTCGTGAACTTTATAAAGGGGGCATACAACTGATCACAGGAAACATGATACAGTTGATTTTAAATAGAAATTTGGTCTGTCCTCATTTCAAATTACATTAAACAGTGGCTATTTTAAAAACCATGGCTTAGGTTTGGGCTCTGGCTCGGGCACTGTCCTCTGGTTTGAAGTCCCATACTGAAAGTTTCAAATCTACTGGCGGAGTCCAGGCATACACTATAGGGCCATAGACAATCTGAGATGATATTTGATAGGCACAGTGGCCAGTTCCTTATGTGCCAAGCGTGTTTTGTATTTTGATATGCATCAGAGGCATCGTTGACCATTCATGTTTAAACACCTTTTTGAAGCTCAAATGTGGCATGAGTTACTTCCCGTATGCTAGCATTATTGTGCGCTTTGGATAGAGTTGGTACGGAACATTTTGTAAGTGACCTTAAAAGGATTGGTCTTAGTGAAATTGCCAAGTGTTTAAGTTCAACCCAGTTGAAGGAAAAAGTTAAGAAGAGGCAAACATGTATGAGTGTTTCTTGCTTTCTGAAGGTGTGTGCCTGTGTGACAAACTGTGAGAGTACATTCTTTTATTTACTTCTTTATTTGAACAAACTGTACTTCTTTAATTAGGTGAGGTTTGCGGTAGCACCATGTGTAAATTTCTTTGGGTAGTGTTGGTTTTGAAAAGAACCGGTGGTCGACGACTTGCAAATCTAAAAGATTTACACATAATTATACTCACACCATACAAAGTTTCAAATCCTACTTGTACTTCTTTACATTTGTAAAAATGTTTGCTTTTTACAATATTTGTTAAAACTTCTACTTTCTTCCTTTTTAAAACAGGAACTGGAGAGAGTGGTAAGAGTACATTTATCAAACAGATGAGGATTATTCACGGGTCCGGGTACTCAGAAGAAGATAGGAAAACCTTCACCAAGTTGGTGTATCAGAATATCTTCATGGCGGCAAATGCAATGATCCGGGCCATGGACACATTGAAGATTCCCTATGGTGACCCAACAAATGAGGTAAGGTCTGGGGTTAGAATCCTCAATGTAACCCACAGCACCAACGGACCTTTATCATGCTGCCTCCATCTTGGTCATGTACCTCGTATCGAATAACGATAATGAATGCTCATAATCATTTTGCAAATAGGAACCCGACTATTTTGTTCTTCCAGCCTCTGTTTGGTATTATTGATATCAATGGGAGAAATTCAAGGTGGCTGCACCATGATAAAGGTCTAAGCGGTTGCCGTGGTGCCCTGAGTTTTTGTTAGGGTAACCTTTGCAAAGTTCCAATACAAATTTAAATCTCAAAAACTTGGACTTAAAGTTACCAAGCTTTCTCAGAAACTGCTATTCTCCTGTGCTTTTTAATTTTTTTTAAATTTTTATATAAAAATGTAAATCTGTATTTTAATTCAGTCTCTGGACTGCGGCAAACAGAGGGTTTTTACAATAAACCAATAATAATAATAATAAAAATAATAATAATATATATATTGAGAGAGAGGTTCTTGTTTTTAAAACTGTGTGTACGTGCGTTTTGCATTCAGTACATACATGTATAACGTAGGACAGGATTTCCTAAATGGATTATAGCTGTTGTTCAACCAGAAGTGAGGATTCTAGTTTTGCGGGAGGATCATACAGATCTTGATGGATGGAAGTTAGCTTTCGAATTCTTAGGGCTCCCTTCCGAACAATTACATGTACACTTCCTTATGAGTAAGCACTCGGGAGCAGAATTGTATACAATGTAGTTCCTGATCATGTGTTCTACCTTTACATTTCAAGACCTCCTTTGTCTGAAGTGTTTTGTTCCGGCTTTGGGTTGATGTATGTATTGTAGGATTTAGAATTGTTTGTAATGTGTAATGTACACTGTAGCAGGTTGGCCAATATCACTTTAGTGACCACAAAATAGGTTTACATGCTGTCATGTTTTTGTCTTTACAAAGTTTACAAAATGCTTTGATTTTACTGGGGCTTCGTAAGAATTGTTGAGCCCAACTGGGTGGGACCTATATCTGTTAAGCTTACAATAAACTTAGCTAACCAGAAAAACTTTGCGGACAGGACACCCTTAAATAATTATGTGCAGCCATGCGGGCTAGTGAAAAAAGTTGCGGACAACTCAAAATTTTGATTGACTTAAAGACATTGGACACTTTCGGTAAACTGTATTGTCCAAAGGCCCACACTTTGTGTATCACAACTTATATATGAAATAACAAACCTGTGAAAATTTAGGCTCAATCAGTCATAACAAATAACAAACATGTGGAAATTTAGGCTCAATCGGTCGTCAGAGTCGGGAGAAAATAACGGGAAAACCCACCCTTGTTTCCGCACGTTTTGCCGTGTCATGACATGTGTTTAAAATAAATCTGTAATTCTCGATATCGAGAATTGATAATTGTTTTGATGTTTTTTTTTAAAGTAAAGCATTTCATAAGAATATTAATAATATTTCAAGAGAAGTCTTACACCATTACCTTCTGTAAACCCTGTAGGTTATTTGTAAATCTGTGAACTTTTTGTTTTGTTTCTGTTCCGAAAGTGTACAATGGCTTAAATGCCCCCCCCCCAAACCCCCCCCCCAAAAAAAAAAAAACAAAAAAAAAAACTACAGTATGGGAAACCCCCACAATATAACCTCACAACCTCACCAATCAAATATCAAGGGGGACTCACAGGGTCAAAGTGTTGTATGGAATGCTTCACTGTGTCTCTACATTTTGAGTATTCTCAAGAGAAATGGAGTTAGTAATACTGGCTATCAGACACATAAAACCGTCCCGAATTTATTCTACCAGTGAGTAAACCAAGTTAATCGTTCAGTATACACTACACACTTAACAGAGCACTTGCAGACCTGGTTATTCCTGGAGGCAGCGAAGGCGATTGCCTCCATGCCCCCTGGTCATTGCCTTGGTGCCCTTGAAATTCTCCAGTAGAAATTGACAATTTCCTCATAGGGTGCTCTTTACCAAGGAGAAAAATACCTCGTTGACCTTGCCCTTTCAAAAACGAAGCATACAGGCCTGCACATATCAGGGCCCAATTTCATGGCTCTGCTTATTGTAAGCACAGAACCGGCGCTTACGTACGCAGGAAATTCTGTGCTTATGGCAAGCGTATTTCACGGGTTAGCGGCGAATTTTGGCTTCTGCGCGTGCGTACTCCACGTTACTAGGCATTCTATGCTTACAAGGCTAGCGCAGAAATTCGGCGCTTGCACGTAAGCGGGGAATCGTGATCGTAAGCGCAGAATTCGGCGGTAAGCAGAGCCATGAAATTGGGCCCAGATGTATATCCATCCTCTGTTAGAATTTATTTTACGTAAGAAGAGTAAGTCTAGTTTTAATCATTCTAGTAAGTCTAGTTTTAAAATCGTTTAGTATACCCTAGACATTTTAGCTACTATTAAACTATACGGTCTACAGTGTATACATGTACATGAACCACAGTTATGAATGATGTCGGAACTAGCTTCACAATGACAAAGTATCACCATACATGATTATTTTAAAAAACAATTGTCATTTCTTTGAAGTCTGGATGTTGAATACATGTACATGTAGTGTTGAATGGTCAAAATTGCAAGCGGGATAATTCAATGTAATAGGGTTCACCTAAAAATGCTGTACATTGAAGATGTGCACTAAATTAAATGCGCCCTCTCCATTACAATGTGGATGTAAAAGGGTTCACCTAAAAATGCTGTACATTGGAGATGTGCACTAAATTAAATGTGCCCTCTGGAGAGCACCTGCTTCTACAGGAGTTGTGATTGGCTGATTGAGTCCACACTCACTATTGTGGTTTATGATTGTAATCAAGATTGATTGAATGATTGATTGATTTATTGGTTGATTGATTGATTGATTGATAGATTGATAGGGTATCAGTGTGAAGTCAGACAATTAATGCAAGCAAAGTGCGCTCCACACACCTGGGCCCAACTTCATTGAGCTGCTTAAGCAGCAAATAATGCTGAACGAATTTCTGCTATTAAGCATAAATGAGCAGGATACCAGGCACAAATCTGACATTTTTAATGTTATTTCGACTGGTAACCTCATTCTGTTTATAGTTACTTATTGTGCTTAAAAGCAGCTCTATTAATTTCCGTCCTTTTGTCCAGATCTGTTATGAGGGACTTACTCAAACTAGGTTAATGAGGGAATACCAGACTCTAAAAACTGACTTAAAATGTCTCAATTCAAAACGATGTTAACAATTAACATAGTTTACGCCTTCAACATGATCAAAGACAATTTTGTTAGGAACAAAAATTCCGGGGGATTGGTACATTACAAGCACATTATGTTCCTACATCAAACTAAAGCGAATGCAAAGAATATTGGTAGTGCAACAAACGAGGCCCAATTTCATAGAGCTGCTATGCAAAAATTAATGCTCCACAATTTCCTGTAGTGTCAGACCATGCAAATTCCATGTGATTAAATTTAAGCAATTTTTTTGATACTAAGGCTGTGCACGCAATGTGACATTGTATAAATTAACTGATTACATTGAGTATGAATTGTTCATGAGTTAAACACATTGAGAAAGAAAAGCTCACCCCCCCCCCCCCCCCCCCCCCCATGATTCAAAAATAAAAGCTTAAAGGCAGTGGACACTATTGGTAATTACTCAAAATAATTATTAGGATAAAACCTTTTTTGATGACGAGTAATGGGGAGAGGTTGATGGTATACAACATTGTGAGAAACGGCTCCCTCTGAAGTGCCATAGTTTTCGAGAAAGAAGTAATTTTCCACGGATTTGATTTTGAGACCTCAGATTTAGAACTTAAGGTCTCGAAATCAACCATCTAAACGCACACAACTTCAGGTGACAAGGGTGTTTTTTCTTTCATTATTATCTCGCAAGTTCGATGACCGATTGAGCTCAAATTTTCACAGGTTTGTTATTTTATGTTTATGTTGAGATACACCAACTGTGATGGCTAGTCTTTGACAATTACCAATACTGTCCACTGCCTTTAATAATGACAGATGTTCCAAGGGTGTTCCAAGGGATGACACCCCCCCCCCCCCCCCAAGGTCATTGCACTTTTACCCCTCACTGGGTCCATGTCACATCCTAATTGTGTATCCATTGTCCAGGGTTTGTCGAAACCATGTAGTTGTCACTGGTTGCCATGGGTTACCTCCCTTGTGGTTTGGCTTTTGTTGTCCCCCATACCACCTTATGGCCGAGGGTAGACGTAGACACGCACAGAGCTGACTGATAGCCACAGGTACTCTTGCTCATGTACAAGTGCACAGCGGACATGTTATAGAGTCTGCACTCTCTATATACCAAACCTGGCGATGTAATTTCCGGATGGAGGATCATTCCCCATCTAAGCTGACTCAACGGGCTTGATTATGCTTCCACTTCCTCGCGGTATTATAATTCAATTGAGGGGAGGAGGGGTAGGGCCCGAGCGGTTTTCAGGACATGTTGGTGTAGTGCTGAGACAGCTTGTGTGTGTGTGCCGAGACTGGCTCCACTCTCCCTGCTGCTGTTTCAGCAGCACTGGAAATTGACAATTTAATTTTATATATCTGGGGGAACGTGTGCTGCAGCTAGATGCATTGTTTCCATTTGGTGTTTGCATAATATTTGCAGCTCGGCCCTGTTGTTTTATGAAAAATTATTTCTTTCTGCTGGAATGTTGTTTTTGGGTTTGCAAGACTTTGATGGATGAATGACATCTTGAAATGGATGAATCTGGGTAGAATTTCAAAGAAAGAAAAGTGTGGTAGTACCTGTGCAGAAGAGATCAAAGCCCCAACTTTGTGCAATGTTCGGAATAATTAGGAATACTACGTGCATTTAGAGTACTGGAAGTACAACATTAAAGGCTTCTTTTTGGGCTTGAAAATCAGTTTGAATTGCCTCTTTTCTAAAACGATTTTAGTTGGAACAGTTGATTTTGCTGAATTGCCTATTCTGCTTGGTGAAGGGGGAAAACAAATAGATAAATGATGATTTTTAATTTTGTGTTCAAAACAAATTTTAAGACAATCCTGAAGTCTGTTTATTTAGAACTGATTAACCTGGAAATGTTTTGTGTTGTTGTAAAGCTGCCATTTTTGTAAATTTATTGATGTGTTTATCAAGAATGTCTTGACATGCAGTTTAAAATTGGCCTTTAGTATGCAAACAAAATAAAAACAAAACACTTAAAGGGCTGTGTTTGCCATGATCAAAGTAGGTCTACGGCTATACATGTAACGATGAACTCCCACCCAGTTACTGCATGCAAGTGCTGACCCCCCCCTATCAATCTATTGAGAGCGTGTGGGGGCAGGAAGTAAACTGGGTGACAGTTCATAATTCTCTGTACAGCCACAGGCCAGCATTCATAATGACATAGCCCCTTTAACAGTTATTAGCTGGTTTTTTAACATCAGGTTTCATACACAAACTTTCAATAAAGAACATTCGTTAGAAAAAACTTTGGAGAAAACCCATGCCACCAGGTTAATGTAGGGACCAAGGGCTTGGGTCCGAGGGAGGGTTTAAACCAGGGGCAACAGAAATGAAAGACGGGGTCATAACCATTATGATGATTTCAAGGAGTCCGCCTTCTGAAAAATTCAGTCTGATTCCTCATTGGGTGAAGGCTGGCCTGGTACGGGCCTGGAATAACAGCTTTGAGAGGGCAAGACCATTTTCGTTTTGCAAAGGGCACTTTCATTGGAAAATCTTATAGGCTATTGGGAATTTTTTTAGGAGCACCAAGGTTAAAGGCCCGGTCACACAGGCCCAGATAACGAGAACGAAAGCGAGAACTATAAAAATGCATGCCCTCGATTGGTTGAATGGGCGTGGGCGTATTCTGTGTGGAGCAATTCAACCAATAGAATGCGTTCTCTTTGCGTCATCGTTTTCGTTATCGCTGCAGTGGGACCAGTCCTTAAGACCAGGGGCAAGGGAGACCGTGGCCTCTGTGTAATTCCAGGCCTGCATTAGAGGAAATTGCCCTTGGTGCCTGCCCTCTTGAAATGTTCAAGAAGAAGGTTAAATTTCTTTGAATACAGAGGTGCCCTCTTTTATTAAGAAAGAAAGGGCATTTGCCCGCACAGGAACAAAGTACATCTGGCCTATTAAGCAAAGGGTAAAAACAGACTTGAATCTCCCTGGTGTAAACAATAGTCATTTCTTCTAGACAGTTGTTTGGGTAGGGGGTGGTAAAAAATGATTGGATGGGTAATGGCTTGATGTGTTTTGCCGGTAACAGGTACATGTTCAATGTAGATATTTAGTACTATAGGTTAAGAGCTTCAGACAGATCAGTTAAACCTTTGTAATGATACTTTCTTGAGGCAATGAAGTTGATTGCCTCTGTGCCCCTTGGTCGATGCCTGCGTGCCCTTAAGTTGAAATACTCCGGTAGAAATTTACAATTTCCTCTTAGGGTGCCCTTCACCAAGGAGAACATGCCTTGGTGCCCTTGTCGTTTTAATAAACGAAGCATACAGACCTGAGGTATACAGAAAGCCTCAAAATTACCTTTTAATTGTACATACCAAGCACTTAGTCCTTCACCCAGTCCAATTTTAAAGTGACTGTCTGATCAATTGTTAATATTTGTGAGCATCCTTATTGCTGCCAGCTCTCCCTGATTCTGAAGAAAGTTCCTGAAAAATAAACCAATCTTCCAGTGTTCTGATGAACTAATTAAAAAAATATATTTATTTTAAACCTGATAAATGTGCCTATAAATCAACATTCAGTTGATAAAAACCAAACGATGACCCCACCTTCGGCCGAGTTGGATATGGGACGCAGAAGTGCTATATTTTTCCGTATTCCACTCGCGCTTGTATGACAACTTATAGTGTATGTAGGTTGTATCGTGAACTTCAGTGTGATCCCTGGCTATGGTAGTTACAGGTTAGATAGATGGCTTCTGACTGCCACCCCTGAACAAAACAAAATAGGGTGACTGGCAACAATAGGGCTCAGTTGGTGGAGAGCCAGAATGTAAATCTCTTTAATGTATAATGGCTTTAACCCCCTAAAAAATATTACGATGGGTCTGAGGTTCAAGTCCCGCTCTATTTTATTTTTGCAAAATGCTTTAAGGTACAATTTCCAAAATACAACATTACAATACAGAAGCTTTCTGAAGAAAACAATTTAAAAAGACAAAAAAACACAAAAAAATCAAACTACAAGGCAGTTTAAGAAGAAAAAAATCCTCCAGTTAGTGTAGAATACACAAAGGAAAGCTTTCCAACAAGGCCAAAGAGAAGGACAAGTTTAGCGTCCCCGCCTGCTTCCTTTTTAGAGGCCGCCTCCCTTTTTTTGTTCTCTCTTTTTTTTAATAATAAAAAAAAGGATCTGAGACATAAAAAATTAATTTTGAAAAATAGCCAAGCTGATTGTCTTTAAAAATGGGTCGGCGGCCAATTGTAAAAAAAACAGTCCATCTTTCCTTCTTTTTCAAAAAGGCAAGACGCTTAACATGATTTTAAAATTGTGGTCTTAATGTTTGGTAGCAGCAGTACTCAGTACCTGCATAATTTGCAAAACACCGTGGGCAGCAGCAGAAGCTAAGAGTGACGGTGGTCTTTGATCCGTTCTACTCAGATCAGGAGGGTGTTTTCTGGCTTTTCAACCAGATGAACACAAAGTACTGGAGACCACAATAACATGGCATTTAGGCCCAATTGAATATTAGGTGAGACTTGTTAACAAGACCCTTTGCACAAAGGCGTCTGTTGTGGCGGAGCAATCCCTCCCCCCCTTACCAATAATGCATAGGTCAATGTGGGGGTTTTGTGTGAGGGTCTCCATGACTGAGGAATCTTTTGTTGTCATGCTGACTACCCTTTTCTTGAGGGGGTGGGTAGTTGTAATTGAAACTGGCTTTGTTGGTGAACCTTGCTGCTTCATGTACATTTGTAGATGGATGGATCAGTCTTGTGTACATGTAGTAATAATAGAAGGGGAATGTGTTGGTGTTTTCCCCTGTACCTTTTGTTTATAATTTGGTATGTTGGAAGCGAAGTCAGCAAACTAAGATATATGTTTATTAAGGCCAAAAGAAAAAAAAAGAAAAAAAAACATGTTTAGCGTCCCCACCCGCTTCCTTTAAAAAAAAAAAAAATTTTAATAAAAAAATTTAAAAAAAATTTCTTTTTTCTCCCCCCATGGATGGGCTACATTTTAAATATCTCATGCAAAAATGTATTTTTTATTTTAAAGACCAGCCGGTTGTCTTTTGAAGTGTCTGCCCCCAGGAACTTTGCTGCTCCCCCACCCAAAATGAGATAAAAAAAAATCCACAATGAATGATTTGATACACTAAATTATGTCTTCCCCCCCCCACTTGCCACCCCCCCCAACAAAGAGAGTTGCTACTTTTGTGAAGCAACGTTTTTTGATAACTGAGATTGTTGCAAGTAGGTACTTTCTGTAATTATCCATGGTCCATCACTGAGACTCTTTCTGACAACTTTTCCTTTTCTTTTTCTTCTATCTCCACAGAAAAGGTCACATGATGTTAGATTAATAGACCACGAGACAGTAACACAGTTTTTAGAACCGAACATAACGTACATAGAAAGTTTATGGAGTGATTCAGGTATACAGGAGTGTTACGACAGAAGAAGGGAATACCAGCTTACAGATTCAGCAAAATAGTAAGTAATCGTTGGCTCCCTTTAGCCCAGCGCCTCTATACGCCTCTCTTCATATTTATGCATGACATCATACTTCTTACCCAAAACGAGGCTATGGGCGCAAGTCCGCAACCACTTGCAGTGGTTGTGCCAATCGCCTCATTTTGGATTAGCATTGTGACGTACCTCATGCATAAATATTAAGAAAGGCGTTTGGTGCATTTGACCAATCACAGCTTCGGTTATAAAACCAACAGGGCCCAGTTTCATAGCTTTGCTTACCGTGCATTGCCGTGAGCAAAGAATCAGCGCTTACAGAAGCATGGAATTTTGCGCTAACATCAAGCGTATTTCATGCAGGGAATTTTGTTTGCATACGTGGTAGTGCTAGGCATTCTTAACTACACAGCCATTGCAGAAATTTGACAATAGGCAAAGCCATGAATAAGGGCCTTGTTGTTGCTCATAGCCATAGCATCAAACTCTCTGTCGTTGGTTTTGATGTTTTTAGCAGCTATGATTATAGAGCATCATCCAAAATATTAGTGTTTGGCGCCAAAATACGTACATGTATTGATAGTTTTGGATTGAACTTTTGCTGTCAGAAACTGTGTCGGTTTGAGGGGGGGGGGGTGGGCGTTGAGGATAGTCTATCAATCGAGGACCCTCTAAAAATCAGTCATTTGAACCAATCAAGAGTAGCTGTGACTGGACTGTCAGGATTGCATGCGCCAAGGTCACCCCTTGTTGCTGTATTTTAGTCATCCCTTGCCAACTGCCTCTAAAAAAGGCCTAGTGTTTCCCCTGCGTCAATGGAATGACGTCAAGAGACAAGCTGGTAACGGGCAGGGCACACGGTGGCAGTGCAGTGGTTAAGGAATACGTTCCTAAGCCCATCAGCAGCACCAACAAAAAGAAGGGGAAAAATATTAATAACAATGGTCCTTTTTTTTGTCCCTTACCCTCTCCCATCCTGTACTGAGTGATCAATTATTTCCATTTGACTATTGCTGTCAACCAGAATGCTGCAAATTTGTAATAATTTCACACAAAACAGGTGATGATTTTTTTTTATTGTTTCCTGGATACCTTTGAAGAATACTGTTTCCAATGAAAACTCACTTCAGGTTTTATCCAAATCAAAACAATAAGGGAAATTGCATTAAATAGCAGAAATGAAAGAATTCTGAGAATTATCTAATTTCAGACTATTGGCTCGGCCCAATTTCATAAATCCTAAAAGCACAGAATATCTTGCTTAACAAAAACCGGGTACCAGCCAAAACTCCATCATGAGCTTAACATTGTTGCAACTAATGCTCCCCTCATTTTTTGCTTTGCAAGTTAAGAAATTTGCTAAGCAGTATTTTCTGCTTAAAGGGTCTATTTACTTTTTGTAGGACAAAAAACACAATGGCTACAGATTTACACTAAACTTACACTGTTGGAAGATAAAATCCTTTAACAGCTTTATGGAATTGGGCCGAGGTTGGCGAATTGATGTGCTTAATTTCACAATGGATTTGCATTGCTGCTCAAAGCCCGGTTCATACTTCCTGTGAGTGCGAATGCGAATGCAAATGCGATACAAGTTTAGATGTCACAAAATTTTGCAACGAAAACAGCCATGTGGCGTCAAAATTTTTCATCCGCATTTGTAGGAAGTATGAGCCAGGTCTAACTCATCTGCTTGCAAGAAAGTCCTGCCAGCAAGCTAGTGCTCTCTTACCTTGTTTTGGTTAAACAGTTCATGTATTTATGAAATGAAAGTTTGCTAATGGCCGCTTTGTAAGCAGCTGTCAGGATCTGTGAATTTGACCCCAAGCCTTACCTGTGTTTTTTGAACATTTTGCCTGTTTGAAGAAATAATCATGTTTCTTTTCCTCTTTTTATTCCTCTTTCTACAGCTACCTTTCCGATTTAAGGC
Source organism: Asterias amurensis (assembly GCF_032118995.1). Taxonomy (NCBI): domain Eukaryota; kingdom Metazoa; phylum Echinodermata; class Asteroidea; order Forcipulatida; family Asteriidae; genus Asterias; species Asterias amurensis. The sequence goes on along the minus strand of NC_092652.1, from coordinate 22,712,215 downwards.
GAATTGCTAATGCAAACTACGTTCCCACAGAACAAGATGTATTGAGAGTACGAGTGCCTACAACAGGCATCATCGAGTACCCATTTGATTTAGACTCCATTATTTTCAGGTGGGTATATTTGGAAGGACTGTGTACGAATGATGTTATGTAAGGTATTTCATGGTTACTGAACGCTCATTAATCATAACTGTAATCTTTCTTGTTTAAAAAACTTTTGGCAGAGCGAAAGTTTCAAGGTTAATTTATGCAGGCGACCAATTCTTGGCAATCTCTAAGAAGAAAAGGCATTCGCATTTGAATGTTTCTTGGGACTGTAAGAAATTGTTGAAATTGTTGTAATTTTATTTGGTAAAATGTGTGTGACACATGACCAACAAGTTTAAAGGTGGGTGGATCTTTGAGGTAGAATGCCTCGACATTTCAGCCATTTTCAATATTTTGGCTGCAGCTCTGGTTTAGGCTCTGTCAGTCAGTTTGAAACAGGAAGGCAAAGCATTATAAGCCAGAGCCAAGATGTGGTCTTCAAAAGGGCCATAGACCCGGACTCAAGCTCGGGTGTTTCTGATCCGCAGAGTGTGGGTTTGAGTCCTGGGTCATGTCATTTGTATCCTCGAGCAAGATACTTTACCTTAACTATCCTTTGGATGGGACATTAAGCTGTAGGTCCCGTGTCCTACATGTAGGATTGGTAGTGAACGTAAAAAAACACATATAATGGAAGAGTAGGGGTTAACTCAGGTGTTTCTGGTTCACATATAGCAACACCCTTGCTTATAGGTTTTATCAGGTTTACGAGTTACAGTGGTTAAGTTCACTTATGAGGCATCCTTGGTTTCGTTACCAGAAATATATAACAAAGAACAACATTTGTAAAGATAGCTTTTGAGTAACAGCTCGGCTCACTTGAGAAGAAGTTATTTGTACCTTGGTGTTTAACTTTGTTGTTTAACCGTGTTTGTGTGTTATTATTTCTTTGCCCATTCCAGAATGGTCGACGTAGGAGGCCAGAGGTCAGAGCGACGCAAGTGGATCCACTGCTTTGAGAACGTTACATCCATCATGTTCCTAGTCGCCTTAAGTGAATATGACCAAGTGCTGGTTGAGTCCGATAGTGAGGTAAATAATTCTATTATGTACATATCTAGATGTCAGCAAATTTACGAAATATGCTTAGATAAGAACAGAGTTTTCTGCTACAGTAAGCATTGATTCGTAGCCCTAGCTTTAGATGACATTTTGGATACAACCTACAGCCTTAGCTCGGCCCCAGCGGCCAGTCTATCCACAACCACTGGGATGGGCTAATCAGCTTGCACAGATTCTTGTTCAGGAAGTACAGGCAGTGCATCGAAATATGGCGCAGTGTGAGTGTGATGTGTGAGTGTGATGCATGATGGGACTGCGCATTATTAAACCAATGTGCGTGCATGATAGGTTTGCCCATCCCAGCGCCTTTGGTTAAAGCAAGGAGCTGGGGACGAGCGAACCTACAGTCACCCATTGCCTCTGACTTGATCATTACAAAGAAACACAAACCTGTAAGCAGGCCTCAATATAGGCCATGGCTTCCACAGCAATTGCCGTGGTACCCTGTGCTTTTGCTATGGGGCCCTCCGTAAGGTTTCTGTACAAATTTACATGTCCTCATAGAGGTGTGCGCCTTACCAGAGGGAAATTGCTGTGCCCCTTCAAGAACGAAGTCCAAAGCCTGTGTTGAAATGCAACTAATTTCTTTTTGATTTTTGTTTTCTCGCAAAGACCTGGCCATGGCCGTGTGCTATTTCAAAGGTTTTCCCTGTAGAGCTCTATTGGAAACTTGTACCTTTTGCAAAATGAGAATGACATGGCCATCTCAAAGGTTATATTCAAGGCCTGGGCCCAATTTCATAGAGCTGCTAAGCATAACAAAATTGCTTAGCATGAAATCTTTGCCTTGATAAAAACGGGATTACCAACCAAATTTCCACATGATTTTCAGGATTTAAGCAAACAAAAGCCGAATACCAGTAACAAGCAATATGTAACTGGAAATTTGGTTGGTAATCCTGTTTGTATCAAGGAAGAAATTTCATGCTAAGCATTTTTTTTTGTGCTTAGCAGCTCTATGAAATTGGGCCCAGGTACTTTGGATAATTATGCTCACAATACAGTAGTGTGTGTGGTTTGAAACGTAGTTTTGATCTGTGTTTTTACCCATACACTGATGTGGCTGTAAAGCACTGTATACCCAGTACTTTCCCCGAGTTCTGTGAAAAAAAATCCCCACGCATATTACACTGATTTGATTCGAACCCAGGACCTTTGTCGTTCTAGAGCAGATGTCTTACCACTAGAACACCCAGCATGCCCAGGAGAAATAGCCAGTTTGAATCCCTTTTTTTTTTGCGACGGATACTGCAGTAATTTAAGAGATCTTAAGCTTGACTGTTTTAAAATTCAACATCTGAGGACCATTTGCACAGCGCAGTCACACGCGCCATTTTGGGAGTCAAAATTGTGTACAACAGAATTGACTCCCAAAATGAAAGGAAATGGTGGACGTGCATTCTTAGGAGGTGCATTCCTTTGTGGAAGTGGTCTATTAAAAATCGGTGTTGATAAACATGCAGTTTTGTTTTTTCTTAATCCTTATTGTAGAATCGGATGGAGGAAAGCAAAGCACTGTTTAGGACAATTATCACGTATCCGTGGTTCCAGAACTCATCGGTTATCCTGTTCCTTAACAAGAAAGATCTCCTGGAAGAAAAGATAATGCACTCACATCTTGTAGATTACTTCCCTGAGTTTGATGGTAAGTTTCTGAATCTGATGTTTATAGTCGACAAAGCATACTTATGGAAACATCTCGTCAACTTTTTGTAGAGAAGACAATGAAGAAATCTCAGTTTTAAACGTGGGAGGAAAACGCCCACAGGGAAACTCCACGCAGTCGAGTAGGGATTGAGAAACCCAATCCACATGCAAGGCTTTGGTCCGGGCTCGTACCGGGGTCCACAGAGGTGAAAGGCAGGGACAGAAACCACTGAGCCAACCTGACTGTCAAGTTTCTCAGAGGTGGAAAATACACCACAGGGCCCAATTACGTATAGCCTGTAAGCACAAACATTTGCTTAGCATGAAATTTCTTCCTTGATAAAAACAGAATTACCAACCAAATTTCCATTTGTTGCATATTGCTTGATACTGGTAATCAGCTGTTGTTTGTTTTGTGCTGAAAATGACGTGGGAAATTTGGTTGGTAATCCTGTTTTTATCAAGCAAGAAATTTCATGTTAAGCAAATTTGTGTGCTTACAGGCTTTGTCAAATTGGTCCCAGGGCTTTACAGCCCATTTCACAAACAGCTAAGATTGAGATTAAGTGTCTTTTATTTGTTTGGTAGGGGTTTGACTCATGATGGTAATGGTATTTGCCTGGAATTTCATCTTTGAAAAGGGCAAGGCCATTTTCATTTTGAAAAAGGCCACTTCCATTAGAAACTTTTGAAGGGGGCACCAAGTCCATGGCCTCTGTGTAAGGCCTGATGGTACTCATTAGACATCACACCCATGGTGCATGTCGACAACATAAGAAGAGCTACATGTATGTTTTAAGTTATAAGACCTATTTATGTATTGTTGTGTTGTGGCCAAATTGACTAGTTCACCGAATTTAAGCTCTGGTATTGACAGCAGCCGAGTGTGGGTCCGATACCAGGTCATGACACTTGTGCCCTTGAGCAAGGCACTTGCTTTGTAAAAAGTTAGGAAGATACTGCGTTCTGCTCTACCAGGCAGGCTCCTAGTGGATGATACCCATGCCTAAATCCTCACTGACAGTGAAGGGGGTAACCCTGTTTTTGCCCAATAACATGCCCGTGGTGGCAGTTGGTTTGGGTTGTAGCTCAAACCAGTTACGTGCAGCCCTGACCCTTGTGGTGTTAAGCGATGGTTTACAAGTTGCTGGTGCGCACTTTATCTGCTAGTGCCAGAAACACCCTAACCCATTTCACCTAAGCAATTGCCGTGGTGCCCTGTGCTTTTGCTGTGGTGCCCTTTGCAATGTTTCAATACAGATTAAAAATTTTGCTCATCAAGTGCCCCTTACCAAAGGAAAATTGATGTGCCTCTCAAGAATAAAATTCAATTCCCACCATAATGATGAGGGGGTCTGGTTAATATTGGTCAGTTGATAAAGTGAAGTTTAAGTAGGAATTGAAACTTTGCATGGTGGAAATAAGATATAGAAGAGTTTGCGGTAACACCATGTAATAGCTATCTCTAAATGAGTTGAGGTGGTTCTGAAAAGAACCGTTGGTTTAACTCGACGTTTCGATCAGTCTGCTCTGATCGTCTTCTGGAGAATGAAAGTGAAGTTTACATGTCTCGTTTGCTCTCTTTGTTAAAACACAGGTCCACAACGTGACGCCCAAGCAGCTAGGGAATTCATTCTCAAGATGTTTGTGGAGCTGAACCCCGACAGCGATAAGATCATCTATTCCCATTTCACCTGCGCCACCGACACAGAGAATATTCGCTTTGTGTTTGCCGCAGTCAAGGATACCATCCTGCAGTTGAATCTTAAGGAATACAACCTGGTGTAGTGTAGAGCGTGATTTTATGTCCGTCGGCCAATGCGAGTGAGCGTCTTCACCCGGGGGCCGGGGTCCTAGCCACGTAGCCTTTTGTTGTAATTTCAATCACGCTGGCCACTTTTATAAACTGACCGTTGTTACATAATGTGTTCACAACATAATAACGCGTCTAGGAGTGGCCTGTCATGAATGTGTATGTGCAGTTAAATGCGTACATGAACGGTGAAACACTATGGGGCACCAATTTTGTGTGGACTCGTGGTTTGTTTTGTTATTTTAAAAATAAAAAAGTGAGGGAGCGAGTGAATTTTGTCATCCGGGGGTTTAAAAACAGAAAAAGGGGGCTTGCCTAGGACTTTTTGTGTTAAATGACGTGCCGGCACGTTTTGGACTTTCCCAAGTAAGTTGTTTTTAAACAAAGCTGTAATCAATAAGAACAGGTTCTTAATTGATGAATTCAACTGGAAGTTCAAGCGTGCGGAAATTGTGGCAGATTGTCAGGGGTCTTTTTTAAGTAAGAACACACCGCCAAGTGGTCGGTACCCCGTTTATTCATTGGTGACCCCACCGGTCCGTGACTCATGTACGCAGCTGCTAAGAGGACACTGAAGTTTTGACAGTGTCTGTTTGGACATTTTTAAAACGAAAAAAAAAAAAAAAAGAAACTAGCCGAACGCCACACCTGAGTTGTTGATATCGCTGTCACAGTGATAGGACTCAAAAGTGTGATGCGTAGTCGGTTCATTTTTATTGAGAGGTCTGTGTTTTCTATGTTGGAAAGAAGAAAAAAACTGAGTCAGACAACTTGCTTGGATATTGTATCAGCATCAGACCATGTAACATCTCCCTAAAATTATGTTTTTCAAAATGTCAGTACGAAAGATATTTACCATGTTTCAAATTGTTTTTTTTTGGTTATTATTATTTTTTTGTCCAAACAAATGTTTAATATTTAAGTAATTTTCTTTTATATATATATATTTAAAAAAACTGAAAATATTTTACTTCTGTGATACTAGTTAATCTTATTCTGAGGAAGGCGTTTTTCGTTTTTTTTTTTTTTAGCAAATGAATCAGCTGAAGGGACTGGTCTCATCTTTTTTGTTCATTGATACTGCCATACGAGCCAAGAGGTGATCGGACGACCTTTGGATGACCTTTGGTCAAAGGTCAAGAGATGGTATGTGGTTGACATTTTGTTTTTATGTCAAGGGTCACTTACCAATGTACAAAAAGTAGTAACTAACGCCTTTTACTTGCATAGCAACCATTTTAATTGTTAACCGTTTGGTGACGAATCAAATTAAAAACTCACTTTTTCAGTTTGTCAGTGGCTTTTTTTTTTCACTGACAGTTTAAAAACCGATGCAATTTTATGAAAGGGGAAACAAATCAAAAATTCATGAAATTACCATAACCTTTCTACAGGACCTCTTACTTCAAAACGGATTTTTTAAAACCAGGGGGAACAAAAAACGGAACGGAAATGAAAAAAAAAAAATATGAAAAAAATAAATAATAATAATTGTATTGATACCGGTGAGAAATTCAATTATTTGATTGTAATTTATTAGGGGGCACTGTTCCACCACGAGTGTCTTACAAGCAAAAGAAAAAAAATTAATAATTTAAAATCAAGTATCGCAAGTTCGTGTAAAAGAAAAAGAAATAATACAACCTAATCAAAGAATGTTTTGTATCACTTCCTAGTACACCACCTAGTGTCAAGCGGAAGTGGGAATTGGGGGGGGGGGTACGAAGAAAAAAAAAGAAAACCGGCGGTACCCGGGTAGTATTGTATTGTCTAATTAAGGTCTCTTGTAGCTGTTTTAGTGGTGCTAGATTTCATGAATTTGGTGGTCTGTGTGAAGACTCATTTGTAAGCAGTCTTAAAAAAATAAAAAATTTGTACTTGTGTTGGCATATCGACAGTGAGATTAACACGTTTTAGGCACTAAAAAAAAAAATTGTAATCAACTCTTCATCATGGTTGTTTTTGTTTGTTTTGTTTTTATCCATTTTTTTGTTCTCCAGTTTTTTTTCACAATCTCAGTGTTAATATTGAAAAGCTAGGCAAAAGATTGATTGGTACGTTGACAGCAAAGCCCTGTTTAAGGGTTGCTCTTACTTATTGTCTTGATCTTATTGCCTGTGAATTTTGGAAAAGGTGACTCGAGTTAGTTCGGAGAACAAGATTTTACAGAGTAGTCCATACCACTTGAGAAAATAACAACCAAGCACAGCTTTATCTGGAGATCAAGCTCTGTATCTTTTCCGACCAACCAATCCCCTCCCCCTCCTTTTTATCTGGCGGGCGATTTTTATTGAATGAATGTATGTTTTGAGAAATGAAATGCACAAATGCGTAATCATTTAAAAAAAAAAAAAAAAAACATGTTGTAATTACTAGTCTATTTATTCGTTTCTTTTTAATGGTTTAAAAACAAAAACTAAAATTGATGAATAATCCTTGCCTAAAATGGTGCATTTTTGAAGCCCCCCTTTCTTCCCTGTGCCCACGTTACCCCCCTTCCAAAAATGAAATGCGCTGACAGACTTAAAGTAATGGTCATCGAGAGACATTAATAACAAGTACAATATTTAGATAACACTTTGTTATGATTGGAATGATGGTAATTGTGTAGAGTTGTTTTGGGGGTTTTTGATTTGGGGAGGGGGTCCGAGACAAACACAACAACATTTGTAGATTTGGTGCCGTTTTTTCCTAGTTGTACAGCAAGAAGGCGGGCGGGTGGTTGTTTTTAGACTCGCCCCCTTCTTGCTGACATGATGTCTGTACAATTGTATTCATTTGTTTTAATCGTGCTGGCAGAGTATTACATTTTATGAAAAATAAAAACTTATAAAAAAAAATAAAAAATAAAACCTTTCTGTGGGACCAAAAACCAAACAAATTGCCTATTTTGATGGCAGGTATGCAGTTGTTGATGATCTTAAAAACCTTGCAAAAGTATATATAAGTAAATATAAACAAACAAACAAACAAACAAAAAAAGTATTTATCAACAACGAACAGCCCACACTACTCACTGGATAAATTCAATAGTTATAGAATTACTCAACAGGCCTGTTTGAATTGGTCCAAGCATGTATAACTGTACAGTTGTTGTGTAACTTAAGATTGTAGTTTATAAGGATAAAGAAGAAAAAAAAACGATGTTTGTTTAGAATGCACCTCTCTTTACCCAGCTTTGATATCTCCAATCAGGCTTTTTGTTTTTGGTAATAATGTGTTGCTATTTATAAAAAATATTAAAACAAAATAAAGGTCATATATACATAAATAAATAAAGATTAGTTTCTATTTATTTATCTATATATCAATTTATCTTTGGATGTTAGTGTACATCAATGCCTCGATGGGTATGTTGCACATTTTTCTCTAGTTAATAAGTATCTTTAAAAAAATTCACACTCACTCACACACGCAAGTGTGAAAACACCTGCAATCAGGGATCTCTTATTGTCCCTCTTGTGTTTGTACTTCAACTTTTTAGCAACAGCTCTTATTGGTTTTGTACACACTCTCCAACTGGGGACCTTCCACCAAACGAGGACCCTGTTGTCCTCTTTTGTTAGGTGCCCGGTTTGAATGGGTAAAACTACCCACACATACCACACACACATACAGTATCGTGAGATCTAGATTGGGGGCATGGATTCACCCAAGAAAAGGGGAAACATCACAAATTTTCAGTTTATTAAAAAAAAAAAATCTTAAAAGAAAAACCAAAAAAATATATATATAAAAAAATAACTAGAAGTCTGAAATTTCTGAAGCTTTAACTCATTCAGTAACAGTACTATGCATTTATCCTGGGGGATATTTTGAGAAAGAATTGTGCCGAGGAGCAAGCCCATCAAACCTTTATTAAGATCAAGAATGATTCAATTCAGACTGCTTCGAGAGAACTCAAATGTTTCACATTTTATTCATGTTTTGGGGGGTGGGGTATTATTCAGAACAGAGGGAAGACTGGTTTGAATCTGCACCAGTATTTGTTTGTAAAATCTTAATCTCACATGCGGAAAGAACTTTGCAAGAAATTTTAAAAATGTCTAATCTGAAGGCACTGAGTTCAAAACCAGTTCATACCGGTTCCAAACCTGTTTATACCTGGTTTGAACCGGTAACAACTAACTGGTTCTGGTTTTAGTTTCTTTTGACTCTCATGCCATTTTTAAGACTGGTACCTTGTAACATATCAAAAGCTTGCTTATTTAAGTTGAGACCTACTACGCACAAGGCTAGCTTTGACCCAAGTTTTCGCATAAAAACAATGTCTTTGTATATTTTCACCTTGGATTTTTGGCGCATTATTATCAGAACAATGTTGGACTTTAAAATAAACGTATACTTATTTGGAGTGATGTACCATGCTTTTACTCATGCTGGCCAAAGCTGCAGTTTAAAGGTAATGGTTGTTTTCCTTGTGTAGGCACAGTAGTGGTGGAATTTTTTATGACGCCAAAAGTTTTTTAGCAATAAACTTTGAATTACTGATGCTTGCTACGAGGGAAACAATCATGCACTATGTGGTGGTAAATGGTCGGCGTTAAAGAGTCCAATAATACTGGGTGGATTTGTAGAGGCTGGATGATTTTGTAAAAAAAAAAACACACAAATTTTTGATTCCTTGGAAATGGAGTGTTTTAAAATGGTGTGCAATAAATACTACGCACCTTCTACATTCATACATTGAACTTTCATTTTTCCGACTGCCTCCCCTTGTGCCTGGTGGATACAAAATCAAATTGACAAAACCCAAAGCACCAATTCAACACTGATTACGTAACAAAACTACGTTGTCAAAATGATTAACAATAGGTTACAAAACAAAAAACATTTCTTGAAACAATCTTCTGAAAACAATTTGATGTTAATTTTTTGGGAATGTGTGCTAGTTTTCAGTTGACGATTGTGGGTTACTCCAAGCTCTTTAACATGGTTTACCAGTTAACGCTAGCTTGATTGAAACCCTTAATTCTGAAGCTTCATGTGATTCTTATGACCACCCATTCTCCATTGAGTATTATGATGAATCGGACTCGAAAAGAAACAAACAAAAAAAGAGGTGGTTCTTGAAGCCTTTTTTTTCTTTTTATCCTTTTCGTGTTGTCACAAGTCTTATTTGAGCAGCTGTGCGTAACACTTTTTAACAAGTACAGTACAGGGACTTGGAAATGTAGCGTACAATTTTACAATGTATATGTATATATTCCTAGATGCAAGGTTAAAAACATTGATGGGTGAAGTTTTGTTGTCGTACATGTCATGTACATGTTTCAACGCAGTCACCTACTCAGTATTTTGAGTGATCCACCATTTTTTTTTTGCAGCGAGAGGGGACACAAGTACATGTTGGGGGTTTATAATTAAGAAACGTGAATGTTAGAAGTAATGAAGAAGTTGTATGTAGGATTTGTCAAAAAAAAAAAAATAATAAAATAAATAAACGCTGCCTGCCGTTGTCAATGATATTAATAAACACAACTATTGATATTTTTTATTTATTAATTTTTTTTTATATTATTGTTATTCTAGTTTTTATTATTATTTTGTTTTGCATGTCAGTTTACTGGTTCCAGGTTTAGTACATAAAAGGCAATGAACTGCAATTGTGGGATTATTTTTTACTTTTTTTTTCTTTTGTTCTTGTGGAAATAAAAAAAAACATTGCAATTTTGGCAGACATTTAATGTGTATAGTTCTTTGTACACATGCACTCTTGGTACGAACACATCACATCTTGATAATGCTTTAGAGTGAGGAAGGATGTGAGTGGTGCTAGTGTATCTGTGGGGGAGTTTTTTTCTTGCCAAGATTATTTCAAGTGGGATTTAACAGAAACTGTGATTTTTTTTTCCAGTATTTTTTTTTTCTTCTCTAGATAAATATGATAATAATAATAATAATAATAATAATGATAATAATAACACTGTTGGATCTTTACATTGGTCTACATGTACCTTCTAAGTTTCTTTGTACTGTAAGGTCCTGGTGAGTAAGTAGTCTATTGTAACAGTGTGTGATTGGACTAAACTTTTTAAGACAAAAATATGTGAACTATGTACTTGTTTTAAATGCGTCTGGTCATTTAACATGCCTTGGTTTTTCATTCTCCTCGGAAGATTTAAAAAAAAAAAAACTGAAAAAAAAAAAAAAAAAAGGTTCATAGTCGTTTTTCGTTTTTTTTCTTCTAATTTGTAAAACTTTTACCACGTTGTCCAGGGGACTATGGCGCCTGAACGAGAAAAAAAAAAAACGTGTTTCTTTTTTTTTTTAAATAAAGAATTACTAAAAAAAAAAAACGAGGCACGTACCTCAGTACTGTACATCACGGGGTGGCGCTCAAGGTGGTAAAATAATGCAGATTTTGTTTTTCCTTAGGTCATGCTTTAAGGCATGTTCCTTAGGGATGTTTGATTGTAAATTGATGTAGGAAAATAGTGAGCTATACACTCGTGAGGGAACGATTGCTGTGTTGAGTCAACGCTATGTCTAAAAAAAGCTCTTGATAAAGCAGAAAAAACCCAGTATTTATATTCTGTCAAAAAGAGGAATTTTTTAAAAATGCGCTTTTTCCTATGTTATTAAAGGCTCTAATCCCATCTTCTGTAATTGTTAGAAAAACATTTTATGTGCATCAGGCATCGATTCCAAATGGGCAATCTAGATTGTTCATTTTTTTGGTCATTTTTTATCCTCAGAAAAATGTTTTTAATTTTTAAGTGGACAGCTTTTGCCCTCTGCTGTTTTATTTTCCAAGGTACCTGTGGTGAGCATTCAGCATTGTTGGTGTTTTTTTTTTTTAGAATGTTTTTTTTTTCCCTGCACAAAAACCTATCACTAAAAGAAAGATAAAACAAAAATACAAAACGAGGATAGTGTTAACGTTCCGAGCGTTAAATTAAAACACAAAATTGATTCAATTTAATTTAAGATTAAAGAACTCGATTTAAATGCCAGATTTTAATGCTATGTAAACATTTTTTATTGGTGCAATTTCTTGTGCTCATCTCTATTGACTCACCTAGCTTTCTGTGGTACAAATATTTAGTGTTTTTTTTTGTGAGAAAAAAAAGGAGAATTGCAGGATATTAGTGAATGAGAGGAAGGTACATAATATTGTAATCATGTTAATTTTTTTATTGTTGATAGAATATTTACTATTGTACGTCCATATTTTTAATTTCTTGTTGGCATGCCTGCTTGTCGGTATTGGAAACCTGCATAAAATTGCACACAATAAATAAACTGATGGTCTTCTTCAATCTACTGAGTTATGTCATTTCATTCGAGTATCAGCTAGCTGTTTTTCATTGTTTTTCTTTATTGAATGCTTTGCATATATCTGGCAATGAAAGTAAGGTTTCTTGAAAAATGTCCTTAATTGCAAAGCTTGAGGATTGAAGAACTGAAAATGCTGGGGTAGGTTAAAATTGAGGTGAAATTGACTACTCGACTAGTCACGGCTCAAATAGCTGGACTTCGACACTTATTGCGGCTAACTTTTAATTCCAAGATGCATTGCGGCATAATGTTTGACGCAGGCACAGTAGTTAAATTCATGCTGGATGGATTGTGTAACTGATATCTGATTGTGTTTCATTAGTAATTTATGATGTCGTGAATAATTGTGAGCCACACAATTGGTTCACCAAACAGGTTGTCGCGACTATTTTTGTAGTGGCACGATTAACAAAGAAGTCGGAAAACGGTAGTTTTGACTCAACTAAGCAATCATTAGTCGCGATTATAACACCCCTTACAAAAATTCTGTGTTTTCATTGGTTTAGAGCGTGTCCCATGATGTGTCTTAGTTCTACTAAAAACCAAGCAGCCGTGTGATAGTCGTTTGCAATGTGATAGTCCAAAGACTATCGCATGGTGTGCACAGTACCTAGACGTCTCTTTCTACCCACCTCGAAGCCAATCAATTGTTCATCTGCGTCTGAACGTTATGTGTACGAAGATGATAAATAGTCTGTTGGGCTGTTAAAAAATAAATATTGACTGCTTTTACTCATGCCATAACTCCGACTTCCTCGGTGATCCCCAGACAGTTCATTTTCCCTCGGCTGCGCAGCGTGAAAATAGAACACTCTGGGGATCACCTTGCTCGCTGTTTTAACCATAGCACTCGAAGCAGTCAATATTTGTGTACTACGACACTAGTCACGCAAGTTGCCCTGCTGTCGATTTCACCAAACTCTTCCCAACTTAGGATTAATCTTAGGACTTCAGACGAGTTAAGTATCTGAAGATGTTAGGATGCATTGAGCCCATCCTAAGTTGGGACAGTTTAATAATAATAATAATAATAATAATAATAATAACCCGTTTTTACTTGTCCTAACCCAAGATAGGTTTAATCCTAGCGTTTCGCGAAATTGGCTGTGGGCCTAGCTGGGGTACCCCCCACCATTCAACCATATTCTGTGTTCTTTTCATGAACATGTAATCTATGGCTGAAGGATGAAGCAATTTATGTAACAGGACACGAGCCTCTTGACTGGTTAGACCTGGATTCGAACCCACGCTGCTTCAGGACAGAGACTGAACGAGGTTCACTACTACTTACAAAGAGCAAGTTCGAGGGCCAACATTTAGTCAACCCGCAATTGTCCACTAACCAGCAATGTACATGAGGAGTGACACACTCACTCGAACGTCTTGTTTGAAAGTCTAGTCAACCATCAGGAACACTCCATTGACTTCCGTTTTTTTCCGCTGTAGTGTCACTGGTTCCCTTCTGGTTTCTAAATGGTCAACCACAGTAGTCAATTGATGGTAGACCAGCCTGGGTTTGAGGCAAAATAGTCAACAAACTTATATAAAAATGTTTAAAAAATAAAAATTTACAAAACAAGGTCAATACAAGCACTGATGCCAGCCCACAACTGCCATTTGTTTGTACACCGGATGCTAAAGAACTTAGTACATCATGTGGTTATTGTACCAAAACCTACTTAGCAAATTTCTTGGATAAGCAAGAAATGACTGGGGTACCAGTCACGACCAATTGTTAATGTACAGTATTCTGGCTGGTTATCCTATTTTTGCTAAGCAAATTTTTTTTGCTAAGCAAGTTTTGTGTTAAGCAGGTTTTGTGCTAAGCAAGTTTTGTGCTTACAGGCTTTATGAAATTGGGCCCAGGATGGTTACAAGCAAATGTTGAACTTGACAAGAACGGGGAACACTCCGTGTTCCGGAACTCCTATGCTCTGGTGACCCCCCCCCCCCCCCTACCCATGATCTATCTGGTATGGTTAGGGTTCGGATAAGGGTCAGGGTAGAAGTTCAGCTTGGAATAAGGGTAGGCAAAACTTGCGTTGTCTGAACTTGGGGGTGGGTGTTGGTAACTGTCGGAACATTAGGTGTATAGAATTCGAAAAACCTAGCTCCAAATTATTGTTGAGTTTTCATGTTTGCCATAATATAGATGAAGCTTTATTTAAAAAACTGCACTAAAAGAAATCACAACTAAAATTAATGTGCTACAGATCTTTAAAAAATAAAAAAATAAAAAACTGTATCTTTAACCTTTTCAGGAAGGATGTGGCAAAGTGTTCTTTTGGTTTCGGGAGTTAACTTTTTATGTAGTTTCAAAATCCAACTTTCTCGCATATAAAAGGGAAACAACTGGGTTTCATAAGACATTAATTGAGGTCGAGGGATCGCAGCTACACCATGAAGTCCTTCATTGTGATGGTGTTGTTTGTCAGCCTGGCCTGGAAAGCAACAGTACAGCAGGGGTACAGTTCTAGCTCCAGCTCTAGTTCTGATACCGGTATAAGATACCCTTCTAGCTCTCTCGCTAACCCTGCTAGGACAGTACCTTCCATCATTTCAAGGAAAAACTTGAATGTATTTGAAGTTAGCAATGTTACTTTCCGTTGCTTAATTCCAAATTATGGAGATATTGGGAACGTGTATTGGTTCCAGGGATCGACGAGGATCGCCGATTGCAGACAAGGCAGTGTTCCTGAAGCTTCTGGCGAAGTTAAGCGTATCTCAGTTTCTGTACCTGGGAGCATAGGCTTATGTGACCTCAAAATCTATCAGGTCACACCAATGGACACTTCACAGTATTTCTGTGGGTTTTCCAAATTTGAAGATGATGCCAGAGAAGAGGAGATTTCGGGGTCAGGGCAGTCATTTTCAAGATATGATAATGATGACGATGAAGATGGGCTTGCATTCCTAACTGTACTCTCTGCAACACTTTCACCACCCATCTGTGAGGTGCTACCTTTTGGTGATCTTAATGTCGGCGATAATGTTTCGTTGACCTGCAAACCTCCAGAGAACTCGCAGTTATCACTCCTGGCCTGGTACGTCAATAAGACCGATACCTCCCTGGCACCTCAAAAGATCACCAAAGGCAGTTCCTTTGTCGTATCCAGGGTTCTCAGTGTTCAGGACAATTTAGAGAGTTTCACGTGCATTGCTGCTGGTGTGAGGAGGGGACAGAATGCCTATAAGAACAGGCCGAGCTGCTCTATCACCCCGCTGAGTGTCATATTCACAGTTGGACTGGTGCCTCATACTGGAAGCGTCTCTGACAGGGCTGAAGCTCTTTTCCACTGTGTTACGAGAAGTTTGTATCCAGTGAAACGCTATCACTGGCACATCCTACGAGGAAACAAAATACAGTATGTTTCCTCCACCTGTGGCGGCTCATGCCGTTACAAATTATCGGACGGAGGGAAAATCCTTGCGATACCTGAAGTACATATGGAGGAAGATGACGGTCTACAGGTGAAGTGTAGCGCTGTGAACACGCACAATGAAGAGGAGAGCAGCCATTGGGGACTGCTGACTATCGACAGACCTGATGGGTCATCAGAGTCATCAAGTCAAGATGGCCAGACTAGTCACAGTCACGCTGGTGCAAATGTTGCAGGGGTCTTTGCTGGACTTGCTTTTGTCATCATGGTGGTAGTCCTCGCCTGCTATATCCACAAGAAGCGGCTTGTACACAATTGTCTTACCAGAAGAGCTTCCAGGAGTGGCCCGGATGCGAGTCAAGCAGGAAACAGAGCTGGGCAACATGGCGGCTGCAAAGAGTCTACAGACATGGTGTATGAAATCCCGAAGGAGCAGCAAGACACCTATGAGGTCCCGAAGGAGTGCCAAGTTTACCAAGGCGGCGAAAGGACCGATGCAGATAAGTGTACTACCTATGACATTCCTAAACCAGCTAGGTCTGTAGATAATGTAAATGCAAATACAAGCTTCTAGTCATTCCTTGCTTGTTAACTAAGCACTGGTGTAATTTTCATGAAACACCATGAAACATCATGTGGTGACCAAAAAAATGTAATACATAAAACCCAAATCAGATGGGTTAGGCTTAGGAAGTGGTGTAACTTCATGTATGATGGTAAACTTAAGTTTGTTTCTAGACATAACAAAATGTGTTAAAGAAAAATCCACCCCAAAAACAAGGGGTAAGTGAGCATTTTTATCACATTTGGTTGAAAAAAAAACTCAAATCACAAGGAGTAAGTCCAACAATTTGTTCAATTTCTTGTAAAAAATTGAAAAAAGAAAAAGATACAGGGGGTAAACAGCATTTTGATCTAATCTGAGTCAAAAAAAAAATCAAAAAAATCACAAGGAGTTAGTCAACCAATTTTTGTCATTAGTTAATTGTTGTTATAAATTGAAAAAACACAAGTCCAGCATTTGTATAAAATTGTTGTTCTAAATTGGAAAAAAATTCCAGTATTTATATCCATTTGGGCCAAAAGATCACAAGGGGCAAGTCAAGCAATTAATCCAGTTTTGGCAAAAAAAATTCAAATAAAAATCACAAGGGGTAAGTCCAGCATTTGTATCAAATTTTGGCTCCAAATTGAAAACAAATTCACAAGGGGTCAAAATCAAATTTTGGCAAAAAAATTGAAAAAATCACAAGTGGTAAGTCCAGCATTTTTTTCAAAATGTGGGTCAAAATTGGAAAAAAAATCACAAGGGTAAGTCAACAATTTTTATGAAATTTTGTCAAAAAATTAAAACAACTCACAATTGGTAAACCAAGCATTTTTATCACATTTTTGCAAAAACTTGAAATAATCACAAGGGGTGGGCCTAAGTCCAGCATTTTTATCAAATTTGGGCTAAAAATCACAAGGGGCAAGTCAAGCAAATTAATCCAATTTTGGCAAAAAATAATATAAAAAAATTACTAGGGGTAAAGTTTAGCATGTTTATCAATTTTTTTTGCCCTAAGTTGAAACAATGGCACAGGGCAAGTCCAGCAATTTGATCAAATTTTTGCCTCAAATTGAGGCAACATCACAAAGGGTCCAGCATTTTTAGAAAATTAGGGCACAAAATTGAAAAAGCCTCATAGGGTAAGTCCAGCATTGTTATCAAATTGTTGCCAAAAATACAAGGGGTAAATATCAAATTTGGGCAAAATATTGAAAAAGTCGCAAGGGGTTAGTCCAGCATTTGTATGAAATTTGGGCTACAAATTGAAAAAATCACAAGGTGTACGTCCAGCATTTGTATCAAATTTGGGCTAAAAATTGAAAAAATTCACAAGGGTTGAAACCAGCATTTCTATCACATTTTTGCCCTAAATTGAAAAAAATGGCACTGGGCAAGTCCAGCAATATTATCAAATTTTTGCCCCAAAGTGAAAACAAAAATCACAAGGGGCAAGTCTAGCATTTCTACATAAATTTGGCCCAAACTTGAAACAAAATCACAAAGGGTCAAGCATTTTTAGAAAATTAGAGCACAAAATTGAAAAAGCCTCATGGGGTAAGTCCAGCATTTGTATAAAATTTCAAGGCATGAAACCAGCAATTTTATCACATTTTTGCCCTAAATTGAAAAAATGGCACTGGGCAAGTCCAGCAATTTTATTAAATTTTTGCACCAAGTTAAAAAAAGAAATCACAAGGGGCAAATCTAAAATTTCTGCACAAAATTGAAAAATTACAAGGGGTAAGTCCAGCAAAATATTACAAGGGGTAAGTCCAGCATTTTATCAAATCTTGGCTAAAAGTTTAATAAGTCACAGCATTTTTATCAAATTTGGTCACAAAATTGAAAAAATCACAGGGTGTACGTCCAGCATTTGTATCAAATTTTGGCTAAAAATTAAATAAAATTCATAAGGGTTGAAACCAGCATTTTTTCACATTTTTGCCCTAAATTGAAAAAAAAATGGCACTGGGCAAGTCCAGCAATATCAGAAAATTTTGCCCCAAAGTGAAAAAAAGATCACAAGGGGCAAGTCTAGCATTTCTATAAAATTTTGGCCCTAACGTTGAAACAAATTACAAGGGGTAAGTCCATCATTTTTATCAAATCTTGGCTAAACGTTTAAAAAGTCAAAATGGGCAAGCAAAACTAGTTTTTTAATAAAATTTTGGCAAAAAAGTGAAAAAATCACAAAGTCCAGGGTTTTTATAAAAATTTTGAAAAAAATCCACAAAGGGTAGGTCCAGCATTTTGGGCTAAAAATTTGAAAAAAAACAATTACAAGGGGTAAGTCAAGCATTTTTATAAAATTTTGGAATTTAAAAAAAAAAATCACGGGTAGGTCCAGCCTTTTTTATCAAATTTAGGCAAAAAATTAAAAAAGTCACACGGGGTAAGTCAAACAATTTTTAACAAATTTCGGCCCAAAATTGAAACAAACAAAACACATGGGGTAAGTCCAGCTTCAAGTTGTTTATATTTTTAATGTTGGCAAACAGCGATAGATACAAAATATACACAATATGTGCAGCTTTTTGTACATTTAGAATTGAAATATCATATCTATTTTATACAAGAATTAAGCAAAATTTTATAACTTCTGATATTTTTCAAGATAAAAAGATACACTTATTTGGACGGTTTAATAGTTATAAAAATTGAAAGCACCTTTATCCTGTTAATAAGTCATTACGTCACAGTCTTTACCCTACCCTCGCTCTACAGCTTGTGCAGGTTTGTTCAACCGAAAGTCACATCTTCAAAAGGCTCTTCTTATGGGGAAACTGATATTTTTGACAAAGCCAGAGACTTGGCAAAACGTATGGAAAATATATTGTTTCTTTTTTTACATCCATAAAAGCAAAACTAGCTTTAGACCCTTACCATGAAATATGTAGCTTGCACATCGCACATACGCACTAAAGCTACTGGTGGGCTAAATGGGGGAACATTTCATATTTTGTGGGGCTGGTGAAGGCGTGACGCATACACGTTTATGTGCCTTCCCGATGGCGTTTACCTACCATGAGCATGTGTGAATGCAATTAATATGTTTCAAGAGAGAAGGTGAATTTCTGTGGACTTTTGGTGATCACAGGAGCCGGTTAACGATAAACAGAATACAGTGGAATGATGTTAATCTTACTAACAGGATTGTTAAGTTGTACAAAATTGAACACAAGTTTCATTGATAAAGCTTATAAATATAATATACAGAGGTTTTGTTTAGCTCACTTAATAAAAGTGTTTACTATTTGAATTGAGTGCATACTATTATATACAGACCACACACCATTCACTCTAGTCCATTGATTTTCAAGCACCATAGCATAAAACTAGGCTTAGAACTCGTTCATACGTAAAAGCGAAACAAATTTTCTTGTGTCACAAATGGACAAAAACAGCACGTTTATTACGTTTTATTAGCATAAAACCTTTCTTGATTACGAGTAATGGGGAGAGGTTGATAGTATAAAACATTGTGAGAAACAGCTCCCTCTGATGTGACGTAGTTTTCGGGAAAAAAAAGTAACTTTCCACGAATTTGATTTCGAGACTTCAGATTTAGAATTTGAGGTCTCGAAATCAAGTATCTGAAAGCACACAACTTCGTGTGACCATGGTGCGCCAGATTGACGACAGTTTGAGCTCAAATTTTCACAGGTTTGTTATTTTATGCATATGTTGAGATACACCAAGTGTGAAGACTAGTCTTTGACAATTACCAATAGTGTCTTTAAAGGTTTAATTTAAAAGTGTTTTAAGTGCTTTAAAAAGAGTGTGCACAACAATGGTAAAGATTCAACTTGTATTGAACTTAACAAGGTATATAGATGGTTATGGTGTTTCTGAAATGTCTGGCTTACTTGGGCAAGCAATCTGGTGTGTGTGTTTTGGGCACTGCAATACACTAGATAATTTAGAAGGAAATTGTTTTTGTTAGGACAGACCTAACCAGACAGGGAAATACCCCAGGATATGGTTTTAGGGCTCCACAAGATTGCGTGAAACTGGAAGAGGAAATAAGGAACGAGTTGCAACTTTTTTTTACAAAACAAAATTTACATGTGGCTATATACTATTTGCATTATGTAAAGAAGGCTATTATCCAGATATTTAAGAATTAAAATAAATTGTAATAATGTTAGAATTTCTTGGCTTAATTTGAGACTGATTTGTTCTAGTCTACCAGACTCAAGTTCTGGTGTTGCCAGAGTGTTTGGGTCCGAGTCATGGCATTCGTGTCTCTAAAGCAAGACACTTAAAGGAACACGTTGCCTCGGATCGGTCGAGTTGGTCTTTGAAAAGCGTTCTGTAACCTTTTGTTGTAAAATGTATATGGTTAGAAAGATATTGTAAAAGTAGAATACAATGATCTACACAAATATGCCTCGAAATTGCGTGGTTTTCTTTTTACCCTGTCGACTAACACAGTCAGCCATTTATGGGAGTCAAAATTTTGACTCCCATAAATGGCCGATTGTGATAGTTCGCGACGTAAAAGGAAAACTGTGCAATTTTGAGTGATACTTGTGTGGATCATTATATTCTACTTTTAAAACATCTTTCCAACCATATGCATTTTATAACAAACGGTTTCAAACGCTTTTAATAGACCAACTCGTCCGATCCTAGGCAACGTGTTCCTTTAAACCAATGCTCTCCCAATAGGAATAAAAATAAGGACTGCATGTTATAATTATTTTTTTCACATGAAATAATTGGTCAAAATCTACTGCAAGCGAAGTTCTGACATCTATGAATGAGTTGTCTGAGGACTCTGTCATGTTTCTCTATCCGGCGTGAAACTTCGCTCAGTTGACTGCGACGCCGATCGCATTGAGATTTTAGTCACATGACCAGTCGATCCCGCGTCATCGTCCTCGTCTTGTTTCTCGTCCAGATCGACGGCGTTCATGAAAGGCGGAGATTGTCGGATGGAAGATCCGGGAGGAGTACGTGGAGGTGAAGGGTGAGTGACTGGCCTCGATAGATCTAGAAAAATCGAGGAGAGAAATTTTTTGAAATTACAGTTTTTATTTTTTCCCAGCTGGTTTAGACAGTCTTGTTTTCTTCATTCAAACAAAAAGCATAGTCACTGAGCAGTCATCTGAAGCGGGTTCAAGTTTTGTAGCTTTGAACCTTCTGTTTAGAATTCTGGTCTGACTGGGCTAAAACATCTTGGCACTACAGTACCACAAAATTCTGCGCCTACGACAACCTTTAATGCCCAAACTCCTTGGGGCCGTAAGCGCAGAAGTTCAGTTCAGTTATGGAACAGTCTTCCAGAGGTTGTCAAACAGGTTGAGACATCAGGGCCCAATTTCATGGCTTACCGTAAGCACAGAATTGGCGCTTACAGAAGCAGGAAATTCTGGGCTTACGGCAAGCGTATTTCACGGGTTATCGGGAATTTTGGCTTCTGCGCGTGCGTACTACCCGTTACTAGGCATTCTAGGCTTACAAGGCTAGCGCAGAAATTTGGCGCTTGCACGTAAGCGGGGAATCGTGATCGTAAGCGCAGAATTCGGCGGTAAGCAGAGCCATGAAATTGGGCCCAGAACAATTCAAAACCCGGTTAAAAACATATCTGTTTACTTTGTACAATAATTGTTGATTTCCTTTTACAGCGCATAGGGATCTCAGGATGATATGCGCTATCTAAGAATTGTTTTATTATTATTATTAAGTCTGCAGTAAGGTAGCACCATTGGGCTCTGTAGATGTCTGATGTCCCTAAAACAAATATTAACTTAAAAACTGACTTGGTAACAAGCATTGGAGAGCTGTTGATAATATAAAACATTGTGAGAAACGGCTCTCTCTGAAGTAACGTATTTTTGAAAAAGAGGTAATTTCGCACTAAATTAATAAAAGACTTCTAGCCAGAAGTCTCTTATTTCTATCTGAAAACACACAAATTCGTCCCACAAGGGTGGTTTTTCTCTCATCATTTTCTTGCAACTTTGATGACCAATTTAGCTCAAATTTTCACAGACTTGTTATTTTATGCTTATGTTGGGATAAACCAAGTGAGAAGAACGTTCTTTGACAATTACCAAACGTATACCTTCCCTTTAATAATAATAATAAATAAATAATATTCACGTATTGTTATGCACACATATCCATCATGCTGAGTGTTTAAGGGGCAGTAAAACCAAAAACAAACGAAAGAAAACAGACACAACTATAGTCCTTGAAAACCTGTGACATAAGATAAATTTTGAGAAGAGATTTGAAATTTATAGTACAAAGACAAGATCCAAGATTAAGTGGTAGAAAGTTCCAGATGCGTGCGTTTGTTTGATTTTTAATTTAACAAAATAAATGCGTTTATTTAATCAATCAATCCATTCTTACCTCTTCTGTGAATGGAAGAACCCACTGACCCTGTCGTCCCTGGTCTGCTTCCCTCGGGGTCATTATTGAGGGGTACTTTGATTGGTGGAAGAGGCTGGCTTAGGGAAAGGGCTCCCTCGCTGCGTGTTCTGCTGTGACGGGACCCAGCGCTGTTTGGAGTCTTTACAGCGAGGACTGACGGTGATTGCCTGGCACCTTCGGTACCTGCAAAGAAAGCAGTAGGAGGATAGAGTGAACTCAACTGGCATGTCATGGACGAGTTGGTCTAGCGCTCTGGATCCCAGCTCTGGTGTTTCTGATAAGGTGTGGGTTCGAGTCCCGGCAAGACACTTAACCATTATTGCCTTGTCCTTTGAATGGGATGTAAGGCCGTAGAATTTGCGTGTTGTGAAATGCATGTAAAAGAACTGAGTACACTTATCAGTGTTTTCTGGTATGGTTGACAGCATATTGCAATAATCCGTAAGGATTAATTACTGCTTGACTTAAATACACAGAATGATCCTTAAATTTTCAAACGACAGCTCAAGGCTCATCTGATCAAACAGGCATCTTAAATCCTGGACTTTTGTCATTGTGAATGTCATTTTTTGTTAGATACATGTACTGTACGCTTTATAAGTGCTGATTGTTATTATCGTTATTGTTTTTCTGTGATGAGCAAATATGCCTAGCCTGTTTGATGCTGAAATAGACCGATCCATTAGGCTCCGTCCACGACGCATGTGTGAGCAAGAACACGTGCGCCTCTCCAATGCCTTTCTGCACAACTCTGCCGCGGGCGCCAAGCATACGCGCTCGCATGTCAGACTTATTTGTCAGACCTTTGTTGCGTTGTGATGGTCAATACGCAATGGGGCGGAGCTTAATGGATCGGTCTATTGGCCATGGGTTGCAACCAGTAGTTTATACCTTGTCTAATTAACGCCCTGTCATGGTTCAGTACTTTACCTGTTGAGTTGGGTCGTCCTCTATTCTGTGCTGGATTTGCTGACGGGCGATCAATGCTCATATAGGATCGGACACTGGCGTTGGATGCATTCACCAATCTATCATTGCTTATAAACGGCTTCGTCAGAGCACTGGTGGAAACAAAACGGGAATAGCTGATAACTTGAAAATTTCAAATCAATAGACCTTTTGCATATTGTGAAACGCTACAGGGACGCTGGGGTTATGCGCACTTTTTACGCACAAATAACAGCTATCGACCAATGATTTGCTGCATCTGGCCTCAGTGAATGATGAAAGAAATAACGCCTTTGTCGGTACAACATATATTTTTTGACTGCCCATGCTGAGAAGTCAAGGTCTGTGTCCTGACAGCATAAATAGCTTGGGTTTTTTAACAAAGACAAATTTACTGGAGCAGGACTTGAACCAACAATCTCCTTTTAAATGTACTGGCCCTCTACAAACTGATGAGCTATCTTGCCCTACATTGGCGGTCTCCCTATTAGTCATTATGTTTGTTCGGGGGTGCCATTCAATAGCCATTTAACCCTTAGCTGCTGTATACCCAGGGATCACACCAGACTATATAATTAAGATTCAGATTATTGCAAGAGCTAGTTGCGACAACGTTTATGTATTAAAACTTAAAAGTCTCCTCACCTAACTGTATTCTGACCAATCAGCATCCGGTTAACATCCAGCTCCAGGATGCGGGGCGTGGTGATCTTGGCGAAACGATCCTTTGCCGTGTCACCGTCTGCCCCAGGCCTGGTGAACGAGTTGGACATTGCCCACATGGGCTGGGACTGGGGACCAACCAACTGAATGCTGGACCCTTTGACTGGGACATCGTTGGACTCGTCCACTGGAGCAGGAGTTGTTTCCACTGGTGGTTCCTATAAATGAAAACAAGACAACCAGAGGTTTAAAGTTTATTAGTGGCTGGGGAAATTTGATTTGGTGAGGTTTGCGGTAACACCATGTGAAAATCTCTTTTGGGTAGTGTTGGTTCTGAAAAGATATTTTAAAGGCCGTGGACACTATTGGTAATTACTCAAAATAATTATTAGCAAAAAACCTTACTTGGTAACGAGTAATAGGGAGAGGGAGAGGTTGATAGTATAAAACATTGTGAGAAACGGCTCCCTCTAAAGTGAAGCAGTTTTTGAGAAAGAAATAATTTTCCACGAATTTGATTTCGAGACCTCGGATTTAGAATTTGAGGTCTCGAAATCAAGCATCTGAAAGCACACAACTTAGTGTGACAAGGGTGTTTTTTCTTTCACTATTCTCTCGCAACTATTCTCTGACCAATTGAGCTAAAATTTTCACAGGTTTGTTATTTTGATGCATATGTTGAGATACACCAAGTGAGAAGACTGGCCTTTGACAATTACCAAAAGTGTCCAGTGTCTTTAAGCTGGTGCAGGCCTGAAACTTGACAGAGGCAACGAAGGCGATTTCCTCCATGCCCACTGGTCATTGCCTCGGTGCCCATGAATTGCTCCAGTAGAAATTTACAATTTCCTCATAGGGTGCCCTCTACCAAGGAGAAAATGCATCGGTGCCCTTGCCCTTTCAAAAACGAAGCATACAGGCCTGATGGTGTGACTGCAAACTTTACCTAATTATACTTCCACCATGTAAAGTTTCAAATCCTACAAATTTGATTTCTGTCTCAACAAAATGGGAATGAGGCTTTATTATTTGGAATCTGATATTTTCATATTTCTAAATCTAAGAAAGGGGCTTTCACTGGCATGGAATGGGTGGTGAGAGGGGGGGGAGACTGGTTTGAAGTCAGATACATAGGATGGGTGGTGTAGGGGGGTTAGTTGGGGAGAGTTCTAACAATCTGACAGTGTACCTGTGTTCTAGGTCTTGTTGCTGCACTTTTGATGGGGTGTTGTGATGCTGGAGTGGGAGCTGGTACCATGTTAAGCGGGGTACCGTCACGCATTGGAGGGATCGGTTTCAGGAAGGTCTTATGCGGTCGATAACTTTCACTGATTCTACTCTGCTGGTAGAGTGGTATCTGGTTCCTAGAAAAAAACGAACAAATTCACCGAGTCAAAATCAAGTGGTTGCTCAAGTCAAAAAAAGTCCAAGTGAAATCATTCAGGTTTTCAGGTAACCTGTGTACCCAGCCAAGTAAAGCCCATGGGTGTCATTTCTCCCAGCTACCCAGTAGTACCCAAAAGGTTTTTTTTTTTTTTTTTAATAAAGAATTACAAAAAAAAAAAAAACGAGGCACGTACCTCAGTACTGTACATCACGGGGTGGCGCTCAAGGTGGTAAAATAATGCAGATTTTGTTTTTCCTTAGGTCATGCTTTAAGGCATGTTCCTTAGGGATGTTTGATTGTAAATTGATGTAGGAAAATAGTGAGCTATACACTCGTGAGGGAACGATTGCTGTGTTGAGTCAACGCTATGTCAAAAAAAAGCTCTTGATAAAGCAGAAAAAACCCAGTATTTATATTCTGTCAAAAAGAGGAATTTTTTAAAAATGCGCTTTTTCCTATGTTATTAAAGGCTCTAATCCCATCTTCTGTAATTGTTAGAAAAACATTTTATGTGCATCAGGCATCGATTCCAAATGGGCAATCTAGATTGTTCATTTTTTTGGTCATTTTTTATCCTCAGAAAAATGTTTTTAATTTTTAAGTGGACAGCTTTTGCCCTCTGCTGTTTTATTTTCCAAGGTACCTGTGGTGAGCATTCAGCATTGTTGGTGTTTTTTTTTTTTTAGAATGTTTTTTTTTCCCTGCACAAAAACCTATCACTAAAAGAAAGATAAAACAAAAATACAAAACGAGAATAGTGTTAACGTTCCGAGCGTTAAATTAAAACACAAAATTGATTCAATTTAATTTAAGATTAAAGAACTCGATTTAAATGCCAGATTTTAATGCTATGTAAACATTTTTTATTGGTGCAATTTCTTGTGCTCATCTCTATTGACTCACCTAGCTTTCTGTGGTACAAATATTTAGTGTTTTTTTTTGTGAGAAAAAAAAGGAGAATTGCAGGATATTAGGGAATGAGAGGAAGGTACATAATATTGTAATCATGTTAATTTTTTTATTGTTGATAGAATATTTACTATTGTACGTCCATATTTTTAATTTCTTGTTGGCATGCCTGCTTGTCGGTATTGGAAACCTGCATAAAATTGCACACAATAAATAAACTGATGGTCTTCTTCAATCTACTGAGTTATGTCATTTCATTCGAGTATCAGCTAGCTGTTTTTCATTGTTTTTCTTTATTGAATGCTTTGCATATATCTGGCAATGAAAGTAAGGTTTCTTGAAAAATGTCCTTAATTGCAAAGCTTGAGGATTGAAGAACTGAAAATGCTGGGGTAGGTTAAAATTGAGGTGAAATTGACTACTCGACTAGTCACGGCTCAAATAGCTGGACTTCGACACTTATTGCGGCTAACTTTTAATTCCAAGATGCATTGCGGCATAATGTTTGACGCAGGCACAGTAGTTAAATTCATGCTGGATGGATTGTGTAACTGATATCTGATTGTGTTTCATAAGTAATTTATGATGTCGTGAATAATTGTGAGCCACACAATTGGTTCACCAAACAGGTTGTCGCGACTATTTTTGTAGTGGCACGATTAACAAAGAAGTCGGAAAACGGTAGTTTTGACTCAACTAAGCAATCATTAGTCGCGATTATAACACCCCTTACAAAAATTCTGTGTTTTCATTGGTTTAGAGCGTGTCCCATGATGTGTCTTAGTTCTACTAAAAACCAAGCAGCCGTGTGATAGTCGTTTGCAATGTGATAGTCCAAAGACTATCGCATGGTGTGCACAGTACCTAGACGTCTCTTTCTACCCACCTCGAAGCCAATCACTTGTTCATCTGCGTCTGAACGTTATGTGTACGAAGATGATAAATAGTCTGTTGGGCTGTTAAAAAATAAATATTGACTGCTTTTACTCATGCCATAACTCCGACTTCCTCGGTGATCCCCAGACAGTTCATTTTCCCTCGGCTGCGCAGCGTGAAAATAGAACACTCTGGGGATCACCTTGCTCGCTGTTTTAACCATAGCACTCGAAGCAGTCAATATTTGTGTACTACGACACTAGTCACGCAAGTTGCCCTGCTGTCGATTTCACCAAACTCTTCCCAACTTAGGATTAATCTTAGGACTTCAGACGAGTTAAGTATCTGAAGATGTTAGGATGCATTGAGCCCATCCTAAGTTGGGACAGTTTAATAATAATAATAATAATAATAATAATAATAATAATAATAACCCGTTTTTACTTGTCC
The DNA here is from genome assembly GCF_032118995.1 of Asterias amurensis. Classification (NCBI taxonomy): domain Eukaryota; kingdom Metazoa; phylum Echinodermata; class Asteroidea; order Forcipulatida; family Asteriidae; genus Asterias; species Asterias amurensis. The sequence goes on along the minus strand of NC_092652.1, from coordinate 22,684,777 downwards.
TAACCCAAGATAGGTTTAATCCTAGCGTTTCGCGAAATTGGCTGTGGGCCTAGCTGGGGTACCCCCCACCATTCAACCATATTCTGTGTTCTTTTCATGAACATGTAATCTATGGCTGAAGGATGAAGCAATTTATGTAACAGGACACGAGCCTCTTGACTGGTTAGACCTGGATTCGAACCCACGCTGCTTCAGGACAGAGACTGAACGAGGTTCACTACTACTTACAAAGAGCAAGTTCGAGGGCCAACATTTAGTCAACCCGCAATTGTCCACTAACCAGCAATGTACATGAGGAGTGACACACTCACTCGAACGTCTTGTTTGAAAGTCTAGTCAACCATCAGGAACACTCCATTGACTTCCGTTTTTTTCCGCTGTAGTGTCACTGGTTCCCTTCTGGTTTCTAAATGGTCAACCACAGTAGTCAATTGATGGTAGACCAGCCTGGGTTTGAGGCAAAATAGTCAACAAACTTATATAAAAATGTTTAAAAAATAAAAATTTACAAAACAAGGTCAATACAAGCACTGATGCCAGCCCACAACTGCCATTTGTTTGTACACCGGATGCTAAAGAACTTAGTACATCATGTGGTTATTGTACCAAAACCTACTTAGCAAATTTCTTGGATAAGCAAGAAATGACTGGGGTACCAGTCACGACCAATTGTTAATGTACAGTATTCTGGCTGGTTATCCTATTTTTGCTAAGCAAATTTTTTTTGCTAAGCAAGTTTTGTGTTAAGCAGGTTTTGTGCTAAGCAAGTTTTGTGCTTACAGGCTTTATGAAATTGGGCCCAGGATGGTTACAAGCAAATGTTGAACTTGACAAGAACGGGGAACACTCCGTGTTCCGGAACTCCTATGCTCTGGTGACCCCCCCCCCCCCCTACCCATGATCTATCTGGTATGGTTAGGGTTCGGATAAGGGTCAGGGTAGAAGTTCAGCTTGGAATAAGGGTAGGCAAAACTTGCGTTGTCTGAACTTGGGGGTGGGTGTTGGTAACTGTCGGAACATTAGGTGTATAGAATTCGAAAAACCTAGCTCCAAATTATTGTTGAGTTTTCATGTTTGCCATAATATAGATGAAGCTTTATTTAAAAAACTGCACTAAAAGAAATCACAACTAAAATTAATGTGCTACAGATCTTTAAAAAATAAAAAAATAAAAAACTGTATCTTTAACCTTTTCAGGAAGGATGTGGCAAAGTGTTCTTTTGGTTTCGGGAGTTAACTTTTTATGTAGTTTCAAAATCCAACTTTCTCGCATATAAAAGGGAAACAACTGGGTTTCATAAGACATTAATTGAGGTCGAGGGATCGCAGCTACACCATGAAGTCCTTCATTGTGATGGTGTTGTTTGTCAGCCTGGCCTGGAAAGCAACAGTACAGCAGGGGTTTAGTTCTAGCTCCAGCTCCAGCTCCAGTTCTGATACCAGCATAAGATACCCTTCCATCACTTCAAAGAAAAACTTGACTGTATTTGAAGGTAGCAATGTTACTTTCCGTTGCTCAATTCCAAATTATAGATATATCGGGAACGTGTATTGGTTCCAGGGATCGACACGGATTGCCGATTGCAGACAAGGCAGTGTTCCTGAAGCTTCTGGCGAAGTTAAGCGTATCTCAGCTTCTGTACCTTGGAGCAAACGTTTATGTGACCTCAAAATCAATCAGGTCACACCAATGGACACTTCACAGTATTTCTGTGGGTTTTCCGAATTTGAAGATGATGCCAGAGAAGAGGAGATTTCGGGGTCAGGGCAGTCATTTTCAAGATATGATAATGATGACGATAAAGATGGGCTTGCATTCCTAACTGTACTCTCTGCAACACTTTCACCACCCATCTGTGAGGTGCTAGCTTCTGGTTATCTTAATGTCGGCGATAATGTTTCGTTGAGCTGCAAACCTCCAGAGAACTCGCAGTTATCACTCCTGGCCTGGTACGACAATAAGACCGATACCTCCCTGGCACCTCAACTGATCACCAAAGGCAGTTCCTTAGTCATATCCAGGGTTCTCAGTGTTCAGGACAATTTAGAGAGTTTCACGTGCATTGCTGCTGGTGTGGGGAGGGGACAGAATGCCTATAAGAACAGGCCGAGCTGCTCTATCACCCCGCTGAGTGTCATATTCACAGTTGGACTGGTGCCTCATACTGGAAGCGTCTCTGACAGGGCTGAAGCTCTTTTCCACTGTGTTACGAGAAGTTTGTATCCAGTAAAAAGCTATCACTGGCACATCCTAAGAGGAAACAAAATACAGTATGTTTCCTCCACCTGTGGCGGGTCATGCCGTTACAAAATATCGGACGGAGGGAAAATCCTTGCGATACCTGAAGTACATATGGAGGAAGATGACGGTCTACAGGTGAAGTGTAGCGCTGTGAACACACACAATGAAGAGGAGAGCAGCCATTGGGGACTGCTGACTATCGACAGACCTGATGGGTCATCAGAGTCATCAAGTCAAGATGGCCAGACTAGTCACAGTCACGCTGGTGCAAATGTTGCAGGGGTCTTTGCTGGACTTGCTTTTGTCATCATGGTGGTAGTCCTCGCCTGCTATATCCACAAGAAGCGGCTTGTACACAATTGCCTTACCAGAAGAGCTTCCAGGAGTGGCCCGGATGCGAGTCAAGCAGGAAACAGTGGTGGGCAACATGGCGGCTGCAAAGTATCTACAGACATGGTGTATGAAATCCCGAAGGAGCAGCAAGACACCTATGAGGACCCGAAGGAGTGCCAAGTTTACCAAGGCGGCGAAAGGACCGATGCAGATAAGTGTACTACCTATGACATTCCTAAACCAGCTAGGTCTGTAGATAATGTATATGCAAATACAAGCTTCTAGTCATTCATTGCGTGTTTACTACGCACTGGTGTAATTTTCATGAAACACCATGAAACATCATGTGGTGACCAAAAAAATGTAATGCATAAAACCCAAATCAGATGGGTTAGGCTTAGGAAGTGGTGTAACTACATGTATGATGGTAAACTTAAGTTTGTTTCTGGACATAACAAAATGTGTTAAAGAAAAATCCACCCCAAACACAAGGGGTAAGTGAAGCATTTTTATCACATTTGGTTGAAAAAAAAAATTCAAATCACAAGGAGTAAGTCCAACAATTTGTTCAATTTCTTGTAAAAAATTGAAACAAAAACAATACACGGGGGTAAACTCCAGCATTTTGATCTAATCTGAGTCAAAAAATCTAAAAAAAATCACAAGGAATTAGTCAACCAATTTTTGTCATTAGTTACATGTTGTTATAAATTGAAAAAACACAAATCCAGCATTTGTATAAAATTGTTGTTCTAAATTGGAAAAAAATTCCAGTATTTATATCCATTTGGGCCAAAAGATCACAAGGGGCAAGTCAAGCAATTAATCCAGTTTTGGCAAAAAAAGTTCAAATAAAAATCACAAGGGGTAAGTCCAGCATTTGTATCCAATTTTGGCTCCAAATTGAAAACAAATTCACAAGGGGTTAAAATCAAATTTTGGCAAAAAATTGAAAAAATCACAAGTGGTAAGTCCAGCATTTTTTTCGAAATGTGGGTCAAAATTGAAAAAAAAATCACAAGGGTAAGTCAACAATTTTTATGAAATTTTGTCAAAAAATTAAAACAACTCACAATTGGTAAACCAAGCATTTTTATCACATTTTTGCAAAAACTTGAAATAATCACAAGGGGTGGGCCTAAGTCCAGCATTTTTATCAAATTTGGGCTAAAAATCACAAGGGGCAAGTCAAGCAAATTAATCCAATTTTGGCAAAAAATAATATAAAAAAATTACTAGGGGTAAAGTTTAGCATGTTTATCAATTTTTTGCCCTAAGTTGAAACAATGGCACAGGGCAAGTCCAGCAATTTGATCAAATTTTTGCCTCAAATTGAGGCAACATCACAAAGGGTCTAGCATTTTTAGAAAATTAGGGCACAAAATTGAAAAAGCCTCATAGGGTAAGTCCAGCATTTTTATCAAATTGTTGCCAAAATTACAAGGGGTAAATATCAAATTTGGGCAAAATATTGAAAAAGTCGCAAGGGGTTAGTCCAGCATTTGTATGAAATTTGGGCTACAAATTAAAAAAATCACAAGGTGTACGTCCAGCATTTGTATCAAATTTGGGCTAAAAATTGAAAAAATTCACAAGGGTTGAAACCAGCATTTCTATCACATTTTTGCCCTAAATTGAAAAAAATGGCACTGGGCAAGTCCAGCAATATTATCAAATTTTTGCCCCAAAGTGAAAACAAAAATCACAAGGGGCAAGTCTAGCATTTCTACATAAATTTGGCCCAAACTTGAAACAAAATCACAAAGGGTCAAGCATTTTTAGAAAATTAGAGCACAAAATTGAAAAAGCCTCATGGGGTAAGTCCAGCATTTGTATAAAATTTCAAGGCATGAAACCAGCAATTTTATCACATTTTTGCCCTAAATTTAAAAAAATGGCACTGGGCAAGTCCAGCAATTTTATTAAATTTTTGCACCAAGTTAAAAAAAGAAATCACAAGGGGCAAATCTAAAATTTCTGCACAAAATTGAAAAATTACAAGGGGTAAGTCCAGCAAAATATTACAAGGGGTAAGTGCAGCATTTTATCAAATCTTGGCTAAAAGTTTAATAAGTCACAAGGGGCAATCAAGTCCAGCATTTTTATCAAATTTGGTCACAAAATTGAAAAAAAAACAGGGTGTACGTCCAGCATTTGTATCAAATTTTGGCTAAAAATTAAATAAAATTCATAAGGGTTGAAACCAGCATTTTTTTCACATTTTTGCCCTAAATTGAAAAAAATGGCACTGGGCAAGTCCAGCAATATCAGAAAATTTTGCCCCAAAGTGAAAAAAAGATCACAAGGGGCAAGTCTAGCATTTCTTTAAAATTTTGGCCCTAAACTTGAAACAAATTACAAGGGGTAAGTCCATCGTTTTTACCAAATCTTGGCTAAACGTTTAAAAAGTCAAAAGGGGCAAGCAAAACTAGTTTTTTAATAAAATTTTGGCAAAAAAGTGAAAAAATCACAAGGGGGTAAGTCCAGGGTTTTTATAAAGTTTTTGCAAAAAATCCACAAAAGGTAGGTCCAGCATTTTGGGCTAAAAATTTGAAGAAAAACAATTACAAGGGTTAAGTCAAGCATTTTTATAAAATTTTGGAATTTAAAAAAAAAAATCACAGGGGGTAGGTCCAGCCTTTTTATCAAATTTGGGCAAAAAATTTAAAAAGTCACACGGGGTAAGTCAAACAATTTTTTAACAAATTTCGGCCCAAAATTGAAACAAACAAAACACATGGGGTAAGTCCAGCTTCAAGTTGTTTATATTTTTAATGTTGGCAAACAGCGATAGATACAAAATATACACAATATGTGCAGCTTTTTGTACATTTAGAAACTGAAATATCATATCTATTTTATACAAGAATTAAGCAAAATTTTATAACTTCTGATATTTTTCAAGATAAAAAGATACACTTATTTGGACGGTTTAATAGTTATAAAAATTGAAAGCACCTTTATCCTGTTAATAAGTCATTACGTCACAGTCTTTACCCTACCCTCGCTCTACAGCTTGTGCAGGTTTGTTCAACCGAAAGTCACATCTTCAAAAGGCTCTTCTTATTGCGAAACTGATATTTTTGACAAAGCCAGAGACTTAGCAAAACATATGGAAAATATATTGTTTCTTTTTTACATCCATAAAAGCAAAACTAGCTTTAGACCCTTACCATGAAATATGTAGCTTGCACATCACACATACGCACTAAAGCTACTGGTGGGCTAAATGGGGGAACATTTCATATTTTGTGGGGCTGGTGAAGGCGTGACGCATACACGTTTATGTGCCTTCCCGATGGCGTTTACCTACCATGAGCATGTGTGAATGCAATTAATATGTTTCAAGAGAGAAGGTGAATTTCTGTGGACTTTTGGTGATCACAGGAGCCGGTTAACGATAAACAGAATACAGTGGAATGATGTTAATCTTACTAACAGGATTGTTAAGTTGTACAAAATTGAACACAAGTTTCATTGATAAAGCTTATAAATATAATATACAGAGATTTTGTTTAGCTCACTTAATAAAAGTGTTTACTATTTGAATTGAGTGCATACTATTATATACAGACCACACACCATTCACTCTAGTCCATTGATTTTCAAGCACTATAGCATAAAACTAGGCTTAGAACTCGTTCATACGTAAAAGCGAAACAAATTTTCTTGTGTCACAAATGGACAAAAACAGCACGTACCGGTTTTTGAGTCACCCAAACTGGCTTTACTTTTGCTTAAGGTCACCAGAAAAGTGAGTGCTCATGTTCCTTAAAGGCAGTGGACACTATTGGTAATCACTCAAAATAAGTATTAGCATAAAACCTTTCTTGATTACGAGTAATGGGGAGAGGTTGATAGTATAAAACATTGTGAGAAACAGCTCCCTCTGATGTGACGTAGTTTTCGGGAAAAAAAAGTAACTTTCCACGTATTTGATTTCGAGACTTCAGATTTAGAATTGAGGTCTCGAAATCAAGTATCTGAAAGCACACAACTTCGTGTGACCATGGTGCGCCAGATTGACGACAGTTTGAGCTCAAATTTTCACAGGTTTGTTATTTTATGCATATGTTGAGATACACCAAGTGTGAAGACTAGTCTTTGACAATTACCAATAGTGTCTTTAAAGGTTTAATTTAAAAGTGTTTTAAGTGCTTTAAAAAGAGTGTGCACAACAACGGTAAAGATTCAACTTGTATTGAACTTAACAAGGTATATAGATGGTTATGGTGTTTCTGAAATGTCTGGCTTACTTGGGCAAGCAATCTGGTGTGTGTGTTTTGGGCACTGCAATACACTAGATAATTTAGAAGGAAATTGTTTTTGTTAGGACAGACCTAACCAGACAGGGAAATACCCCAGGATATGGTTTTAGGGCTCCACAAGATTGCATGAAACTGGAAGAGGAAATAAGGAACGAGTTGCAACTTTTTTTTACAAAACAAAATTTACATATGGCTATATACTATTTGCATTATGTAAAGAAGGCTATTATCCAGATATTTAAGAATTAAAATAAATTGTAATAATGTTAGAATTTCTTGGCTAAATTTGAGAGTGATTTGTTCTAGTCTACCAGACTCAAGTTCTGGTGTTGCCAGAGTGTTTGGGTCCGAGTCATGGCATTCGTGTCTCTAAAGCAAGACACTTAAAGGAACACGTTGCCTCGGATCGGTCGAGTTGGTCTTTGAAAAGCGTTCTGTAACCTTTTGTTGTAAAATGTATATGGTTAGAAAGATATTGTAAAAGTAGAATACAATGATCTACACAAATATGCCTCGAAATTGCGTGGTTTTCTTTTTACCCTGTCGACTAACACAGTCAGCCATTTATGGGAGTCAAAATTTTGACTCCCATAAATGGCCGATCGTGATAGTTCGCGACGTAAAAGGAAAACTGTGCAATTTTGAGTGATACTTGTGTGGATCATTATATTCTACTTTTAAAACATCTTTCCAACCATATGCATTTTATAACAAACGGTTTCAAACGCTTTTAATAGACCAACTCGTCCGATCCTAGGCAACGTGTTCCTTTAAACCAATGCTCTCCCAATAGGAATAAAAATAAGGACTGCATGTTATAATTATTTTTTTCACATGAAATAATTGGTCAAAATCTACTGCAAGCGAAGTTCTGACATCTATGAATGAGTTGTCTGAGGACTCTGTCATGTTTCTCTATCCGGCGTGAAACTTCGCTCAGTTGACTGCGACGCCGATCGCATTGAGATTTTAGTCACATGACCAGTCGATCCCGCGTCATCGTCCTCGTCTTGTTTCTCGTCCAGATCGACGGCGTTCATGAAAGGCGGAGATTGTCGGATGGAAGATCCGGGAGGAGTACGTGGAGGTGAAGGGTGAGTGACTGGCCTCGATAGATCTAGAAAAATCGAGGAGAGAAATTTTTTTAAATTACAGTTTTTATTTTTTCCCAGCTGGTTTAGACAGTCTTGTTTTCTTCATTCAAACAAAAAGCATAGTCACTGAGCAGTCATCTGAAGCGGGTTCAAGTTTTGTAGCTTTGAACCTTCTGTTTAGAATTCTGGTCTGACTGGGCTAAAACATCTTGGCACTACAGTACCACAAAATTCTGCGCCTACGACAACCTTTAATGCCCAAACTCCTTGGGGCCGTAAGCGCAGAAGTTAAGTTCAGTTATGGAACAGTCTTCCAGAGGTTGTCAAACAGGTTGAGACATCAGGGCCCAATTTCATGGCTTATCGTAAGCACAGAATTGGTGCTTACAGAAGCAGGAAATTCTGGGCTTACGGCAAGCGTATTTCACGGGTTATCGGCGAATTTTGGCTTCTGCGCGTGCGTACTACCCGTTACTAGGCATTCTAGGCTTACAAGGCTAGCGCAGAAATTTGGCGCTTGCACATAAGCGGGGAATTGTGATCGTAAGCGCAGAATTCGGCGGTAAGCAGAGCCATGAAATTGGGCCCAGAACAATTCAAAACCCGGTTAAAAACATATCTGTTTACTTTGTACAATAATTGTTGATTTCCTTTTACAGCGCATAGGGATCTCAGGATGATATGTGCTATCTAAGAATTGTTTTATTATTATTATTAAGTCTGCAGTAAGGTAGCACCATTGGGCTCTGTAGATGTCTGATGTCCCTAAAACAAATATTAACTTAAAAACTGACTTTGTAACGAGCATTGGAGAGCTGTTGATAATATAAAACATTGTGAGAAACGGCTCTCTCTGAAGTAACGTATTTTTGAAAAAGAGGTAATTTCGCACTAAATTAATAAAAGACTTCTAGCCAGAAGTCTCTTATTCCTATCTGAAAACACACAAATTCGTCCCACAAGGGTGGTTTTTCTCTCATCATTTTCTTGCAACTTTGATGACCAATTTAGCTCAAATTTTCACAGACTTGTTATTTTATGCTTATGTTGGGATAAACCAAGTGAGAAGAACGTTCTTTGACAATTACCAAACGTATACCTTCCCTTTAATAATAATAATAAATAAATAATATTCACGTATTGTTATGCACACATATCCATCATGCTGAGTGTTTAAGGGGCAGTAAAACCAAAAACAAACGAAAGAAAACAGACACAACTATAGTCCTTGAAAACCTGTGACATAAGATAAATTTTGAGAAGAGATTTGAAATTTATAGTACAAAGACAAGATCCAAGATTAAGTGGTAGAAAGTTCCAGATGCGTGCGTTTGTTTGATTTTTAATTTAACAAAATAAATGCGTTTATTTAATCAATCAATCCATTCTTACCTCTTCTGTGAATGGAAGAACCCACTGACCCTGTCGTCCCTGGTCTGCTTCCCTCGGGGTCATTATTGAGGGGTACTTTGATTGGTGGAAGAGGCTGGCTTAGGGAAAGGGCTCCCTCGCTGCGTGTTCTGCTGTGACGGGACCCAGCACTATTTGGAGTCTTTACAGCGAGGACTGACGGTGATTGCCTGGCTCCTTCGGTACCTGCAAAGAAAGCAGTAGGAGGATAGAGTGAATTCAACTGGCATGTCATGGCCGAGTGGTCTAGCGCTCTGGATCCAAGCTCTGGTTTTTTGATAAGGTGTGGGTTCGAGTCCCGGCAAGACACATAGGTTTTACGTGTTGTGAAATGCATGTAAAAGAACTGAGTACACTTATCAGTGTTTTCTGGCATGGTTGACAGCATATTGCAATAATCCGTAAGGATTAATTACTGCTTGACTTAAATACACAGAATGATCCTTAAATTTTCAAACGACAGCTCAAGGCTCATCTGATCAAACAGGCATCTTAAATCCTGGACTTTTGTCATTGTGAATGTCATTTTTTGTTAGATACATGTACTGTACGCTTTATAAGTGCTGATTGTTATTATCGTTATTGTTTTTCTGTGATGAGCAAATATGCCTAGCCTGTTTGATGCTGAAATAGACCGATCCATTAGGCTCCGTCCACGACGCACGTGTGAGCAAGAACGCGTGCGCCTCTCCAATGCCTTCCTGCACAACTCTGCCGCAGGCGCCAAGCATACGCGCTCGCATGTCAGACTTATTTGTCGGACCTTTGTTGCGTTGTGATTGGTCAATACGCAATGGGGCGGAGCTTAATGGATCGGTCTATTGGCCATGGGTTGCAACCAGTAGTTTATACCTAGTCTAATTAACGCCCTGTCATGGTTCAGTACTTTACCTGTTGAGTTGGGTCGTCCTCTATTCTGTGCTGGATTTGCTGACGGGCGATCAATGCTCATATAGGATCGGACACTGGCGTTGGATGCATTCACCAATCTATCAATGCTTATAAACGGCTTCGTCAGAGCACTGGTGGAAACAAAACGGGAATAGCTGAAAACTTGAAAATTTCAAATCAATAGACCTTTTGCATATTGTGAAACGCTACAGGGACGCTGGGGTTGTGCGCACTTTTTACGCACAAATAACAGCTATCGACCAATGATTTGCTGCATCTGGCCTCAGTGAATGACTGACGAAAGCAAATGAATGATGAAAGAAATAACGCCTTTGTCGGTACAACATATTTTTTGACCGCCCATGCTGAGAAGTCAAGGTCTGTGTCCTGACAGCATACATTCCTGTATCAGGAATAATAAATAGCTTGGGTTTTGAACAAAGACAAATTTACTTGAGCAGGACTTGAACCAACAATCTCCTTTTAAATGTACTGGCCCTCTACAAACTGATGAACTATCTTGCCCTACATTGGCTGTCTCCCTATTACATGTAGTCATTATGTTTGTTCGGGGGTGCCATTCAAAAGCCATTTAACCCTTAGCTGTGGTATACCTAGGGATCACACCAGACTATATAATTCAGATTCAGATTATTGCAAGAGCTAGTTGCGACAACGTTTACGTATTAAAACTTAAAAGTCTCCTCACCTGACTGTATTCTGACCAATCAGCATCCGGTTAACATCCAGCTCCAGGATGCGGGGCGTGGTGATCTTGGCGAAACGGTCCTTTGCCGTGTCACCGTCTGCCCCAGGCCTGGTGAACGAGTTGGACATTGCCCACATGGGCTGGGACTGGGGACCAACCAACTGAATGCTGGACCCTTTGACTGGGACATCGTTGGACTCGTCCACTGGAGCAGGAGTTGTTTCCACTGGTGGTTCCTATAAATGAAAACAAGGCAACCAGAGGTTTTAAAGTTTATTAGTGGCTGGGGAAATTTGATTTGGTGAGGTTTGCGGTAACACCATGTGAAAATCTCTTTTGGGTAGTGTTGGTTCTAAAAAGAGATTTTAAAGGCAGTGGACACTATTGGTAATTACTCAAAATAATTATTTGCATAAAACCTTACTTGGTAACGAGCAAAAGGGAGAGGTTGATAGTATAAAACATTGTGAGAAACGGCTCCCTCTAAAGTGAAGCAGTTTTTGAGAAAGAAATAATTTTCCACGAATTTGATTTTGAGACCTCGGATTTAGAATTTGAGGTCTCGAAATCAAGCATCTGAAAGCACACAACTTAGTGTGACAAGGGTGTTTTGTCTTTCACTATTCTCTCGCAACTTCGATGACCGATTGAGCTCAAATTTTCACAGGTTTGTTATTTTGATGCATATGTTGAGATACACCAAGTGAGAAGACTGGCCTTTGACAATTACCAATAGTGTCCAGTGTCTTTAAGCTGGTGCAGGCCTGAAACTTGACAGAGGCAACGAAAGTGATTTCCTCCATGCCCACTGGTCATTGCCTCGGTGCCCATGAATTGCTCCAGTAGAAATTTACAATTTCCTCATAGGGTGCCCTCTACCAAGGAGAAAATGCATCGGTGCCCTTGCCCTTTCAAAAACGAGGCATACAGGCCTGATGGTGTGACTGCAAACTTTACCTAATTATACTTCCACCATGTAAAGTTTCAAATCCTACAAATTTGATTTCTGTCCCAACAAAATGGGAATGACGCTTTATTATTTGGAATCTGATATTTTCATATTTCTAAATCTAAGAAAGGGGCTTTCACTGGCATGGAATGGGTGGTGAGAGGGGGGGGGGGGACTGGTTTGAAGTCAGATACATAGGATGGGTGGTGTAGGGGGGTTAGTTGGGGAGAGTTCTAACAATCTGACAGTGTACCTGTGTTCTTGGTCTTGTTGCTGCACTTTTGATGGGGTGTTGTGATGCTGGAGTGGGAGCTGGTACCATGTTAAGCGGGGTACCGTCACGCATTGGAGGGATCGGTTTCAGGAAGGTCTTGTGCGGTCGATAACTTTCACTGATTCTACTCTGCTGGTAGAGTGGTATCTGGTTCCTAGAAAAAAAGAACAAATTCACCGGGTAACAATCAAGTGGGAAGTGGTTCCACAAGTCAAAGAAAGTCTAAGTTAAATCATTCAGGTAACCCTATCCACCCAAGTACCCACTCTAGCAAAGCCCTTGGGTGTCATTTTTCCCAGCCACCCAGAAGTACCCAAGCACCAAATTGATGTCTCCCTCTGTTTAATAGTACTAGTTTGACTGTTAAGGTAACCTGTGTACCCGCCCAAGTACCCACTCTAGCTAAGCCCAATGGGTGTTTTACCCCGTCCACCCAATAGCACCCCAGCACCTACATAGTAGTACCCAGTCGCACCCACTAGCACCCACTAGGTTCCCTTACCTCCCTCTCCATGATAGTATAGGTTTAATCATGAAGATGCCCGATTCTTCTTCTACTCGTTGCAGTGCTTCCATCAGCATGTGAGCAAGATGAAGACGCTCTGACGACAAGGCGTCCATCTGCTCTCCCCATCGCTGTGCCCTCTGTGGATTCAAGCAAATAATAATAATAATAATCATAACAATTCTGGCTTCTTATATAGCACACATGTCCGTCACTCAGTAACGCTCCTGGCGCTGGTGCATGTAACCAGCAAGATGTGGGACTACCTTTTTGAATCATGAGCCCTAATCCTTAGATAGCACCATGTAATGTTTTAAAAGGTGCTGTAAATATGAAAAATAAAAAAACTTCACTATAAAATCTCTTAGCAAACCACTCCTAAAATTCACCTTGTTAGAGAGTTATTGTTTAATATTTGGTGTGTACTCTAACCTACGGAGCTGAGAAGTCTCCCGAATTCTGTAAAATGAACTCCATGGTAGAAGAATATGTAGCAAGACAGTTCTCTAAGAACAAACTCTGCCTGGCAATTAGATGTACACATGGTGTTACCCCAAACCAAATATATATTGATACCACACCATGCAATGCCTCATATTTATTTTTACTTATTGTCGTCTTCTTATATAATCTTCAAATGTACCCGCAATTTTTGTGTTTTTTATCTCTGCAATTTTTATCAATATTGTTATCTTGTAATGCCACATTATTCAGCTTCGTGCTGCCAGTTGGTTTTTTAATAAAAATGAATGAATGAATGGATGAAAATACCGAAGACATTTATGCACCAATGAGAACAAATATTAATTAAGATTCATAGATTTTTGTCTTGACTTACCAAGCTCTGCAATGCCTCCATCCTCTCAAGTAATGTATAAACCTCTTCATCCAATGAGTTACTCTGCCTCACATTCTCTGCAAAAAAACACAAAGGAAGAAATGGTGTGGTTACAAAGGGAAAATACATCATTGTTTATAGAGGAGAAGAGTAAAATAACTTCACTCCTCTGGTCACCAATCTTTGAAAATTTCATTTTTTTTGTGAAAACAATGAAAAAACTGTTTATGTCAGCGATTTTGAGCAAAGTTGGGTTTATTTTGTTTGAGACAATCACAAAAAAGCTCAAGTGATTTGTGGATGTTTTTTTCTCGACTTCAGATGTAAATACTTCTCTTCTGGAATTGGTACCAGCAAGTTTATAAATGAACTTTTAGACAGAAACTTAAATATTTTCCCTGGTTATGACCAAATGTACTTTGTCTTCAATGTAGTCTCAACGAATTGTATTCACCCATGAAAGTGAAAGTTCCACAAAAGAGCTGTTCACATTTTTGAGAAAAACAGGGTGACAATTTTAATATCAACTGAGTGAGATTTAAAACTTTGCATGGTGGGAGTATACTAAGGTCACGTTTGGGATAGCACCATGTGTAAATCTCTTTTGAGTGGTGTTAGCTCCGAGTTGTCGACCACCGGTTCTTTTAAGAACCAGCACTTCTAACAAGAGATTTGCTACATGTACCTCAAACCTCACCTAATTGATATCAACTAAGACAATACAGAAGTTTTCTGCGAGGAATCTTTAATTGTTTAGACATGTGAATGTGAAACTAACCTTCGATATGCTTCATATGCGTATGATGTGCGTACTTCTTAGCGAGGTGTACCAGACGTTTTGCAGGCAGTACTGTGTACTGATCCATGGCTTGTACTACTTCGTTATAGTACTCTGGTTCCAACTGTATAAAAGAGTCAACAGATGATTAAAAAGAGTCAAAGTATGATTAAACTTCAGCAGTAAACTTCTGCAGGCGATTTCACGAAATGCTAGGATCAATCCTATCTCGAGTTAGGACGAGTAACCCGTCCTAACTTAGGATGAGTTCAATGCGTCCTACGTATTTGGATACGGAACTGAACCCGTCCTAAGTCCTAAGATTAATCCTAAGTTAGGAAGAGTTTGGTGAAATCAACGGCTGCTCTTTTAGCATGCATTTTCCTTAATGACATGCACTTGGGCCTATTATCGTCGAGGTGTGCTGGGCCCTACTTAAAAAAGGGTGTTCAGCAGAACGTATTATATAATCTGCTTACCGCCGTTTTGTTTTACCAACTAAACTTCTTACCAACCAAAAGGACCTACATGTATAGCATAAATTAAAAAAATAGTCAAATGCCTGAAGTTTACGATCCTAGCACTGACATCAGAGTTTTCACCCTCTACTGGCATCAGAATAAAATGAAACTTTTCAGAATGAATTTTACTTCTTTTTTCCCCCTTTATTAAAGGGGTCGATTTACAATAGTTTTATACTATTTTGTGTAATAAAAAGGATGTTACAAGAACTTTCTTCCAGTCATTCTGTGGAAGTAGCAAATTTTAACTCTTTTTCTCAACTTTTTATTCCATTTCAAGCCAGATTTAAATGTCCATGTACATGTAGCAGTCTAGCCATTCAGCAAACATGAAATACTTCCTGTATTTTTGGACCCATAAACTGTTTGCTTTTAACGCTTCATAAATACTACTTATTATTTAATGGTTTAATTAACAAATAAATGAGTGGTTATGAATACAATGGTTACAAAAACATGTCTGATGTTTCTGGCTCCGTGTCAACTTTTAGGTATTTTTTCAATGTTCAGGAAATTGTTTTTCAAGTTGTCTGAATTTGTTCACAGGGCACTATTTTTGTCAATTGGACGAACTTGATATGTGTACAGGTTGTTTGCTTGTGAAAATTTAAAGTGGCTCCTAACAAAAATTTGATTCACCAAAATTGTTCACAGAAAAAGCATGAGATACATGTCGCACCTAGATTTAAAACCGTTAGAGACTTCATTTCAATGCAATCATAACCATACGCCCACAGACATGGCCGACGTCCTTGAAATCTGAATCACTTTTTCCTGATAATATGAAACTGAATTTTTTTTATATGTTAGCGTTGGAAACATAAGAAAATGAAAAAGTCAGGACATGACTTTGACTTTTTCGGTTTTTGTTTGTAAAATCTTGTGGTCGATTGCGACTGTTAGGGCTTTGCCACACGTGGCAATTTTTTCAGGCAACTTGGAGGCAACCAACTGCAGTGCGTGCTACTTGAGTACTGAGGTAGCACATGAGTCATCTTTGAACATTTTCTTTTGATCCACAAGAAAAATATGTGAACATTCAAATGCAAATGCCCTTTCTTCTGGGAGATTGCCTGGAACGTGTTGCCTGTAAACTGCCATGAGTGACATGACCCTTATGGACATTTTGGTACAGTTGCGATAGCTATGGTCTCTAATGCTTGCGATTGCCATTGAATAGAAAATTTGATATGTGAATCATTTAAAGACACTGGACACCTTTGGTAATTGTCAAAGACCTGTCTTCTCAATTGGTCGTCGAAGTTGCGAGATAATAATGAAAGACAAAACACCCTTGTCACACGAAGTTGTGTGCTTTCAGATGCTTGATTTTGATTCTGAGGTCTCAAAATCAATTTTTTATATTTTAGAGAAAAATTACTTCTCAAAAACTACGTTACTTCAGAGGGAGCCGTTTCTCACAATCTTTATACTATCACCAAGTACGTTTTTATGCTAACAATAATTTTGAGTAATTACCAATAGTATCCAGTGCCTTTAAATAAATCTGTGAAATATCTTTTTGTTTTACCCTCTGTGCATTGACGGCCCTCTTGAGTGCTTTCTGGTTCCTCTCCGAGTCCATTCTTGAGAAGGTTATCATTGGTTCTGTCTTAGGGTCAAACCGGCTAGAGAATCCAGACATAGCTGAGTAGGGTTTGGTTGGAGATCCGAAAGCAGACAACTCGTGTTGTAACTCCTGAATGGTGTCTTGTAACTCCATCATCATGATCGCATTGTTGCTGTTTTAAAAAAAATGGAAATCATTACATTTTATTCAGTTGTAAGAGTCCAAGAATTAATTTGAGTGTTGAGTTATCTTATAGGATAACTGTAGAGTTATCTTTTATTAATTGCTTAATGGTTGTTCTTTTGTAGGGCAGCGCCATGAGCGCCGCTTGCGGCAGATACCGGCGCTATAAAAATGTCCATTATTATATGTTGGGAAGGTCTCAAGCCAAAAACACTACAGATTAGAGGGAAATTATTTTTTTCGCCCAAAAAACTCCAAAAACAAAACATATTGCTGTAAAAGTGATTTTTTTTTCTTTCAAATTACTGTTGTGAATCGTTACCAACCAATAACCTGTTGTAAATATTATTACAAGTGTTTACGGCCAGACGTCTTTTGATCCTAGCAGAGTTTTCTCAAAGACTTATCAAACCTAACACCTTACAGAAAAACTTGGGTAGAAACGTCAGGCCATAAAAAGAAAGTTGCAAACAAATTGTTAAAACAATTTTTTTTTTTGGTAAGGTAGATGAAATTAATTTCTTATCAGAAGCAAAGAAGTTTTTACTTATTTATTTGTTTTGGTTACACAACCAATAGCACAATCAGTGCCAATAACAGGATAAATAGGAAACAAGAAGAAATGTTCAGTCTAAGATGTGGGAGGACCACCCAAATTGGGGGAAAACCCACACAGTCAGGTATGGACAGAAAACCAAGTTCATGTGAAAGGCTCCAGTCCGAGGTGGGATTCAAACCGGGGTCCACAGAGGTAAAAGGCAGGGAAAGAAACCACTGAGCCAACATGATCCCCAAAAATGTATCCCCAAAAAACAACAACAGCAAACTGTGTACAAAATGGAGGCTACGGCTACAGCTACAGCTGGAAAGCCACGTCATCATGCATTGAAGTATAGGACAAACTTAGCAACACCCTTTGCAACAGCCGTAGCCAGAGCCACCAATTCAGATACAACCCTAGTTTTGGGTCGGCAAATAGTCTGGCTACTTTTTATTGGATTGAGTCATCAACTGTGTCATGGGTTGGCTAGTCAGGGAGCCAAAAAAAAAATGGCAGCAGTACTTACTTGAGTTTGTCTTCGTAATCTTTCTTTTGCTGGTCCAGATTTGATTTCCTGTAAGATAGAATACAACGGGAAGTAGGAAGTTAAATTATATTTTTTGTGGGGTTTTAAGGTCGGTGTTTTTTTTTCTTCAGTTTACATCCTTTTTCCTTGGAAATATTATCTCAAAATTATTCCCTTTTTGTCAGGAACCTGTAGACAAGGATGAGCACGTTTGATCAAGGACCTTGTTGAAGGAACTTTGATCGAGTGCACGCTAGTCTACGATAGTTGGTCTAGTCTAGTCAATGATTTGCGATTAGGCTACTCAGATGAGTTTGAAATAGTCCACAGAATGAATAATTTTTTTTCAGTGAAGCCACTTGTTGGCAAAAGTTGTGGCTACGAGTTTTTTTCCCCTTCACATTTGGATCCCCTTCATAATTGAACAATATCCGGATGAGTATCAAGGGGCCTGGCCTACAGTGAAAACGACAATGACCAACAATTCAATTATTTGTTTTGTGTAACTTCCTTGATAACAAGAAATTCTAATTTGTTTCTCCCCCAAAAAACCCAAAGCTCCAAAAAACAAAAACCCCAAAACAAGAGTAGGCCACCCCCGAACAAAGATGTTGACTAATAAAGAGACTGCCAACATAGGGCTGGATAGCTCAGTTGGTAGAGCACCGGTGCCTTTATCCAGAGGTCGTTGTTTCAAGTCCCGCTCCTATAAATTTTTCTTTGTTCAAACCCAAACTATTATACCACTTACAGGCATGATATTTGGTCCGCGGAAAGTTCTAACAAGTACAAAGGCTGACCTACTAAACACATGGTGTAGGCTTTAGAGGACTTTTCAGGCCATTTTACTTACGTTTTTCTGATTCATCTTAAAGACACTGAACACTATTGGTAAATTGTCAAAGACCAGTCCTCTCACTTGGTGTATCTCAACATATGCAAAAAATAACAAACCTGTGAAAATTTGCGCTCAATTGTCACATGAAGTTGTGTGCTTTTAGATGGTTGATTTTGAGACCTCAAAATCTAATTCTGAGGTCTCGAAATCAAATTCGTGGAAAACTACTTCTGTCGAAAACTACGCCACCAAAGAGGGAGCCGTTTCTCACTACGTTTTACACTATTAACCTCTCCCCATTACTTGTTACCAAGTAAGGTTTTATGCTAATAATTATTTTGAGTAATTACCAATAGTGTCCACTGTCTTTAAGGCAAACAAATCGGAAAACAGACTGAAGTAGGAAAACTATGATGCCTGCACTTACATGTTTTCATAGTTCTCTCTGATTTCCCTGACCTCTGGGTCAGTCTCGGCCGTCAAGGTGTTGGTCATCTCTCTCTCCATGCTCAGTTTCTCATTTGTGTTCTCTTTCCCGAAACTCATGGCCTTAGAGGCATCTCCCTGGGTGATGAGAGAGGATACAGCTGGTTCCTAGGGGTCAAGATTAAGAGAGAGAGGTCACTAAGGGGTTATTGGAGAGTGGGGCAGGAGGGCAGGAGGTCAGGAGAAATGCGAGGCATACATGTATCCCTGGGTGATGGGAGAGGATGCAGTGGGTTCCTAGGGGTCAAGATAAACAGAGAGAGGTCACTGAGGGGTTACTGGAGAGTTGGGCGGGGGGTCAGGAGAAACGGGAGGCATACATGTATCCCTAGGTGATGGGAGAGGATGCAGTTGGGCTCCTAGGAGTCAAGATAAACAGTGAGAGGTCACTGAGGAGTTACTGAGAATGATTAGAGATAGTTGATAGTGGTGGGAGGGGTGGGAAGGTGGCTTCAAACAAAATGCGAGGTCTATTTCCCCTGAGGTTCAACAGGGGTTTCCCAGGGGAGTCAACCACAATTCTCGATCACCCGCAGGTTGTTTCACTAGCCCGCGTGTATTGATGATAAACAGAAAGAAAAAAAAAATAAATAAATAAATAAATAAAAAACACGGTAACACTTACATGTACTTAGTCATCTAGAAATCTTAGAATCTAGAAACAACATTAAACTTAAACCATTTAAGAAACCACAATGGACACTATTTTGAGACGATGAAAATGTTAGAAACAAGTCTTACCTGATCATTATACAGGTAGCTGTTGATGATGCTAGCTGCCTCTTTCAAAACTGAAAACATAAAGTTTGGAAATAAATAATAAGTTGATGTTAAGAGGGTCATCAAAATGTGACATTATAAGGTAGTGTGCTTCAAAAGTGTGATTCAAATGTGTTAATTGTATGGATTTTAATATGTTTTCTTTTAATTGTTCAGCGCCCAGGAGCATGTTTACATGGATAGGCGCTATATAAATTTCCATTATTATTATTATTATTGTTAAATTTCCATTTATCACCAAGTAATTAAACCACAAGGGTTGTATGGCTTCTGACTGGCACCCCCTGTACAACGTTATAGACAAAATAGGGAGACCACAAACATAGGGCTAGATAGCTCTCTTTGTAAAGCGCCAGCATGTTAGTCTGGAGGTCTTAGGTTCAAATCCTGCTCTATTCGTTTTGTTTTAGTTCAACCCCGGCATCTTAGAATCTAGATAAATGTCATTTAATGAAAAACACGCCTCTTTTTTAAGGAAGTATTGGATCCAAAAGATCCAAACATTTTCAAGGGCAACTTTTAAAAAGGAGTTCACCTTCCACGGTTTATGAGTTCAGGAGTTTACCTTCCATAGTTTACTGATAATTTAAGACAAATTTGCATACTACATGTATTTCTCTGACAAAAAACACATCCCAACGCCTTTTTGGATTTTTTATATATATTATTAACAGAGAAAAGAATCACAAGAACAAAACCAAACTCAATCTAATAAAACTCACAGCTGTGTATCCTGGTAGTCATTTCAAACACCTGGTTCTGAACATTCAGGTCCCGGTCAAAGGTGAAATGACCAATGTCAGATAGTCTGTCTGCAGCTGCTAGTAGATCTTTAAAAAAAGAAAGATTCAACGATAAAAGTTAAATAGAGGATTAAAAATAGAGGATATACATGTAAGTAACACAATACAATTTCACAGAACTCTGGTAAGTACTGAGTAGACAGTGCTAACAAGACGGAAAGCTGGGGATAGCTGGTCTACTAGAGGCGATCTCGTTGCCTGTGTTCAAAAGCCTCCCCCAACATTTCTGCTCCCCAACCCATCCTAGTTCGTTTGTTTTTCTTTTTGTCCTAGTCTCATGTAAAGCGCTTTGTTCTGCAGAGAGCGCTATATAAATGCTTTGTATTATTATTACTAACACACATCGGTGTATATGGGTAAAAACCAAAATGAACATCTATTAACACAATATATACGTCATCAGGGTGAAGAGTGGGATGTGAAACAAAAACTGATCTTTACGTTTCATAGATTTGTTTTTACTCAACAGGAGACTACGGGATAACCTAACACCACTAAAGTTAAAACACCTTAAAAATAAAGTATGATTTAAAAAAATTACCCAAAACATTCTCAAGTTTTCTAATTGGACACTAGCTGTTCTTTTTGAAGACCTCTTCTTCCCTTTGCCAACCCCTCCCCAGAAGTATGGTTGCCTTACCTTTATCTGTAAGTACTTTGATGAGAGAATCCTTGAAGTCCATGATAATCTGATAAGCCTTCAGATAATCCTGGGTGATCGGATGATCTGCAACTGAATCCACTGATTGCCTGGTAAAAGGATTATTAAGAAAACAAAAATATTTTAAACAAATTTGTTTTACATCCATAAATATTTTGTCTTTTACTGGAATTGACGCATTGTTTTACTACTCTAACAAATTACAAGAAATAGTAAGTGGCCTTATGTAGCAGACTCTTTCTCAAAGGAAAAAAAACCCAGATCAATTGTTTGGAAAATACCACTCTTGCATTTAAAAATGGTACAAACTATGAGCATGTCAAAAGAAAACCTAATAAATATTGGAGCGTTTGATTTAAAAAGCCTTGGACAGAATAATTACATCCCCAAACTATTGTGTGGATCTCTTGCGATACATTTCAAGTTTTCTTTTAATGAAAGCATTTTAAAAAAAAAGGAGAAAAAAAGATGAGGGGAAAAAAGTGGAATGTGGACTGATAACCTTCATAAACTTGATTAATATTTTTTATAGACTAAATAAACTACATGTAAGTCAAGAGATTTAAAAAAACCTCTAAAATAATGAAAGGAACCTCTAAAATAAAAGAATATTTATTATCTTATCTGTTTTATAAACTAATTGGCAATGTGTCAGAAAGTCTAGAAAAATAGGGAAGTTATTCACAAATAAACCAGGCCAAAGATCGTGGCATCGTGTAAAGATTGCCAAGATAATGTTATTTTGCTTTGTGTTGTTTGTCAAAATGTTGGCAACAACATTATACTAGCCTTTGGGAAGAATATTTAGAAAGGGGCTATTTGGCAGTCTGCAAAAGAAAGTAAAAGTCTGATGAAAAAACGCAATTTCGTTGGCTCAAAGACGTTTCGATGCTTCTATATTAAGTATGCACAAACGAATAGATACACGATATGGTAAATGTTTAAGGGCCTTGTCACACAAAGCAACTTTTACAGGCATCTTGGAGGCAACCAACTGCAGTGCATGCTACAGGAGTACTTTAGCAGCATATGAGTAAAACTGCCAAACTAAGTCAAATAATCACCAAGAACAAATCGTAAACATTTAAGTATGAATGTCTCTCTTCTTTGAGGTTGCCTGGAATTGGTTGCCTGTAAACCCCCTTGTGTGACCATGAGTGCGTTTTGGCGACCCCAACCGAAGCCCAACCGACTCAACAAGTCGGTTACCGGTTGGTCTGAACAGCATCGTCACCGCGCTCAACCGAATACGCGAAAACTCTCAACCGATGACTAGTGTTTCTAGTTGGGGTCGCCAAAACGCACTCATGGCCCTTGCAACCATTAAACACAGAATGACAAAAGTTAGGTCTTACTTTGATGACCTGCTTGAGACGGAGAAGGCAACCGGCGATGTGGCCATGTCCATTTTGTCCACTGAAATCAAACAAGAGTTGAATAGCAACGTTAACAATCTTCCTAAATTCTTTGGTGATATATATGTGATCGTCAAAATTTTTCACAAATTCATTTGGGGGAATAATGTCAAAAGCTCCTTTGATGGAAAAACATTTGGTATTATAAAAAAAAAACCTCTTCCTGACAGGATATTTTTACAAAGAATTTGGTACTGATTACACATTTGTGAAATTACAGTTAGAAATCAGAATACGAATCTGAAGTCTTGTTATGAAAGCTTCAAATTGTGGAAAGAGTCTGGGAACAGAAGAATCCAAAATTGAAATAAGGTCTATAATTGAAATAAGGTCTTTTTAAATTTATTGCCTTGTTTTTATAAATTTCTTCTGTTTTGGCTTTGTTTTGCTTTTATAATGTTTAGTGTGTTTTGCCTTTTTAATGTACAGCGCCTTTGAGCAATTTTTTTGATATATGGCGCTTTATAAATGCTGTTATTATTATTATATTATCATTATAAGAACATAATGGTTCATCAGCTACCTGTGTAGTTAAAGAGACACATCAAGTTTTTTTCCACAAAATTAAGGAAGACCTTTCATCCTAAAGTATGTAACCAACATCGGTAAATATCAAAGACAAGTAACTGTACTTTGTGGACCCAACATATACATGAAATAACAAACCAGTGAATGTGAAAGTTTATGCTCAATCAGTCACATTCACTGTTTTTTTCTCTTTTCAAACACTGAGAGAGATGAAACCAATTGATTTACTCATTTCTCAAAACCTACAGCATTTCAGGCAACACATATTTCAAGAGAAGTTTTCTACTATCTTTATACCATTGTGTAAATACTATAAATAACTTACAGGGTTTACAGAAGGTAATGGTAAAAGACTTCTCTTGAAATATTATTACATGAATTGCTTTACTTTTTGAGAAAATATTCAAACAATTATCAATTCTCGACACTGAGAATTACGGATTTATAGTAAACACATGTCATGACACGGCGAAACGTGCGGAAACAAGGGTGGGTTTTCCCGTTATTTTCTCCTGACTCTGATGATCGTAAATTTTCGCAGGTTTGTTATTTTATATATAAGTTGTGATACATGAAGTGTGGGCCTTTGGACAATACTGTTTACCGAAATTGTCCAATGGCTTTACAAATATATAAATGTATTCAGTTTGAGATATGGGTGCCAAAATACAAGCAGCATCTTTTCTAGAATTGGGTTAAGAACAATATTGTTACGAGTCAAAATTCAAATCAAATCATATGTTCTTGCAAAATCAGAAGGAACTGGGCATAGGTTTGAATAACTTGATTATTGTTTAATATTACACTCTATCTCAGGCCCCTCCGACCCCACATACATTGCAAGATGCCTTGGAAAATTCCTCATTAGTCTTTTGAACACTATTAAAATCACATTGACATTTGTTCTTAAAGGAACACGTTGCCTTGGATCAGTCGAGTTGGTCTTCGAAAAGCGTTTGTAACCGTTTTTTATAAAAATGCATATGGTTGGAAAGATGTTTTGAAAGTAGAATACAATGATCCACACAAATTTGCCTCGAAATTGCGTGGTTTCCTTTTACTGTGCAAACTAACACGGTCGGCCATTTATGGGAGTCAAAAATTGACTCCCATAAATGGCCGACCCTGTTAGTCGACGAGGTAAAAGGAAAACCACCTTAACTCCTTTAACTCTGTGATGGAATATCATATTAAAATAAAACAAAATGCGTAGTAAAGAAGAGTTGCTTTTAAGAACCCACCATTACTCAAAATTTTCGTCTGATTTTGCAAGAACATAATCATGAGTGCTTCACTTTCAATAACACGTGCAGATATGGCCTCTGTTCTGAACAAAACAAATATTATAGGAGACTTTTGAACGCTAGGTGGCAGCAGACTTACCAGGTAAATGTCCATTGTTTACGTAGTTCTTAGCATGCGCACATTACCGAGAACAATGGATTTTACCTGGTAAGTCTGCTGCCACCAAGCGTCCTGAAAGTCCCCCATTCACCAACAGACAAGACTTAGTGTCTATCCTCTGCAAAACAAATGTTACACAAGCATTTACTTGTTTCTTGTACTGTTCCATTTTATTGGTAATGTTGTATCTTGTACCGTTTGTTGGAATCTTGGCCTCGGATTTATTTTTGGTGCATGAAGTAGATTGGTCCCTGACTGCGGTCCTTCGGACTGACTTTAAATCCCTCCCATTGAGAGTGAACAGTTTTCTAAATAATCTCCGTTTTTGAGTGTAATAGTTTTTACGCCACTTAAATTATTACTGAAATGTTTTACTCAGATGTTTAATTAATTAATTTTAAGTAACTGTTCTCCTCCCTATAAGAGTGTACAGTACTTCTCCCTCTCCGTTTTTCTGTGTAAGATTTAGGCAATTTTAAATAGTAATGTCATGTTTTACTCCAATTTGTTAACTATGTAACTGTTTATGTACTTCTGCTGCTGGCAGCGAATTGAATAGATCTTTAATAAACCATTGAACAAACAAATAAAATTATAATAAAAGCTCCATACAAGATCACAGGCAACACTGATGGCTAGATCCTGAAAGTTATTTCACATCACATAGTGCGTAAAATTCATGTTAAAAAAACGTGCAGAATCCACACGCAATATTGCAAAACGTTTT